>NW_026000016.1:1037564-1055534 GCF_001458135.2 Marmota marmota marmota
CCCCCCCCCCCCCAGTTTATAAGCATGACTTTCTTTAAAAAAAAAATTATAAAACTTTGAAGAACCTAATTAATGGAGAGCCAATTCACATTTATGGATAAAAATGACAATATGATTACAAAGTGATTTCCTTCATATTAATCCACAGACTTAAAAGCAATCCCAAACATTATATCACAGAGTAAGCTTCTTCTTTTCTTCTTCTTCTTATTATTGCCTGTTGAATTTCGTATAAAATTTATGTGGAAGAGAAAGGTCCAAGAATTGTCAATTCTGTGCTAAAGAATATGGTGGGATGACACTTCAAACCGTATTATTATTTATTTTTAACATTATGGCAGTTGAGATTAGCATAGCACTGACATGGAAAAGGAGTTCTGAAATAGACCAAATCACTTGTAGAAAAGTGATTTATGACTGAGCAGGCATTTCAGACTGAGGAGAGAAAACAAGCTATTCAAAAAAAATGGCTCAGGAACAAAGATATTCTGCATGAAATCAGATCATTACCTCACTCCATACACAAAAACTGAGTCCAAAGAAATTGAGGGATTAAACATGAAATACTTGTTAAAACTATTAAAAGTAAAGGTAGAAGATTTTTTTGTTGTTTTGTTTTGTTTTGATTGATTGATTGATTGATTGATTTTGTGGTGCTGGGGATTAAACCCAGGGCCTTAAGAATTCTTTTTGAACCCAGGGTAGCAAAGGATTTCTTAAAGCAAGATCCCCAAAGCACAAACCTGACAGAAAGGAGACATGTCTGACTTGATTAAAATGGAGAATGCTTTATAAATGTGACCAGAGTAGCTACCAATCGGTCTTTCATCAATGTAAACAACAAAAAACGAGATAAAGAATATATAAAGCCCTCTATAAATGCACTGAAAAAGACAACTTGATTAGAAACTAGTCCACAGCCACGCACAGCCATTTCACAGATAGAAACTAGAGGTCAAAATTATAGAAAAAGTGTTCAGTTTTAAGGGAGGGGATACTCAGGATTTAAATCAGGGATAGTTTTCCACTGTACTATATCCCCAGCTCTTTTTTTATTTTGAGACTGGGCCTCACTAAATTTCTGAGGCTGGCTTCAAATTTGTGATCCTCCTGCCTTAGCCTCCCAAGTCGCTAGGATTATAGGCATGCACCACTGTGTCCTGGCAAGTGTTCAATTTCTAAAATAATTTTGGAAATCCAAATGAGACTACAAAGAGAATTGAACTTTATATTTGCTAGGTTGGAAAAACATAAAGCTGATGATAATAAGTGTTACAAGACTACAGGGAGAAAAGGAAGACTCCTACCATAATGGCTACGAGTGTAAATTGGACAACCCTTTTAAAAACTACATATAATAACCAATACAGGCACACATACATTAACACCCCACGATCCCACTGCCACTTACACATACTCTAGATAATTTCTTGAACATGTGCACATGTACCAATGACTTCCATAGCAAGAATGTTTGCAGTGACTCAAATGTCCACTGACAGAACAAATCAAGTGTGGAACATCCTATACTGGATCGTGAATGTTGGTAAAAGTAAGTTTCATCAACACAAATAGACGTGGATTTTACCTACTTAATGTTGAGCAAAAAAGCAAGTCACAAAAGAACACCTTATTATTCTAACTGATGGTTTGAAAACACAAAAACTAAGCAATATGATGAATGGAATACAAACACATAGTACCATAAAACATAACCTATAGGAAAGGAGTGAGACACACCAAGAGCAGCATAAAGGAAACCTTCAGAAAAGGGGTTGGTCAACGGCAGGACAACCTAGGAGCCTATACAGCTATCAGCAACATGCTGTGTGTTTAATTACAGATGGAGAATAAGAGGTTTTTTTTTTTTAATCTATTATAAATTTTCTTATGTATATAATTTATTGAAATATAATTGAAAAATAATATATATTCTATATAGCTTTATATATATTATAGAAAATTAAAATGTAATTGAAAAGCTAGATGGCATCTTATTTTCCCAAAATTTTATTATAGGACAATATATTTGTGACCAACATCCACAGAAAACATTGCTAATACTTATCAGTCTTTAAGGATAGCATATTTATCAGCACATAAGAGAAAAAAAAAAAAACTCTT
This sequence comes from Marmota marmota marmota, assembly GCF_001458135.2. NCBI lineage: Eukaryota > Metazoa > Chordata > Mammalia > Rodentia > Sciuridae > Marmota > Marmota marmota. The sequence goes on from NW_026000016.1 coordinate 1,039,689, forward strand.
TACAAGAGTCAACATGCCATATAATTTCATTTCTCCCCAATCTTGATTCTCATGTTACAATAGCAAACTCAACAATCCAATGGTCTATACAGGGTAGCAGACATGTTTATGTCACATGCTTAAGCCCTTTATATCACCATGTTCTCTTCACTAATTATTAAAAAGGTGACAACACTCAAACTTTGCATGGGCCACATATTCAGGATATTTATATACACACACGTGCACACATTTTACTGGAACAATGCCCAATTTATTTATAATCTCATCATATTGCAGAATAGCTCCTCAGATTCTGGGCTGCAATGGAAACTTGCCCAAAGAAGGCAATAGAGAGCTTTGGCAGCTGCCCCTCAGGAATCCTTCTTCTTCATGGTAGAGACCACCTCGGCTCCTCTATGTGGCTCCTACTATGTCCTTCTCTACCTCACACCTGGTGCACTATTATGGAGGGTGAAGTAGGCCCCACTATGCCAAACAGGACATTTTCTTAAAAGACCTCATTGTAGTAACTCTGCCAAAACCTATTAAGGTTTTTTTGTTTGTTTGTTTGTTTTTTGCTAAAGAATGCAAGGAAGCAAACCCTATCTATCACTCATGACACTGGGCATGCAGAGATGAAAGTGAATGGAATCATTTCTCTGGAGAAAATTCTGATTTTGTCATATATTCAAAGGCATTCACAATTCAGAAAAAAAGGTAAAGAATGCTGTTTTGAAAAGTTCCCAACAAGGGTGCCATATTGATATTATAATAAACATGCCCCCCCCCAGGTCACATGTAGTGGTGAAAATAAGGCATAATCTTGGTCACATAAGTTATGAGATAAAGATGGCAAAATGTGATTACAGCCAAAGTTTTAGGATTCTGTCCACACATTCCCTGTGACTCAGCAGGTCATGCGATTCACTCAGTTCATAAATATTTATGAAGCCTCCAGAAAGGAAATAACTTTAAAATGTCAGCAGGACAGGTCTCGGTTCAAGTTGTGTATGTTTGGGGAGAAAAACAAATAACTCAATATGATATCATAAAGGCTGTAGGAGAAGCATCGAAGAGTTGTTTGAGGGTGGGAGGTGACAAGTGAGGTGATGGGTAGTTGGTGAGACAGAGTGACAGCCATGCCAGACCAGAGCAGATGGTTGCTGAATGGTAGGGAATCTGTCAATGGAACCTTGAGTCTTTGGGAAGGAAAAGCTCCTTTTGCTGCAAACATTCAACATTTCATTTATTTGTTCCAACATCCAAAAAGATGGCAGGTCTTGTTTCATCCAGGGAAACAGAATTATCCCTCTGCAACCCACATGCAGGAGAACCTCTGGACAGCTAATCAGTGATCTAGCTATCTATCTACGTCAGATAACTAATCTAGGCAAGAATAAACAGGAATAATGTGGTGATTATATTTTATGGGAGTTAACACAAGATCAAGCAACTCAAAAGCTCACAGACGAGTAAACCAACGGAGGCATGTGGCCAGGCTAAAACACAGAAAAGATTACCTCCCACTATCGGGTATGTTTTAGTTTTAGGACATTTTAGTTGGGTTCATGTTCATGCAGAACACTGAAAAATCTTCAAACCAAACATCGAAATTGCTAGTCCTTGACAACTGTTTACACTAGAACACACTTAACAGCTATAGCACGTGAAAGTATTTAGAGGACTGTATATTTGCCCAATCCTCTGCCTCTACACTAGACTAAACACTATAGCTAAAACCACAACTCTTGAGAATTTATGTGGTAATCTCCTCAAGTATCTGAAAGCAAAGGAAAACACTCCACATACTTAGGGCAATGTCCCATAGTTCTTGGGCACCAGCCACTCTCACTGGAGGAAGGCTGCATTATAAAAAGAGGTTCTTATAATTTGTATATCCTTTGGGCTGGGGGGAACCCTGAAAATATAAGCCAAGATGTATGGTTATCAGCTGACCATCTCTCTGGAGAAAACTCTGATTTGGTCATATATTCAAAGGCATCCACGATTCAGAAAAAAAGATAAAGAATACTGTTTTGAAAAGTTCTTTCAACAAGAGTGCCATATTGATATTATAATAAACATTTCTCAGCCAAGGAAAGGGCATATATATTTAGGGAAATGCAAAAATTATATCAAGGACTATGATTAGAAATATCTATTTTTATAACTCATACTGATAGTTCTTCTTGGGCCAAATCAGCAAGGGCAGAGGGACCTTTACCAGTATCAAGACATTTTACATACAGATGAACTTAGAGGTGAAAATTATTTTAAATTACTCAAACAGTGTTTTAAAAAATATTTATAGTTGTAGATGAGCACAATAACTTTATTTTGTTTATCTTTTTATGTGGTGCTGAGGATCAAACCCACATGCAAGGCATGGGCTCTACCACTGAGCCACAATCCCAGCCCTCAAACAACATTCTTTAAAAAAAAAAAAAAAATCCTGCTTTGTATTTTGCCAAAACATTTGCCATAAATATAATATTAAAACCAAATGGTTTGAGTTTGACAAACTTAAACGCCTAGAATACTTGGAAGAGATTTAAAATATTATTTTGAGTATAAATGTGTCTATGTTTAAAAATTTTTTTAAAAACAATCTTTTCAGTTCTTTAGGTGTATTTCCTGGAACATAAATCCCTATGGAGAGAGTCAAACTCACATGAAATGTCAAATGAAATTCTGTGCTGAAGATGTACTTATAGGTGAAACTTCAATTAGTAGATGGAGATGGTGAATTTTATGTATCAACTTGATTGCACTGGGGAGTGCCCAGATTAAACAGTATTTCTGGTTATGTGTGTGAGGGTGTTTCAGATGCAATTAGCATTTAAGATGGTGGACCCAATAAAGTGGATTGTCTTCCCAAGGATGAGTAGGCATCACCCAATCTGCTGGGGTCTTGAAGAGAAGAAAAGATGGAGAAAGGAAGAATTGACATCCCTCCCCTCTACTTTTTATCCTGTCTTCCTGCATGAGCTGACCTGGGATATCAGTTTCTTCTTTTCCTTGAACTAGAATTTATATCATTAGCTGGTTCTCTGGCCTTTTTATTCTGGCTGGAATTATACCATCAGCTTTCCTAGGTCTCCAGTTTATAGATGGCAGATCATGGGACTTCTCAATCTCCATAATCATGTGCACCACTCTCTTACAAGGATACATCTCTACATATGTCTCTATTACATCTATCTTTTTATCTCTCACTGGTTATTTCCTGAAGAACCCTAATACAAAGACTCAAGCTCCAAGAGTAGGTCTTGGTTTTCTAGCAAAAGATTAAAGCTGCAGTACACAGCCTTTAGTGTATTAAATCTAAATAAAACACTTAAGATTTGAATATACCCTTTATCAGAGAGCTGGGCACAGGTACACACCTGTAATCCCAGCAGCTAGGGAGGCTGATGCAGGAGGATCGCAAGTTCAAAGCCAGCTTCAGCAACTTAGCAAGGCTCTAAGTAACTTGGAGAGACTCTGTCTCTAGATTAAACACAAAAAAGGATAGGAATGTGGCCCAGTGATTAAGCACACTGGATTCAATCCCTAGTCAACCCGACCCCGCAAAAAAAAAAAAAAAAAAAAGCCTTTATCAGATGTTTGATTATTTGGATAAGAGGGTGATGACTCCTCTGCTACCCCTGAAATTCTACCTCTGAGGTCAACCAGATGACTCCTAAACCTTAGTGACAGTTCACATTAGCTGTGTGCTGTGGCCCAGTGTAACACCCATTTCCTCGCATCTTTAAAGTGCGGAGTGAATATGATGGTATTGTACACCACTGTACGGTATTTTTTCAATGTCCTCTTAGATGAGGGAGCAAGGCTTCATCATTTTGTACCCCCTAGCCTCATATACCAAAGATAGATGACCGCTATCTTTATTTAAAGGGGTTCTATACCCCACTTTCTGCATCCTTTGAGTGACTATTATGTGCTTCAGGCGACTTCAACGCACGAGAGGAAGCCAGTGGCCATATGCTCAGAGCACAAGCAAGCTACAGTATCCTGTGTGACTGTTCAGACTTCCCTGTTCCATCAGTCACGGGCAAAGATCTCCTTTAATTCTGCTGAATGCATTTGACACTGGGATCCTTGCAAAAAGACAGTGTAACTTAACACTTGTCTGTAAGGAATGCAGGGTGACTCAACTCTCAGGTAACAATTGGCCCAATAAATATTTCATTCAAGGGTGACTACAGTTCTTCTAAGGAGACAAAGTCATCATGGTTTAAAACCCAGGCAATAGGGCTAGCTAGACTGAACACTAGTCTGTCTACATTTTTGTCTCATTTATGCCCAACTCACTTCCTGTCCCATCCAGGGAGGGAAAGGCCTCAACTATTCAGGAATTGACACTTTTTTTTTTTTTTTTAAGCAATGGGTGTTAATCTTGCAAACAAATACCAGTACAAATAACTCTTAGTAAGAAATCACTAGAATATAAATAACTTTGATAAGTTATGTGATTCATCTTCCTTTCTAAAAAAGGGTTTTTAAAAAAAGGAAAACTTTGTCACAAAATTTCTTTTAAAACCATCACGAAAGCTGTTTCCTAATCTTTCTTTCTAGCACCTTCTCATCTCTCTCTAGTCAACAGGAACATTTAAACTCATATTTGTCTGTTAAAAGTTTTAGATTGTTTCTAAGGAAAAAAAAAGATGAAAGGAACCGACACTTAGTGAAATCTCTTTTCAAGTCATTTCGTTATAATTTCCACTTTCTCTTCTTCATCCTACTTAAGATGTGTGTTTTTTTCCTCTAGCATCTTGATACAACCTGTTTCCTAGATATTCAATTATTTTCCCTTTTTTACAGGAAGAATTCAATTGAAATAGTTTCAAGTACATTTTATTTATATTTCCATTTAACTAAGAATAGAGTATAATCATCCTGAAATTGCTTCCTTTAACTAAAAACTTATTACATTCAAGAAAAAAGGCAAGTGTTTTTTCTTGTGAATTCTACTGGTACTTTCTAGACTCAAGAGAAAAGAAAAAAAGTACAGGTATTATTTTTACTTTTAAAATTGTTTTGAAAATTAACTATTTTCATCTTTACAAAGGAAAAAAATAGTTTTCCCCCCTTTGATTCCTCCAGAGCATTAAACAAAGAGGAAAAATTAAGACATTTATAGTTTATGTTCTTCTAAAAGGGGCTCATGGATTAGATGAATGAATGCAGGATCAAAATCTTGATCCTTGCCTGAATTCTGCTCTTAGGAGATAAGTGACCTTGGGCACAATGTTTCAATATCCATCAATTTCCTCATCTATAAAATGGGATTATTATGTTTCCTTATTTCCTGAGTAGTTTCATGGACCAAGGAGTGTATACAATGGGAAGTTAAACACTGAGACACTATATAAACACAAGTTGCTGATGGCACAGCTTAAGAGGCTCATTTAAAAAAAAATCCATATTAAAAAACAAACAACAACAACAAAAATACTTTAAAGCATTATTCACAATAGCCAGAGGTAGAAGCAGCCCAAATGTCCAATGACAGATGGATAAAATAAAAGTCAACATGGCCATAGAATACTTAAAAAATAAAAAATAAAAGTAAAAATCATTTTCCAAACCTTAGCAATTGACTGACAGGGTGAAGACTGCTATGCAGATACCAGGTTGGAAACTCAATCTGCCAGAGAGAAATATCTTCTGGATATTAACAATACCTTGCAAGATTTGAGACATACTGGAGTGACCACCTTTTGATCCCTCACCTGAACATTTCCATAGGCTAACAAAAGTTGTGACCATTTTGATTTCTATCAGTTTCTCATTGCTGAACTTGCCTCAGTCCTATTTATCTCCCCCCAAAGAATGCTAAACTTCACTCATCCACTTCTTGTCATGAAGAGCTCAAGTTTACCCCTTCTCAGCAGAATGTTGAGGTCTAACTGACCTGTGTATTCTGATTAGCAAATCTATTCTGCACACCTGTCCTCTCAAAAACAAAACAAAACAAAAAACAAACAACTCCCCCCCACACACCAGCCTTTTGCTCTTGTTATAACTTCATTTACGGTCTCTTGATTTACAAGATAATCAAAGAAACATGGCATGTATATTGAGTGGAATATTACAGAGTCTTAAAGAAGGAAATAAATTATCATACATGACAACATGGATGAGCCTTGAGGACATTAAGTTAAATGAATTAAGCCAGCTATAGGACAAACAATGTGTGATTGCACTTACATGAGGAATCTAATTTAGCAGTCAAGATTATAGAAACAGAAAGAGAATACTGGTTGGCCAGGGGAAATGGGGAGCTATTGTTCAGATGGGTACAAAGCTTGTTTTCTGGGATGAAATGTTCTAGGAATCTGTAGCACAGTAATGGCAGTACAGTGACCCCACTGAACTATTCACTTAAAAATGGTTTCAGAGGGTAAAAAGCAAACAACCTTGAGAAGAGTTATTTTAAGATAAATTGAGAATCAAGTGAGATTTAAAACAAAACTAAATCAGCCTTTATTGGACTCTTTCATTAGCAGTCACCTTGTTCACCTTACAGAAGTACATTGCTGGCTAGCAAAGGCTGTGTCCCCACAGAGACATTCAGATGACAGCAGGGGCATTTGTCACCCAGGTTGCCCTCTAAGCCTTCCCCACACCACCACTGAGGTCTGCCTGCTCATCATTCTTAAAGTATCTGGCTCACAGGGCTGTTGGTCTGACACTGCTCAGTCCAGTGACACACGTTTCTAGCCCTCACCATTAGACCACAAGCTTCCAGAGAGAGAAATCACATCTCAGATTGCTTCTCCCCACACTCTCACTCAACAGCACACATAGTTCATCAAATGTTAAATGAGTAGAATGAAATATCAAATTTGCCTTTTTTTTTTTTTTTAATTTAGCTGTTTTGGGGCAGAAACTTATTAGATCAGAGAGGTTGACTAATTTAAGTTCTGCACAGAGGTTTTTCTGTTGTTCTCTGTTCATATCTAGAAAAAGGAAGGGAAGAATCCTGTATTTATAGCTGTGTTTACAATGATACAAAGATATTCAGTTACAGCTCTTTAAGAGAGAGAAAAAAAAGATTTGAACCACAAAGTTTATAATAATCCTTCCCCAATCCATTTATGGTTTTGAATAGCCAGAAGTCTTTATTATGTTAACATTCCTTACGAGAGTTCTTAAACAAGAGTGCAATTTTAAGTGTGGGCAAACCCTTAGTCCTCTCCAACGTCCATTAATAAAAACCATCAATGTATCTTTAGGTGTGTGTGTGGGGGGTAGACTGGGGATTGAACCCAGGGCCTTGTGCATGTGAGGCAAGCACTCTACCAACTGAGCTATATCCCCCAGCCCACCATCAATGTATCTTACGAGACTGTTGGGTTCAAATATCAGGTTCTTTTTAAAATGTGTGATTCTCATCCACAGGTAGATTGCCAAGATAAATATAATCCTACAGAAATCAAGAGCAATGTATAATTTTATTCCAGAAATATTCAGGTGTTAGAAAACAGCCTATGAGAAGAAGAAGAAGGAAGCAGTATCAATCTTCTCCAGACAACTAAGGGGTCTCTTCTGCGGTGACAGAGAAGTATAGCAACATCTTTACTGTCAAGGGGCTCAGAGTCACAGTTCAGGAGGCAGAATGCATGCCTTGGTCGTGGGGACAGATGGGGGTACAATCCGACCTGCCACAATGAGCTACCGGGAGACCAACTGAGAGTGTCAACCTCAGTGACACCCTGCTCAGGTCTGCAGCTGCTGGACATTACAAGTCTGTCTTACAGCACTTACCAAAAAAAATCAGAAATAAATAATGCTAACAGGCTAGAAGCCATATAAAACAGCAGAGGAAGACTACACTTAATTCAAAGGAAACCAAGACTTGAGTTTCAAAACTTGACGGACTCCCCATTTGACATGGAACCCCTTAACAGCAGGAATCGTGCATTCCAGTCTCCTGTGCCCATTATAAGAGGACCAGGGCAGGAGGAGAAGGTTCTAAGACCCCTGTATTTAATAGGTACTTAACATGTTCATTCAGTTACTACTGCAATCCTGAGAAGCAGGACGTACTGGCATTTCACAAATGGCAAAACTGAGCTCACCACATAATTTCTCAAGAGGTCAAACTGCCAGTCCATGGCAGAGAGGGAATGTTTCACTGAGTGGATAGTTCACTGAGTAAATATTCCCTATCTGATCCTTCACAGGAAAAAAAAAATTGCTAATTTCTGGACCAAGGCTTTAGACATGGGAGGAGGAAGGTAACACCAAAAGAAAGAGGAAACAGAAAGGGTTGGAGGGAAAAGATAAGGAGCCCCATTTTTTAAACCTATGGCAGAAGTGATAATAGATGCCCAAAAGACAAAGACCTGAGATGCTAACACTAGGGAGAGAAGTCAGAACCAAAGGTGCGGGTTTATAATGACGGCTGGAACCTTGAGAGGAGGAGACGGTAAAGGAGAAGATGGTGGTGGTTTTGAACTCACTTTGGAGGTAAAAATCTATGTTCAAAGGAAAACTAACCCAGAGATTTCACCCTAAAACATGAATGGGAAAGAGGGCTGTGGGCTAAATCCCAGATGGAACACCCAGATTACAAGCAGCTGGGCACCCCTTTGCCTCCTGAGAAACCCCTGGATTCCCTAGTACTCTGCAGAGCTCGACGTGAACACCAATAGCATGCCTAAGGCCATGAACACCAGAAGGCCAAGCCCTGAGCATCTGGATAGATGGACTTCCACATTTCAGCAGAGGGGACTAAAAGATGATGCTCAAGACATTGAAAAGGAACAAGAGTGGCAGCAGAAGTAGGTTTTGTGTTGTAGCCAGTGCCTGTAAAACCACACTTACTGGAGGAGGAAGACAAGGTTGTGCCTTGCAGAGAAGTCAAGGAAAGCTTAATGAAAGGTCAATGGACTTAGTGATTAGAGAGTCACAAGAGAACATCAGTCAAGAGACAGAGACAGAAATCAGGCTCAAGGGGTTAAAGGGTGAGTGGGGGAGGACTGAAAGAAACTGGGACAAGGTGGAGAAAGTCTGGGTGACGAGGTAAGCAGAAGGAGAGATGAAACAGGATGGTGTGGAGACGTTTCTTCTTCCAAAGAGCTAAGGAAGAAAGAGAGATGGGCGTGGCAGACTGTTTGCAGAGAATAGCTCCACCATACCCCTTTGACTACACAGCCTTGTCATTTCCCATCTGCCCTAGCTCCAAGCTTTGCCTTGTGACTTGCTTTGGCCAAATGACACACAAGGAGACTTGATATCACCCATTGATTTTTGTTCTCTTTTAGGGCCACCCTGAGCCCACAGGTGAACAAGCCCCACCCAGTCTGTTGGAAGATAAAAGATCTCAAAGAGAAGAGCACAACTCCCTGAAGATGACAGCCACCAACCCTCAGACACATGTGACAAGCCATCTCAGGTCACCTAGTCATAGCTCACCTATCAGCTAGCCAACGTTGCCCGGGAAAGAACTATAGTCTGCTTTCAGCCACCAAGCGAACACTGGTTTGTTCTACAGGAAAAATGAGAGAATTTTTCTAGAATTTTCCTAAGAAAATGAATGAGAACGGTGATAGTAAAAGGATCAATAATCATACTGCCCAACAGCATTTCAAAATTCCACAAAGACAGAGCTTCGCTTTTTTTTAAAAAAAATTTCCTTCAAATTGTTTACAATGGGCAGTAATTGGGCATTGAATGTTATTGTTGTCTATTATTATCAACTCACACTGGAGGGGACTGGAACAAAGGCAGCCTTTGGAACTGGACTCTACCTACCCAGCCATAAGCATGAATGAACCGAGAAGCCTAATCAGGCCTTGAGGGCTTCCCTACATTTTTAATTTCCTGTAAGAAAGTTCAATCTAAGCTAATGTATATTTGAGCAATAAACAGATACACGCTGCTGAAAATCAGCAAGTATTTTTTTGTAACATATTTCGCCCTTAGAAATTAGACATTTTGATAAAAATTTAAATTCAGTAGATGGGCGAGAAGATCAGTTGGGGAAAAACTCAGAACCAAAAGGGAGAAAGAAGATTACAAAGAACACTCTCATCAAACATGTGACCAACCAGAGAACCAGAAAAAGAGGAAAATACAGGGGAAGAGATTATCATAGAAAGATGGATTTCTAGAACCAAAGTGACTGGCCCTTCTCAACCAAGAGACACCAAGCGCGAGAAGCAAAGAGCCGCACGGAGACACATCCTACGAAAACATCAAAATACCCAAGAAAGAACAGTTCTCGAAATATTAGAATTACAAAAAACCAAAATGGTACTCAAAGTCAGAAGAGCAATCGTAACACCAGAGCTGGAAGGCAGAAGACCACAAAGAGACATCTTAACCAAACTGATAGGAAACACTTTTTTCCCCTGAATAATATACCCAAACTATTAATTGAGGATAGAATAAAGATATTTCTAGGTGTGGTAAGATCTCAAAAAAGTTAACCTTTTTTTTTTTTCTGGAAGGTTCCATGTTTTCTAGCTGCCAAGCTTTTACTGTTCTCTCGGTGCGTTCCATCCCGATGGCCTAGCTCTACTCCACACCTCCTGCTTTCTACTTCAGGAGCTGACCTTCACATATCCATCCTGTAAAGTCTGATTTTAAGCCATGAGCTCCGCCAGGAAGGATGTCCTGTTCCAGTGAGCGAGGTACAGTCCTTTCTTCTGGATGCTCACTGACCTCTCTAACCCCACAAAGAACTTTGACTTTGCTTTTTATGAACCATGACTTTTCTCCCTAAATAACAGAAGCTTCCTGCTGGCTTAAGACCTGTCCATTTCTCCTCTGTGGCTCTGGTCTGACGGTCCCTCTTACACACCAACTGTGTCCACAATGTCTATGAAATCCATTATGTCCTATCACCCTCTATGTATGAAACACCTATGAAAATATTTTATAGGTGTTCTATAAAACTTTCTAAGTTTTTATAGGAGTCCTGTATATAGGATGATGGACACCATGGATTACTGTAGTAGACATTCAATGACAATAACAATGACTCAGAATTTATTGTTGATCGATTCTCCTATAAAATATCACATTGAACCTATTATATTTCTTCTCCAGTCCTTACCACATCCATATTTGCCAACTCAGTCTCTGCATATAGTGGAGAAAGGATGATTTTTTGAGAAAGGAATAAAGAAAAAATTGGTCTTTAAATTAAAAAGAAGAAAATCATATGACCCAGCAATTTTGCTCTTAGGTGTATATATATGCAAAATGAAAACATATGCCCATGAAAAACTTGAAAAAAAAATGTTCATAACTGCATTAGTCATAGAACCTAGAAAGTAGAAAAGCCCGGGTGTCTTCCAATTGATAAATGTTTAAGTAAAATTTGGAAAATATGCTCAATAGAGTATAACTTGGCAATAAAAATAATGAAGGATAATACATGCTGTAGTATGAACATTAAAACAGTATATAAGTGAAAGCAGCCCGTCACAACCACTCTAACATGAGTCATTTTATATGCAATATTCAAAATAGAACAATCAAGAGACAAAGTTGAATAGTAGTTTCCTAGGGCTAAGGGGATTTGGAAATGATGGGGAGTTAGTTACTGCTAGTGGGCATTTCTATATCAATTCCTAAATCAATTTGAGAAAATTTTCATTGTCTCCCCGAAAAATATTTCAACTCTGAATATTCTAGAAACCACTGACTCATATATACTTTAAATGAGGGAGTTATAGCTCAACAAATTTGCTTTTAAAGAAAGGCTCAATGAGAAAATAAATTCATATATTACTAATCTTTAAAGCAATATCAAAGACCATCAACTTAAACAAGGCAGGGTTTGCAAAGTACGCCAAACCTGGACAAGATCAAAACACATATTTGGGATCAGAAAATACCAACTTAAAAAAAAAAAAGTCATGTCAGTTGATATTTACTTGCCTTAAAATTAAACATAAAATCTGTTCCCCATAGAGTTTAGGAGAAGCCATAACAAAGCATAGTGAGGAGTACAGGGTTTTATTAGCAGCATAGAGTGCCTCCTTATGTAACCTTTTTTAGGTCACTTAATTTCAAAAGGCAGTGTCTCTACTTGCCAATTACCTTACCTCAGAACAGTACTATTAAGGCAATTAATGGGTAATGGAGTTCATCTTTATTTAGGACCAGGATCTGGAAGCATAGCTGAGGTCGATTCTTTTGCATCTACTTATTACATGTCATTTGTAGGACGAGTGAAAACACCAACTTATAAAGTCTTTCTGTCTGAGGGACTATTACATAATAGATGGAGAAAACATTTGATTCTTCCAGAATGAAAGAATTCATATTTTTTAAACTTCAAAAAAGGTCCCACAAAGGTTATTTAAAAAAAATAACCTAAGGAAGAACTTGACATGTACAGTTTCTCGTTTCCATTTTTTTCCTCAAGGATATTAGAAGAAGTCAGACCTACAAAACCATGATTTTAACGTAAACTTACTTCCTAGTTCTTTTTTAGTCTTTCAGAACACATTTATGTACTCTCCCTGGAATAAATAATTTGAATACAACAAAGGTTTAAGACGCTGACCCCTTTTTAAAGAAAAATTCATGTAAATAAACTATTTTCATTCAATATAAGAAATGGCCCTTCAATTATTGTGTCCGTGTTTGATTTCTCTTTTTCTTCTGTTTTCTACATCATGTGCAACTGTAAACTTTTTAGACAGTAATGATAAGCCATATGGACCTGGTTTTTATTAAAATCAACATTTTGATCCAGTTAGGTTGAAAGATTTAAAAGTTCTCTGCAGCTGTGTCACTTAATTCATAACTTAAGATTTTACAGCCATCTACAAAAGTCCCCCAATCAGATAAAGATTTTGAAAACCAACTTCATACTACATTGGGATATATGATGACGTGATATGAATCTGAGAAAATGGTATGTGAAAATTTCACGAATAAATTAGCTGCAAATAGAACAATCTTATTTCTGGAATACAAACTGTTATTTCTTTTCCTTGACTTCCTGACACTCAGGTGCAGAATATAGAATGTCGAATATGAATTCTCAGTCGTGGCATATTAACTACCAGAAAACCTGCAGCAATTAACTTTACCAAACATTCATTATTTAACTATTATCTAATTTCAACTGCACAGCATTTCAAACGGCCGATTTTGGCAGAGCAGATTCGTTGATGGCAACTGAGCTGGCTACTCCTTGCTCCACCAGCTCCCAGGGTCACAAAGCCCTCCTGGCTCCTCATGCATATGAGCTGTCTCACATTCACTGCCAGCTTAGGTGAGAACTTTGTCATGATATACAGAAATACTGCTTTTAAGAAGTCAAGGTCTCCTGGCGGCTCCTGAGTATACTACTATGGCAGCTGAGCAAGAGGTCATGAATTACATAAGGACTGCCCATGCATTCAAACCAAATCTCCAAGCCACGATTCCCATAGCAACACACACTGGTTCTACTCATCTGAGAGAAGAAGTGGTGAGAACAAGTGCTGTAATGCTACCCTGATTTTTCCAGCACGATCAACACAATACTTCCTCTTTTTCAAAACCAGTCATTTTTTGCAAAAGAAAACCAACTGGTTTACAATACGTTCACTCAGATACCAAGGGTCAAACAAACATGCCTTAAACATGGACAATAGCTACTGTTCAAACAACTCTATGGGAAAAAAGAATCCAAATCACAATTTCATAGTGAAATAAAATTCAGACTGGAATAAATTCTATATTTCATCTGATTTCCAGTTTCCCTCCTTTATAGGCATAGAGTAGTATAATGGAATGAAGAAGAGTGTGGGATCCCTCAAGGGGAGGATCTTCTGTAACCAATGACACCTTTTGCTTCATTTTTCAAAAGCAAAATATAATGCATTTTTAAAAATATGTCATTATAAAACGCAGAGTGAAATTTCAGGGAAAGATTGCTCAAGACCAAGAAAATAAATATTAGCTTAAAGAATGTTTCCCCCCCCCACCCAACATAGATATGGGCTAGGAAAATGAAGTAAAATATTTGGATGTTAGATACCATTTTCCCTCTTGGTATATTTAGAGATCCTTTTGTGTGTGTGTAAATAAACCACCCACTGATAGAAACAGGTTGCTCAGATTATAGAACAAAAGTGAAGACCAGTCTTACATATCAAACTTCCTTCTATCAAAGGGAAAAAAACACTCCATTAATTTTATCCTTTTAAAATCAGACAATGTAATACTCTTTAAAGAGAAATTTCCACAGGTGGTTCATCACAGGCACAGCCCAACTTGCAAAGAAAGGCCTTGGCAAGGAAGAAATGGTTTTACCTTTGCTTTTTCCAACTGTGCCTGGGCCTGTCGTTCAGCTTCTCTGCGCACTGCCTCCCGGTCCTCCTCCAGAGACACATCTGAATCGGATGGACGGCTGGTGTAGGAGTCTGCCGAACCCTGGAGAGGAAAATGTATATATTAAAATAGATTCAAGGCATGATGTTTGCATTGGGAAAGTCTCACTGACGTGGCGGTTTGCTTCCTCGATTGTGCTATAAATTCCTGAAAAGATGAAAAAATAATCCATTTTACAGCAACCCAATCTGGAAAAACATACTTTGCAATGCAGACCCTTCACTAGGTTACTTGTGTCCACCAAGTTACCATTCCTTCCCAAGCCTCATATTCCAAAAACTATTCTGGAAACCAAAACAAGTTCCTTTATAATAAAACCAGCTGGGTGGTGCAGTGCAGAGCTGAAGGGCACTGATGGGTTTCAAGGATAGCTTCAAGAACAATCTACATGCTAAAGCAAGTATGCACTTTTGTAGAAAGACATTAAGCCTAACCAAAAATTAAAATAAATAAATAAATAAATAAATAAAAGTCTAATGAGTTATGAATTTGAACTCACCCCCCCCCCCCAAAAAAAAAATGTCACTGCCAGGATGTGACTCCCATTATAATCTTAAGAATCATTTTATACCTTTTAATACACCTGCTACCTTCTCCGGCAAAACTGTAATAAGACATAGCAGCTACTTTCCCTCTTTCAGGAACATATTTTAAAACACCTTTACAGAGATATTTAATAAGAGCTGTCTACAGAAAACACCTGCCTGGAATATCTCCTCTGGCAATAAATCACAACGTAGGAAAAGGAGCTCAAAAAATGATAGGAATCTCCCTAGCTCCCTCTCTTGCAGTCTTGAGCATATTAACTAAATCCAACCACCCTCTCTGCCTGCACTCACTGCAATACAGAAAAGCCAAGAAAACAACGTCTCCCCCAAAGGAAAGCCCTTGAGCTTACACAGATATCAGAATTCTTCAGCCTTCCTCCCTTGGCTCTTTTCAGAAGCCTGATCCAGGTGGCCTTCATTAGCCAGACAGCGCCTTTAACGTCCGCAGCTGCAGCCCGGGGCACAGATTCTCAGTGCACGCTGAGCCCGGGAGAATCCCAGCTCCCTTCCTATCCATGCTCTAGGCAGCCCCTCTGCTCCGTCCCCTTCTGCCAGGGTTTTCACTCCCTGTCCCAGAAGACTCCCATCCAAGGAGATTCTTATTTTTCCCCTTCCAAGAGTATCAGCACACACTCGAATTCTTTATATGTCTTTTAAAAATAAAAAAAAAAAAAAACCCTTCAAGTGCAAAGCCCGGCATCATCAACTAGGTTCTAAACTTAATGCATCTTATTACCCTAAATATTCTCTTCCCTGCTCCCCTGGTCCCCTGCTCTTGGATTGTTGAAGGAAATTAGTTGTAAGAGGACCTTTAAAAAAAAAAAACAAAAAACACCTAGTGCAAAAAACGTATGCAGTGACATTTGCAAGTGCAAAGTTCAAGCCTTATCTTTTCCCTCCAACCCTTTCTGTTTCCTCTTTCTTTTGGTGTTACCTTCCTCCTCCCATGTCTAAAGCCTGTCTC
>NW_026000016.1:1055559-1115015 GCF_001458135.2 Marmota marmota marmota
AGGGGGAGGGAGGGGGAGGGAGGAGGACGTACTACCCGCACTGGGCATGCTCCATATGTAGCCTTTTTACGCAGATGCTCACATCACACTGTTAGTCTATGTTAAATTGCCATTTTACATCCAAAGTGTAAACAGCTGGAAAGGTCTCTTTGCTTCTATAGTAACGGGCACATGGTATGTTTGTCAGGTTTCTGTTTCAGATGAAACCTTCTCTCAACGACAAAGCATGTAATCTTTTTATTTAATAATCCCTCTCCATGACCTGCTACAGAAAGGATGTCTATGTCATAAAGGCAATTCACAGATAATAAATATTATATACAGTACTGGATGGCAAAAATCAAACAGTGCTCATCACTCATAATATAATACAGCTCCTTATTGCTTGTGACTTTTCAAATAAGATGTAAGACAGAGATTTGACCCTTTAATTAGGACATGGAAGTAATCACAGCCCTATACAGCAATGAGTTTAACTGAGCTCAGAATGACTTTGAATTGCTTCGCCAACGGAGAAAATGCCATTTGAAATAAGCCACCAGAATAAATAACTGTGAATTGTTACAATACATATATGAAGAAATTGCAAAGATAGGTTGCTTTATTAGCTTGTGTTAAGATTCACAGAATACAGTAATGGAGTCCAAACTCTTCTTGTAGATAAGGTGACTGGGGCTCAGAGGAAGGATGTTAAGGTTATGAGTAGCTTGTACAAATGGACTTTTATTTTTAAGGATCAACTATGAAGAAATGCACACTTCTGGGTTTCTTAAACATAAAAACTGAAAACCAAATTGCACTTATTTGAGTGCAGTGGGACTTCTGTAAAGTCCCTCCCTCCCTCCTTCCTTTGGTTTCTAGGCTAATACCAATCTTACTGCTTTAAATGCTTTTAAATAATAATAATAATAATAATAATAATAATAATAATAATAATAGAATAGGAGCTTTGGAATAAAAGTTAAAGAACAACTATACCTCAATTTAACATTATGATGTAAATAAACAGATAATTTATATTGTTATGAAGTGAATGAAAAATGCCTGGAGAATAGAAATGCATTTTAATTTTTGTTCAAGCAAATTACGAGGGACAAATGAGTCTTGTAACACACACATATATATACAGTAGGGGATTCCTAATCTTCCCAGGGAACTTCCTAAACTAGAAAATGACCAAGAAGCACACTTTTTGCCCATAGCCCTGTTGTCACCCATTTTGGCATTTTTGAAACCCTAATCACCTGGGTGACAGTTCAGGCCACATTTCAATGAAAATACAAATTTTCTATCATTAAAGAACCTCAAAATAGCTGGACATGGTGGTGCATGCTTATAATCCCAGTGGCTCATAAGCTAAGACAGGAGGAGCACAAGTTCAAAGCCAGCCTCAGCAATTTAGCAAGAGGCCATAAGCAGTTTAGTGAGATCCTATCTCAAAATTAAAAATTAAAAAAAAAAAACTCAAAATAACATATGAAGTACATAATAAAAACATATACTTTTTTATCATCTCAATTGCTGTTAAACAGAATAAGATTTTAAAAGTCCTTTGCTCATAATCAGATGTCACTTTGGAATTACACAATCATTTTGAGACCTGTTTCCAGTTTTAAATAATTAAGCAGTTTTTAAAAAAATCTCTTCATTGACCCTTGGCAATGACCTTTTGAATATTTGCAGCAACCTTTGACTATTTTATAAGATGTCACTATGAACTGAACTGATCTTTAATTTTGTTTTTTTGTTTTGTTTTGTTTTTTGGTGGTGGTGGGGATTGAACCCAGGGTCTTATGCATATGAGGCAAACACTCTACCAACCGAGCTATAACCCCAGTCCTGATCTTTAGCCTATTGAAAGAACCAGATTATTTTTATTCCTTCCATCTGATATAGTATAGACTTTCAAAATATTTTTCATTATAGAAGTTAAATGTACTTTTAAAAGAGACAAAAAGAACCATCACCTCAAATTCTGTACCCAGACACAAACACTGTTAAAGAGTAGCATATTTTTGTGTCTGGAGTTGTCTCAAAGTCACCTCCTAACATAGGCATTACAATTGATCTCCTTCCTTCTGGGAGTATGGATTTGTATGGTTAGAAGTGATAGAGCTACTTAAGCCTTTGGTACCATTTGGACTTTCTGGGTCATGGTGCCTCAAGTAGTCCTGACAGGAACAGTTGGCAGCCATTTCCATAGCTCTCAAACAGGGTCATTACAAGATGTACCCTGGGTCTCTGCAGTTCCTATAATGTGACCCTTCTTCAGAAGGTTCTGTCCTTCCCTCTTCCTTTCACCTACCCACATTTGCTTGTCTCCGTCTCAGTATTCACATTGCTAATTGTACAGTTCCAACTTGCAGTTTGAGTCTAAGGTCTAACCCCACACTCCATCCTAGGATCTTCTACTTTGATGCTTAGAACTTTCACTCTAAGAGAGGAAAACAGTTTAATCAGATTAACTTACTCTTTTATCAACTTTTCACTTTCTCTATCCACTTTGATGTCAAATATTTGCACAATACAGCCTCATCCTTTTCCTTTAACACCTTTGTTTGTATGTGTAAAGTTTGCTTTTTGGATGTTGTACTCTCCTGTTTCACAGTCATATATATTTCCAGCACCAGTTTTTGTGAGTGTTCTTGTTTTTTTCTCTTTTAAAGTCAAAAGGATAAGAGTTGTAAGCCTACTTAAAAGTGGCATCTTGGATCCCAAATTATGTCATCTATTTCTGTAGAAATTCTTCATGTGAAATCTAAAGCGACATTCTTGAGCAAAATCAGTTTCTCATAGTACCCCAAGGACACCCTGATTCTTGACAAGGCTTTATCCTCTTCAGACTCAAACCTCATGCACAGAACTGTGCCAACCCCAATGGCAAAGTGACTCCAGCTGTTTCCCTTCAACCTGCCATTAACAGAAATGACATTCCATTGCCACATGGGCCAGACCCCCATTTTTTAGAATACAGCAAAACAGACAAGGACCAAAGGGAAAGAATTCTATTGTCGACTGTCTGATGGTGGGGTGATAATTCTTTTATTTCTCATTATCATCTCTCTTACCATTTGGAAGAATTAACTTTTGTTCTGGAAAGCAATCTAGATTGCTTCAGAAATCTTAACTGTTATTTCTTAATAACTCATTCATGGATAATGAGAGATTTCAACTTTTTTAAAATAAAAAGATTTATTTAAATTTAAAGGTCATAGGAACTTATTAAGTAAAATACAGAAGAATGCAGAACAGTATGTTCTTGTTGACCTCATTTTTGTAAAATATAAACTTGGCAAGATATGAGCTGCTTTGGGACCCTCAAAATTCAGTATCCAGGATCAGATAATGATATTCTTATTATGATAGGTGCTCAAGAATTATTATCTTTTGTAGTTATTTCAATAGTAACAGAGAGACCCCTTTAGGATTCACAGAGAGGAAAGAACTTTGTTGAGGAGAAGCCTAAGGAGGGGGGAAAATGAGAAAGAGAATGAGAACATACGGATATCACATAACTATTGTCCTAATGAATGACTTAACAGTAAAATTTAAAATAATTTTATCATAAAAAATTTCAAGAGGGCCTGGAGTTGTGGCTCAGTGGTAGAGTGTTCACTTAGCATGCACAAGGCACTGGGTTCGATCCTCAGCACCACATAAATGTAAAATAAAGACATTGTGTCCACCTAAAACTTAAAAATAAATATTTAAAAAGTTTCAAACACATATCAAATTAGGACAGAAAAATATAATTAACCC
Source organism: Marmota marmota marmota (assembly GCF_001458135.2). Classification (NCBI taxonomy): domain Eukaryota; kingdom Metazoa; phylum Chordata; class Mammalia; order Rodentia; family Sciuridae; genus Marmota; species Marmota marmota. The sequence goes on from NW_026000016.1 coordinate 1,059,319, forward strand.
TCATGTCTCCATGATGTAACTTCAATAATTATCAACTGTGGTCAATTCATCTTAATTCATTTCCATCCACATCTACTATTTTCTCCCAACCCTAGATTATTTATAAGCAAGTCAAAGGTATCATTTCATTTCTAAAATGTTCATTATAGATCTTTAAGAGCTAAGGGATTCTCTTAAATCATAACCATAGTACATTAACATACCTAAAATTAGTAATAATAACAAAATATTAAAACCAACAAGGCAGTATTAAAATTTCCCCAATTCTGCAACAATTTTAATTCAAAAGTTTGGTTAAATCAGGATCAAAATAAAGTCTATGCAAGGCCTTTGTGTGATCTGAGTCTCATTTAACCTTTCGGTTTGAGAGATCTCAACTTTAAAAACTCAAATTATATAATGCATTGCAATTAAGCACATTTTCATAAATACTGTGTACTTTAGTTTGCAAATATCATAAAATTACTCTTCAATTCATACAATGAGGTGCTGTGATTGACTATCATTTGGCTTGATGTCAACATAGTTACCAAGGTGTCAATGAAGAATCTTTGCAAGATCACCTCTGAGGGTTTTATGATTATGTAAAAGCTATCATGTTAGTTTCAATTTTATCAAGAGAATACGAAAAATTCCAAACTTTGTGAAGCTATAGTATGTCATGACAGAGATAAAATTTTGTAATAAAAAAAGCCACAACAGAAAAAGCCACAAGCATTTATTGAGTATTACTGCTTTGAAACTCTAAGTGCCCCAACTGTAAGCTAAATGCTAGGAATGTGGCTATAAAATAGAAACTTCCTTTCTACCACTGAGCTTGATATTCTAGCAAAGGTGTTTTACTTTTTTTTCAAGTTAGCAGGAAAAATGAAGGAAAAATGAAAATAAAGACTGAGATGATAGAATGATGAAAGAAGGGGACAGTGTTTTAGTTAGGGTGCTGAGATGATAGTCTGAGATGACACTAAGTTAAAACCCAAAGAATAAAAGAAAATACTTTGCCCTGAACTGTATTAAGCAAAGAGATGTCCAGGTAGAGGGAACAGCATGTGATAAAGCCCTAAGGACCAGACATATGTAGCATGTTCAATGAATTGCATAGAGGCCAGAGTGCGATGTGCTATCCTTTAAGAAAGATTTGTTTAAGCTTTCTCTCCTCTCACCCACCCCACATGGATACACACAGAAGCCTGCACTATGTATAGGAGACTTCTGCATTTACACAGCATCATTTCAGATGGATCTTGTACATGTATGATTCTTTTAATTAGGAGTGGGCACTGAAATTGCCGTTGGTAAAGTCCACATTATTGGGAACACCATGTTTTATGAGACGAACAGAGTTCTTGGGTTTTCTTCTTTCTCAATCTAGTCCTATCTCTTAGAGGTAAGGAGGGTGTGTTTGAGATGGTTCTACATCGTGTTAATAATTACAACAGCCAACTTGCCCTTGGTAGGTGAATGATAATAATTGTGTCAGGAACTGTGCTGATTCACAAGTATTACCTAATTTAATCTCTAACTCCATTTTACTGATAGGAAAACTGAGGCATAGAGGTTAAGTTACCTGAGAAAGTTACACAGCTAGTAACCAAAGGAACTTGAAGTTAACTTCTAGCAGTCTGAATTCAAGCCCATGTGTATATCAGCTCATAAAAATAAAAGCCGGAACAAGCCTCTACATACAACTGATGTTTCTGTTATTCAGAAACCTTTTTTTTTCCCTGTGTGCCAGTCACATTATAGCCATTTCTAATGGCCATAAAGATCATGATGAGTTTCAAATTATTCCCTCTAGCTTTCTTAAGCTGGGTGCCCCGGTAAGCACCTTTCTTTCTCTCTCATGCACCAACACATACAGTTTCATAGATTTTTAAATTTTATCTTTCCAAAAGGCACAACAAAGGTACAATGAGGATCTCATGAAAGTGATAATTTCACATTCACTAATGTAGCGCTATCTTGCAGACTTGGCTGCTTGCTGCAAGTATCTTGGCTGCTCAGAGCATCTCAAAATGATGATACATTCTTTTCCTTACTTATATGCAATGGAAACAGTAGAATAGATAGATAAGTAGAATAGCAGAACAGTCCAAGTCAATTTTTCCTTTCTTTTTTTCCCTGGAAATGAAAATAACTTTGGCAAGCTGGCCTTCTGTAGCCTCCAAGGCTGCTAACCCCTGGTGAGAATCTGGGGGTCTCCTGAGTCACTTTTCACAGTTTAGTAGGAACACTTGCTAGTTTTCATCCTTGAAGCTGAAGTTAATTGAACAGTACCAATGATTGGTCTCAAGCACAGAGATGTGACTAACTTGCATATTATTAAGAGTAACATACCAAAGCACTGTTATTGCTTTGTTATTCCTTCAGATACCAGCAAAATGTCTGTCTATACAGGAGCCTCTGCCCAATATTTGATATGGTCAAAACCAACCATTTTTAAAAAGTTAAAATTATATGGTCACTTTTTATATTATTTTGAATTCTGGATTTCTGGCATAGAATAATTTCTATTCAATCGCATTAACACATATTGGGTGGGGCTGGGGCTGTAGCTCAGTGGCAGAGCGCTTGCCTAATCTGTGTGAGGCACTGGCTTCCATCCTTAGCACCACATAAAAGTAAATAAAATAAAGACATTCTATCCATCTACAACTACAAAAGAATTTTTTTTTAAATATTGGGTGTATTTGTATATAAGGAAGACTTTTAGGACTTTGATATATATATATATATATATATATATATATATATAGTTACCAAAGGTGATAGACAAGAATTTTTTTGCTAATGTAATTTCTTATGGAAAACAATCTTCCTAGTAATAAGACAGAATATATTCAGGCAACTGTTGCTGAGCTCCCCTGTCTCAATATATTGCTGAAGCAAGTTGAATGAAATGGGAATAAAGGAGTGAATGAATTGTAGGTGGGGAGTTTTGGAATAGGAGTTCCCAGTGGAACGCTGCATGGACAAATCTTGTGCCCGGCATGCACAGGTCATTATTTCTCTTCCTAAGAAGACCTTCGGTTGACTCTATTTCCTCTGCACACTCCTGCCCATTGCTTTATTCTCCTTTGCAGAAAAAAAGACACCTCGAAAATGTTGCCTGTATTCCAGTTCTCTTCCTGTTCTCTCTTAACCCCACTCCCTTCACCCTGCAAAAGCTCATGAAGGCCATCCATACTGTAAGGCTAAAACCCAGTGATCAGGTCCCAGGGCTCTACTTTTCAACCCACCATAGCAGTTAGCATAGCTCATCACCTCCCACCCTCGACTCCCTTTCTCGACTTGGTTTTAAGAAAGCACTCTCCCTGGGTCTTCTCTTCCTTCTCTGGCTGCTCCTTTCAAGTCTCCTTTGCTCCTTCCTGTCTCTTCTTCCACCCAACTCCTACACCCTCTTCCGGGTGCCTGCTCCCCAACCATATACAACCCCTCCTTCCTGCTCCACCCCACCCCCCGGCCTCCATGATGTTGGTTACACTAGAAATTCTCCATCCCCAGATTTCATTACATCTAACTATCACCTCCTTCAAGCCTTGCTCAAACTTTTCAGTGAGGCTTTGGGTTTGGGGATTGACTTACTCCACTTAATATGAGAGTCTTCAGTTCTATCCATTTACCAGCAAATGCCATAATTTCATTTTCTTTATGGCTAAGTAATATTCCACTGTGTGTATGTACCAAATTTTCTTTATCCATGCATTGTTGAAGGTCACCTATGTTTTATTTTTTAATCTCATTTAAAACTATAGGCCCGTATTACCCATCTCATTCTGTCCTACTTACAAAAACAGTGTCTTTGCCTTCTAACATATAAATTTACTTACTATATTGACTAGTGTGCGTTTCCTTCCACTAGAATATAGCCCTTTAAGTTTCATTCACTCATATGCCTCAAGTGCCTAGAATACTGCCAGACATGGGATACATACTTATAAGCATTTGTTGAATGAATGAACAAGAGTTGAGAGGTAGTCTATTCTTCCTCACATCTCATATCTTGAAGATCTCTGGGGTTTTCCTCAGCATTTCTAAACATTTCTAAGCACTCCTAAACAGGTTTGTGTCCTTCAAAACAAAACAAAACAAAACAAAAATAACATCAAACAACAGAAACCTGGCTAACCATAGTGAGTCGGCAATAAATATTTATAAGTGAATGAAAGAATAAAACAAAGACTTCAGCTTGAACATATGTCCCTGGTGTTATTATCATAAACTTCAGTAAATACCAAGTTCATTAGCTTTGTACAAATGTCAACTATAGGTCAGCTGGTTAAATAACTGCTCTAGAACAAGAAATGCACTTTAATGTTTTTAAAAAAACTAAGTATACTTAAAATTTATATAGTATCATTCTTCCAAAGAAGGAGATTTTTGTATTTTGACAAGATGATAAAGTTTGTTTATTTGTGTGTGTGTGTGTGTGTGTGTTTGTGTGTGTGAAGTATCTTTCCCTATTAAATTTCACTTCTTCATTCCAGAAACTTAAAGTTCCAGTCTTAAAACTCCCAATGACTCACTGCACAGCAAAAGATAAGTCATGTAAATATTCCCCAGGCTAATTTTTGGCAAAACGAATACACTAAATGGAGTCTATTAGAAAGAGTGCTCTTGAAATTTTTCTTACAAATGGCTGCAAATACACTGTAAGCATGACATGTATGAATGTTCATCGTCACTTCAAGATGGACTTTAAAATTCACATCAGGAAATCTGTTGATGCAGATAATGTCTATGCAGACAGAGTGTTTTTAAATATTAAGCCAGAGGAAGATATTTCTTTAAATAATTTTGAGTAATATGAATATATAGGTATAGTGTATAGGACTACCTTCCTATGCATACGTGTGTGTGTGTGTGTACGTGCATGCGTGTGTGTGTGTGTGTGTGTGTGTGTTTGTAAATGGAGATTCAACCCAGGGCTTTGTGCATGCTAAGTACATGTTCTTCCATTGTCCCTGGAGCAGTATATTTTACAGAAATGCTACTAACTGAACAAATACAAAACTGAAACATTGGAATTGGCTCTTTACTACTAAAGAAAGGCCATCTGAAAAGATGACATGGCCAAGAGTTAGGCCTTTTCCTGAGTTGTAAAATAATCAAAAGAATTTTGGCTCTTGTCTTCCAAGGTGAATCCCCCCACCCCAGGTGTCAAAGAAACATCTATCCACAGACACTAATGGACAGCCACCACATGTGTCCTCGAGAACTACACTGCTGTGAAAGGGATATGGCTTCACTTCTTAAGAAGTTTAATCTCCAACATTTTCTTGTCACAATACCCAAGACATACCAATTGATAAGAAAACCCATAGAAGATGGACAGATATAAGTAAACAAAAATATGAATAGAAAACTGACACCACCACCCAAATCAACTCGTCACAGGCAACAGGAAAAAGTGTGGAATCTCACTCAACTAAACAATACCTGTTTCCTCAGTCATTTGGTATTCTTTGCAAACGGCCAGTTCACACTGTCAGGAGGTTGCAATAACACGGGTACTTGGATTTCGTGCTGATAGTTTTCAACTAGAACAACCTTTTAGGAAGACAAATTTCTCCTTCCTCTAGACATGTATCCAGATGAATATAGATTAATAATTTCACTTCTGGACCTAGCTTAAGAAATTTTAAAAATTATGATCCAGATACTTAATAGACAACCCTGAAAATAGTTACAAAGACTAAAGAGTATTGTGTGTAGGCAAATGTTTATGATGATTGTGACTGGGAAAACAAACCAAACCAAACTCTGAATCATTTCTCAATATACATGCATTCATGTAAGAAAAAATACTAGAAATACCACCACAAAAAATATAAGAGATAGGGTTAGATTACTTTGCAGAAACAATGGGGAGGTTATTTTAAATCATTTTCTGTAAATGTTAACATTTTTGTGAATAAAAGTAAAAGGCTTTTCCATAGCAACTGAAATGTCTTGAAGATTTTTTTGATGTAAAAAACGATGGTTAACATACATATTTTCTCTAATGGATTTAACCTTGATTTTTTTTTAACTATGAAAAAAACCAAGGACTAGGTCTCTTGACAGTAATAAAGTAAAATAGTAAAATGTTGGTACAGAAATTATTTCAGGTAAGAAATAAGAATCAAAAGAAAAATATCTAGTCATAAAATGTTAACATTGTGAAGTACCATTTCCTTGTTAAAATGTAAAAAAATTACAACTTTCCACCTAAAACATGGTCCTTTCTCATGTCAGCATTTAAATTATTTGTTAGTATTGGGTGAGGTCCTTAAGCAGGCCAAATGACTCAGTAATTTGGTAGTAAATTATTAATATACTGCTCTAAAACTCTGACCTTCAAGGGAGATAGGACTTTGGTTCAGAGAGATTTAATATTAAAAATAGGCTACACGATGAGGGATTTGGTTGGAAAAACACCAGTGGTATGCAGAGCTTAGTAATACAGCACTGTAAAGTACCCTAGTGACCTAGTATAGCTAATTCATCCCTTAAGCAACTCGCCACCTTTGGGAAGTGACTTAAGAACGAGAGTCAATTATTCCTATGCATCTGTGTATGAAAAAGGCTGCAAGTTTTAGATCCCTCAGTTGGAAATGTACCATTGGAATAAAATATTAATGTTAGAAATTCCAAACTATGTTGAGAACGTTTAATAAAACATGGACATGTCCAGCTGGTCAAAGCAATTAATGCCACGCTTTCTGTCTCACAAATGAGAACGCATTTTAAATGCGTATACAATTCACAGAAATATCTGCTGTTTTAGGATTTTCAGGTGTAATGAACTTTGGTAAAACTTTCATCAAGCAGGGCAAAAATGACCTGACAGTTTGTTGAGGATACAGATGTCTGGATGAGGATGGTGACCACTGCCTGTCGACCATGCACTGTCTCACAGCTTGGAACAGTGTGTGTGATATGCAGGTACCACTGCTATTGAGACACATCAGAGTCGGACCTTCTAAACCAAAAATATACTTTCTGGGTCTTCCACTTTATTTAAGAGATTATCATTTATCATCATGTACAAGCATTCCTATTCTTTTAAAAAATTTGTTTAAAAAATTTATTTGTTCTTTCTTGTTACACATGACATTAGAATATATTTTGACATATCACGCGTACATGGAGCACAACTTCCCATTTTTTGGTTGTACGTGATGTGGAGTTAACACTGGTCGTGTATTCATATGTGCACATAGGAAAGTTATATCCAATTCATTCTACTGTCTTTCCCATTCCCATCCCACACTCTTTCCCTCACTTTCCTCATCTAATCTGGTGAACCTCCCCACCATTAGGACCTATTGTGAATCAGCACCACATAGAGAGAGAACATTTAGCCTTCAGGTTTGGGTACTGGCTTATTTCACTCAATATGATAGTCTCCAGTTCTATCCATTTACTGGCAAATGACATAATTTTAGTCTTCTTTATGGGTGAGCAATATTCCATTGTGTATATGTACCACATTTTCTTTACCCATTCATCTGTTGAAGGGCACCCAAGTTGGTTCCATAGCTTAGCTATTGTGAATTGAGCAAAGCATTACTATTCTTATCTTCCTTTCCCAACATCTGTATACATGATCATATATTACCCATGATGAGAGCAGGGAACTCTGTCCCCCAACCCCAGTACATATATGGGACTAAGACATGAGTGGGGCTTCCGGTCTACTGAGGGAGGCATACATCTAGAGGTAACAATAGGCTGGCAGTTCTGGTAATGTCTATCAAGAAAAAAAAATAGGGTCCTGGGAAAAACAATTGTAAGGAAATTGAGATGGGACTCAGAAGAGACTTCCAAACGCAAAGTTAGGCTGAGTTTGGAAGTTGACAGAAAATAGTCACAGAAAGAATTAAGGGAACAAAATTCCACAGCAGAAGGACCAAAGTGAAGGGGAGAAAGACCTTGGTACTTAAGGAGATGGAATTTATTGACAAAGAGGAGGGTTTTTGAAATAACTGAATGTGCCTTCTGGAACTCAGTACTACAGGTACAAGTTGATGCATTTAATGACAAGGGAAATTAAATTAGGGTGATACCATTACTTCCTTAACTTCTGGGTGAATATGTGTCAGCTTTAGTGATTCTTTATCATCACATTTACATCCTGCTATTCTTTCAACCAGTCGACCCCATGCCAGGTACTGAGGGTATAAGAACACGCAGGGCAGATTCTGTGTCTGCCAGCAGCTTATCATCTGAACTTGGTCTCTTCCAGTTGATCTGAAAAACTTCACAACTTAATAAAAGCTATACATTTTGCTACACAAAATTTAAAACCATACATAAAAAACTATTAATAAAACTGGGAATGTGTCTATCAATGACAGAAGTTTGATTTCTTTCACATAGTAACAGATCTTATAAGTCAATAAGATCAACCAATAACCTAGTAGAAAATGGGTGAGGAGAGGAAAAAAAATAGTAAGATATTCACATGAAAATACTTTTAAGCATATGGAAAATGTCTAATTTTAGTCCTGATGTTAAAGCAGGCAAAATCCAAGAAAATACTATTTTTAAAATTTTATTGGAAAAATATAAAAGTAAAGATGAACTATTACTACCGGTATAGTACTTTTTCACATTGTTCTTTATGAATTAAATTTGGTAGGATGTATCAAAATTAAAATTTTATTTATCTTTGATTCAAAATTTCATTTTTGATTGTAGAATTTTTTATCTTAGATAAACATATAAACATTATATAAGCATGCACACATAAGAATGTGTATCAGGGCTAGGATTGTGCCTCAGTGGTGGAGTGCTTGCCTGGCATGTGTGAGGCACTGGGTTTGATCCTCAGCACCACATAAAAATAATTAAAACGAAGGTATTGTGTCCATCTACAACTAAAAAAATATTTTTTAAAAAGAATGTGCATCATTTGTGTCAACAGAGGACTTTAAGTAAGATTACTGTCCAATAGTAGGGAAGTGATTAAATAAATTATGTTGCATCTGTATAACAGCATATTATTCAGACAGTAAAAATAATCAGATATCTAGCGATATATGCAAACATGAAATAACTTTACAGATAAAGGAATTAGAATAGTGAATATGGTTTTACTATCATTCATATTTTTTTTTTGAAAAATGTATTCATTTATCAGCATATAGATCATCTCTAGAACATTTCAGTGTATGCATATTAAAATAACCCAAGTAAGGGTATTAAACAAATCTCTACTCTATATCCTAGACCAATTCAATCAGAACCTCTGGGGATGGGACAAGTCCATAGTACCTTTCAAAGCCCTGCATGTGATTCCTGGTTCAACCTAGGTTGAAAGCCACTATTCCAGGACAGACCCAAAAGGCAACAGTGGTCATCTATAGGGAAGAGAACTAAGGAATCCAAGATTAGAGAGGGAGAGACTTGACTTTCACTGTTGTAGCCTTCTGTAATGCTTGATGCTTGATTGTTCACTCTTAAAAGACATTTAAAAGCAAAATCCTCAGGTCATTTTCTGTAAGATATTTGCAATATCTTTCTCTACTCTCAATTCTTGTAATTTTTCTCATTTTATACATATATATTTTATTTAATCACTTCCAAGTAATTAATGTATATTAATTACTTGGAATATATTTCTCAATTACTAAAGAACAGGTACACTTTACTTTTATGGTGAGAATACTGAAGTTACTCTCAAACATGACAATACTACCCAAAGGCAGAAATGGAGCCTATTGATTTGGAGGACTCTGGAAATGACAACAGAACTCCTTGGGAACAGGCACCTCTTTGTATCTGTTAATTCTGCTTTGGGGCACATCTTTTACTTTTCCCTCCAAAATGTCTTTGTGACTCACTAATGTCAAAAATCTTTATCCGACATAGTAACTGTACATTTAAAACAGTAATCCATCAGCTACCCAGTATTCTTCTCCTTGGCTCAATGTCCCTCCCTCCTCTTTCCTTCTGGCATGCCATATAGTATTATATGTCAGACATATATTATATACATATATATTAAATATGTATATATTTAATTACTTATCATCTGACTCAACCCACTGAAAGCTCAGCTTCATGACTATGAGGATTTATGCGGCTTCTATTTACTACTGAATTCCCAGTATCTAGAACAAGAGTCAGTACCCATTAGGAACTCAATAACTGTTCGTTAGATGAAAATGAAGCTACTCTTTTATTTGTATGAAAATATCATTGCTACTCTTTCCACTTCATCACCATAACACTAGTCAAATCACTCATCTCTTGTAGGTTCTGGTGGCAATTTTCTAAATGACTTTTCTGCTTCTACCTTTTCCCCCAACCGTGTGTGTGTGTGTGTGTGTATGTGTGTGTGTTCATGCGCGTGTGCACAGATTACATTACTCTGTTTAAAATATTTCCATTTAAAATAAAATCCAAAATCCTAACCTATATAATGTGGCCTTTGCTTGCATCTCGGAACATATCTTGTACCACAATAAACATTTGTGGGTAAGCCAAAGAGTGTCTTGGTCTATCATATCAAGCCTTGGATGACTAGTAAAAGAAAAACTTCTGTGGTCTGGGTTGACAGTTCCATGGGTTGTTTAGCAAATAATCCATCATTGATGATTCCTTCCACAGAGAAATCCAGTCATGAGAAAACCAGCACCTGGCCTGCGACACTGAGTACCCAAATAGGGAAAGAAGTCCACAGAAGGAAGAGAGAAAAATAATTCTTGGGTGATATGCATTTGCAGAGCTTATCAGAAAGGATTACTCCTGAGTAAAATCTGGAGCAATCTGGAAATGTTAGAAAACAAGAGCTTCAGACTGAGCAAGTACAATTTTTTTTTTTTTTTTTTTCTGCTGATGTGTTTTTTGGGAACTGAAAAACAATGTTAGAACTCATTATCTATCATTTATACCATGTAATAACATGTACAGTTTTGCTGACAATTGATGACCTGGTAAAAATACATGAAAGTCTCAGTCCACCATGTGAATTCAATCCTTTTCTAGTTATTGTTTTGTGGTATTCACGAGGAACTAAGTAAAAGAACATTTTCCCACAGCATCCAGAGACACGTCTGATCAGTGGACCCTACCTGCCTGTGGCCAGCAGGATTTTGTAGCTTGGTGTGAGTCACACTGTGAATTCACGTCATTAGGGAATGATATCTTTTCAGGACCTATTTCTGTCTGTATGTAGCACATATTTTATTAATACAGTGCTCACTGATATATTGCTACTCCTCCACATTCCAACTCCGTAGTTCATTAAGTCATATTAAAATGAACCTTCCATTATACAGGAGAGGTGGGGCTTCCTACTTGTTATTACTGACAACAGAACCAGGGGACAGCAGCCAGAAGGATAATTTCCCCAGCTGGAACTGCATCTGGAGACTTGGTCTCAGCAATTAGTACTAACTACTCTGTTGATCTCACTTCTTTCTACTTTCAGAAAACCAGCTGCTCTCATTCTTCAGAGAGGCTCCTGGGGGTGCTTACAAGCAAGGCAGCCCACCATGGAGGGACGGCACTATCGTTTTCCTTTTGGGTGGGGGCGCTAATTAACATGAAATTTGGATTGCATAGAGAAAAGTTTACATTTGTTTTCTAAGTAGGATCCTCCAGTTGGCATATTATTTTTTTCAGTTAATCTTTTTCTTCAGTGATATGAAAAGTTAAAAATATTACAAGGCCTCTTTCTCTAAATCTAACCTCAAAAGATCATTTTCCTTATTAATAACTTGTCAGTTACTTTCTAAGGTAATTTAATGTAAGATCATTCTCAAAATAGTTCCTTACCCCCATACAAAAAGTACACTTGGATTCCCATACTTAGACTGTAACATTCAAGAATTTTCCTCAGTGGCTCCGGAGGCTGAGGCAGAAGGATTGCGAGTTCAAAGCCAGCCTCAGCAACTGTGAGGTGCCAAGCAATTCAGTGAGACCCTGTCTTTAAATAAAATACAAAATAGGGATGAGGATGTGACTCAGTGGTTGAGTGTTCCCGAGTTCAATCCCCAGGAAACACGGCCCCCCAACCCCCCCAAAAATAATTTTCAACATCAAACCTTTTATTTTGGGCTAAAAAACAAAATGAAAAAAAAAAAAATTGCCCGGTGATTCAATCAGCATTTTAAAACATTAAAAAAAAAAAATTGTTAGGAGCACTTGATTCTTGAGATTCAAGCATGAATTATATTGAATCAGAACTAAAAGTGTTTATTTGAAGCATTTAGAAATAGTTTGATGAACTTTGAAAATAAATAATAAGCCAGTCATAAAAAGACAAATAATACATGAGTCTATGTTACACAAAGTCCCTAGAGTACTCACATTCACAGACAAAGCAGAAGGCTGGTTCCCAGGGTTCTAGGGTGGAAAGAATAAGGAGTTAGTGTTTAATGGGTACAGACACTTATTTGGAAAAGAGAAAAAAATCTGGAGCTGGACAGTGTAACAACTGTATAACAAGGTGAACGTAATGTACTTAACATCATATAACATGGTAAAAACGTAATACATGACAGTAGAATGTATTTTGACATATTGCTAAAAAGAACAAATAAAAATTTTTAAAAAAATTTTAAAAAATAATATCCATCTGATTAAAATGTTATTTTTCTAAAAAAAAAAAATGCAAGCTATGAGAGGCAGATTCACAGTTTTAGGCACACAGTCGTGCACACCCTTCTTTTAGGTTGAATTTTTAGGTACCCTTTTGATTCATATTCAAACTTTCCTTGTTAGAAAGCAAAGTAAGTCTTATTGGCTGCAATTCTTCTTATTGTTTACCTTGTTTAACATTAATAATTTTATCCTAACTAACTTGTGGTGTATTGACCTCTTACTAAATTATGTCCATCATACCACATAATAAAATAATATAACACCAAATTTATGTGATGTTTTGTATTAAATTGTGTTTTGGATTATCTATTAAATTTTAAATAATGTGTAAAAATGTGAATTTTATGTTATGCTTATTTTACCATGATTTTAAAAAACAGAAAAAGAAAACAAGGTTTCTGGTAGAAAATTCTGAGCAATCTTCAGAATTAAAGAAAAAAAAAAAGGAAAAGAAAGGTCTTCCTTTATGCTACTTAACAACTACATTGTAATAAAAGCAGTTAAAAAGAACAAAAAAAAGAAAGAAAGAAAAACAAAAACAAAAAACCAACACTCCCCCAACCCCAATCACCTAGGCCAGCACTAGATTAGGATGGCACTCAGATTTGTTCTGGGGAGTTAGAAGCAGAAGGGGGAAAGGGAGTTATGTTTTTGGTTTTTAAAGTGAAGCTCCAAATTCCAACCAGCCCCATTCTGAATGCCCTGCTCTGTGAATAGGCTGATTCAAAAAAAGTCCTATCATGTCATTAAGAAGGCTAATAATTACAGTTCCGATTTATTAATGGAGTTATACATCTTGAATAAAGCAATCAAATCTAGAGGAAACAAATCCTGTATGTGCCACTGAATTATAAAATTCTGAGAATTTCAGGTTGTGTCAGTGTTTTAGGTAACAAATCATCTCAGCACCAAAATACCCAATTAACACTCATTCAGAATTAACATGTTGACATATCACCAAGTAAGCTGTCATTAGTTGAATATAATAATTCAAATGTGAAAACTGACACATTTCAGGCTTTGCATTCAGGCTTAGGGAGAAGTTTACTATAATTATCCGTTGATTTTCTTTGTTGCCAGTCCCTGTAATTTCGCCCTCCCAGGTTTGCAACTCTCCAGGCCTGCACCCACAACCCGCCAAACAAATTCTTAATTAGACCATTTTCCTAATGATAATACCTTCCACAAGCAGCTGAAGCATAAGGTTCCTGGCTCCTGATTAACATAAAGACAATGATCTTTCAAAACAGCCCAAAGAAAGAGTTCAAGGGCCCTGTGTATCTCATAATCATGGTTGCCAGTCCCAGATCCCGGTAGAAATTTAAATGTAACATCTGAATAAAGGCGCTAAGGTTAATGTGTGTGTTGGCAAGTATAATTGTCAGAAATCATAATAAAATTGCTTTCTATACAGGGACATCTGTAATGAGTTCCCAAATTTCATACTAGGTTCTTGTAGAAAGCATAACACTTGGCCTTGGCTTGTATGAAACTCCCTCCAGGGTTCTAACCACTCGACTTTTATCAGAGATCAGCCAATGATGACCCCTGGGTGTCTAGTCAGCCCCACTGCCTGACTGTATAAGGCTTGTGAGCTACGAATGTGGGTTCACAATTTTTAAAAGTTAAAAACAACCAGAAGACTCTCATCTTAGGACATATGAAAATTACATGAAACTCAATTTTTAGTGTTCATTAAAAAAAGAATACTTGGTTGGAACATGGCCACACTCCACCTGGAGTTGTCAATGACTACTGCTATTTTCTAGTAGCAAAATGAAGTCTTTGCAACAGAGACGTTGAAGCCGAAAATATTTATGAGCCAGCCTTTGACAGAAAAAAAGTTTGTCAACCTCTGCATGAGAAGATAGGCCAGACTTAAAATGAGGTGCTTTGTATAATATTGGCAATGATATTGATATTAAAATCAAATTATTCCTTGCTTCAATGACCTTTTTTTAAAAAAAAAGAGTAATTAAGGGGTTTATTTTGGGAAGTCTTCCATGTGGTCCCCCAAAATTTCTCCCCTTGTTTTTCACCTAATTGAAATTATTGACACTTATACCCTTATCTTCGACAGTTGGGTTTTAATCCAGTGACTACCTAAAGTGATGAAAAATATTTTATTTTCCAAATTATGTCAAAGGCATTAAAATAGTGGCACCATCAGTTTATCAGCAAACCAGGAAATGGAACCCACCTTCAAATGCAGACATAAGCAACGATACTCAGACATTTGAACTTCACATCTGGTGATAATCATACTCAGGCCTATGAAAGCCAAAGATATCCCTCAGAGCGGGGGCTGCAGCATGTCCCCAACAAGGGCCCAAGAGAACTAAATTTTCAATTGTTTATTTACAGTATTTTGTGACAAAAAAAAAAAAAAAAAAAAAAACACGGCCTCCCATTCCCCAGTTTTAAAGAACAAGCCATCTTTGCGCAAGAGGAGAAAAAAAATCTTCATCAATTAAAAGCTGCTTTTTCTAATTTAAATTGCCTGACATTTTCCCAATGCATAACTCTGAAAGCTCAATCTCAAAAGTAAACACTACCTCTCAGAGGATTTAGTAAATGGTTAATTGAACAATGGATTTCATCCCCATTAGCACACTTAGGTTATCTTAATAAAGATGTGGTATGTTTCCACTTATGGCATTGATAGGGATGGGATAGGGAGGGTAAAGTCACAGGACAAAATAAAGACGAACAGGACACTTCAAAACACTGAAACTCTCAATCACTTCTGATATCTGTGTCAGTGAACTTTCTGACACTAAAACAAATACCCTAGATACATTCAACTTATAAAGCAGAAAGGTTTATTTGGGCTTACAGTTATGGAGGTTTCAGTTGGTGACTGGCCCCACTGCTGTGGGCCTAGAGTGGTAAAGAACATTATGGCAGAAATACACAGTGGAGCATGCCCATTCACCTCATTGACCATTAAGCACAGTAAAGAGTAAAAGAGGAAGAGTCTGGTGTTCACAATTCCTTTGGAGGACACTCCCCCTAAACACTCCCCTAGGCTCCACCTCTTCTTAAAGGTCCCCCACCTTCCAACAGCATCAAGCTGGAGACTAAGCTTTTAACACACACAGGGCTTCGGGGGACATACTACATCCAAACTATAGCAATCTCCAAGACTAGAGAAAATAGGAATTTCTCCTTGGCCTAAAATCTTAAGGGCACAGTCTCTTGCTCTCACCAAGTGACCCTGTTTTTAGGAGGCAGTGTGACAAAGATTACATCAGATGTGTCTTATTTGGGTCATCTTGGACAAGTTACCTAGAAGTCCTAAAGCTGATTTTCCTCATCTGAAAAATGTGGCGGAGATAGCACCTGGGTCCACAGTTGTGGTGATGTTAGGTAACATCGGTAAGGACAATACTGGTGCAGAAGGGCTCAAAAAGGTGCCATTTGGTGCTGCATTGTTATTATGCCACTATATAGGACGTGAAGTGCTAAGACAGTCAGGCTGCTAAACTACTTCATAGAGTAAGGAACCTAGGGGACAAAGGTGATTGGAATATGCTCGGACTGCAACATAGTAGTTTTGATGGTAAAGCCCTCAAGCCTTCTGTCTTTAAGAAAAAAGTTTACCTCCTCATAATCCAGGTGAATCCTCTGTCTTTACTGTGGGTGTGTGTGTGGTGTGGGGATGGATTCAGGTTCTCACACAAGCTGGGCAAATGTTGCACTGAGCTTCATCCCCAGTCCTTTTTATTTATTTATTTATTTTCATTTGAGACAGTGTCTTGGTAAGTTGCCCAGGCTGGCCTCAAGCTTGCAATCCTCCTGCTTCAGCCTCCCCAGTATTGGGAATCATAAGCATGTACTACCTTGCCCAGCTTACCTGTCTTCACAAAGCTGTGATTCTATTTTCTCCTCCTCCTCCCTGGCACCTGTTCAGCCAATAACCTTCCCCTAAACTGTCCCAGCCTTACTGGAAATTTCAGATTTAAGTCTTTCTCAGTCATCTGCAGCCCACGTGTTATAGATTAGATCTGAAATGGCCTCCAAAGGCCTATGTATTAAAGTCTTGCTTTCCAGCATGGCGGGTGTGGCTCTATTGGGAGGTGACAGAAACCTTAAGAGGTGGGCCTAGCAGGGGATTTCTGGTCATTGGGAGCATGCCCTCAGGGGATGGTGGGACCTTGGCCTTTTCCTTGTTCTGTCTCTTTCACACCTGGTTATGAGGTGAACAGCCATCTTCTGACAAGTGCTCCTACCATGATGTACTGTGTTGCCACAGGCCCAAAGAAATGGAACAAAGGGGGGTGGGATTGAAACCCTGAAAACCATAAGTCAAAATAAGACCTTCCACTTGGTAAGTCAATTTGTTTTTCTCAGGTATTTGTTTACAGGAACAGAAAGCTGACTCGCAGCTGGACTCTGTGGCTTTCTGGGTGACCACTGCAGTCCAAGCCTGGGTCAAAATGTCATTTACGTACAGTTTGTTTTTCCTGTGCCATTCCTTTATCCGTAGTCACCATCTCACCCTTGCATGAAATTACATATTTTTTTTCTAAAGCAACACATAACTGTAATATGGGGTGAGGAGAGAGGCTAATTTATTTTTCTACATTTGTTTTTCTAAAGTTTCTGTTGCCCTACACAGAGTCTTGAAAATTTCCTCTCACAACTTTGCTCTTTGTCGCTACATCTTAATTTTGTTTTGGAAATATGGATGCTCTCGAGGATGGACATCCACCTCACCTTGACAGTGTAAGTGTGGCCCAGGGACACATGGACTTGAATAGAGACCTACTGAGTAAATATGTCCCTCAAAGTAAAGAACGTACCAACTGAGTTAGTTGTTCTAACACCACATTCATTAAATCAGACAACACAAGCACAGTCTGAAGTCAAGTCTGGAGGAACAGGCAGCTAACCTCAAAGGCTCCAGACAGCCAGTGGAGAAATCCTGAGTGAAAAAGAATGCAGAAAGGAAGCATTTGGATTTTGCAGTCAGTTGGCCCAAGTTTGAATTCTACCTCTTCTTAACTGTGCAATCCTGGGTCCATGTAAAAAAAATCTCTAAACATCAGATTCCTCCCGTGTAAACTGTGAATGATTAAAAAAGATGTTTGGAATAGTCCATGGACATCAATCACTCAGCAGCACCTAACCAAAAATACTCAACAAATAACAGCTGCTATCATCACCACCTTTGCCCAGCAGGTTGAAGTCCCTTAAGGAAAGCCACCCAGCTTGTTTGGGGGAAAAGAAATTGGCATCAAGGTTTAACAGTGCCATCAGTTACCAATCAACCTGAGATCGGCGCACGAGAAAGCACCTCACAGGATTCAATAAATGCCTTCTGGATGGATCGATGACAGGGGAGGGTGTGTTCCTGCCACCACACATCATAGAACTTCAAAAAGAGAAATATTTAAGATCTCCTTGCAATGGAGTCTGAAGTGAGGTGTGCTCGTCTTTTGTGAAACGTGATCCTCCATTGCCAATGATTTTGCATTTCATAACAAAGTTTCATTCTCATTTTTCTGTTTTCCAATCCACTGGATCTAGGGTGCTTCTGGCACCTTCAGTGGGGTGAATCTCCAGAGACTGCGACACAGCTTTCTGGACAGGAGTCATGCTATTGAGCTCATGTTCAGCTAAAGATGTCATTCAGCGCTTTCTAACAGATGGCAGCAGCAGAGGCAATACCGTCCCTACTAGTGAGTCCCTTTGTTTGGGAATCTTAATGGTGAAATATGTTCTCTGAGGAGCAATGAGGAACACCAGATTCCTTATCTGTCACTGGTACAAAACCAAATCAGAATTGGTATAATGTTCATTTAGCAAAATTCCTTTCTGATTCGTTGTGGCACAGGATGAATGAAAGTTCTCAGGCCATGAAGAAACCTCCTAAGAGACCTTCTCCTCCTCCCTAGAGAGTTGTACAGTCAACAAGAAGGGCAACACCCTACAATGTCATTCAGGCCTCTTGGCCATTGTTCCTCTAACCATGGTCTCTATAACACAGCAGCTAGCATGTAATGCTGGCCATCTACAAGATGTGCCAGACGATTTACATATTTGTTACCTAACTTACTCCTCACAATAATCCCTGAAGGTAGGTACTATTGTTGATCCTATTTAACAGATAAAGTGAGCATGTTTGGCAAGGTCACATGGCTGAGTGGCAGAGGCAAGGTCTGAACTTGGGCCATCTGGGCCCAACATCCCACCATGCTGCATGACCTTGATAGCAAGATGTACAGCCAAAAGGACAATTCAGAGAAAATGAGCAACCACAAATCCCGAGCAGCATGGAGGTGACACAGGAAAAGGAGCCAGACAAGCAAATTAGGAATGCGTATGATGGATTTAAAAGGAGATACTCAGTCATTCTCATTTTCCTGACCTTTTGTTTACCTAACCATAAAATGGGGACAGTGACACCATTTAAAAATACATACTGAGGATTCAACTTTAAATGTGGGGAGCATTTGTCATTTGGTATGCATTATCTTCAAAAATAACAATCCCAGATTCATTGGAAATTGTAGTTTTCTCCCAGCTTCATGTAGAGGAGTGAATAATGTCCTTGTCCCTTAGGGCTCTAGACACTAAGACCTCAATTAAGGAAAAGAATAAAAGCCATGCAATGAAAATTCACCAAGGACTAAGATTAATAACAACTGACATATACACAGCACCTCCTGTACTAAGTGCCTGAAATATCTGAGCTTGTTTGGACTTCAAAATTGCCTTACAACATACATAATTTGAGCTGATGGTATCTCAGTTGAGGTACAGACAATTTAAGTAATTTATCAAAGGACACAGAAGGAAGAAATCTACATGGCTAAAATCTATATAGCTTAAAAAACATGGAAACCACTTTACCTCAACAGTAACCAGAAATATGCAGATGTTAAAAAAATGAGATAATATTTGTGACTATCAAATTAGACATTTAAAAAAAATCACAGTCACTGTTACAATGGAAGCCTCGATGAGTTCAACCTTCTTGAGAAGCAAACTGAGGATACGTATTACACTCTTTTTTCTTTGTACTGGGGATCGAATTGAGGGGCACTTAATCACTAAGCACATTCCTAGCCCTTTTTTGTATTTTATCTACCCTGCATTGCTTAGGACCTCACTAAGTTGCTGAGGCTGGCTTTAAACGTGTGATCCTCCTTCCTCAGTCTTCCGGACCACTAGGATTATAGGCATGCACCACCACCACACCCAGCTCATATTACATTTCTTAATGAAGATATTCAGCAGTTCTCAGTTTCAGGATCTATGTGAAGGAAAAACATTCAGAGAAATATTCAGATCCCAGAATGATCACCATGGGATGATAGATATTGATAGTTGAGGTGTGTTCATGTCTAAAACAACCTAAGCATCCAACAATGACCTTATAATTTGTCATAAAAAGTGATTTGAAAATTATATTCTATAAGCACAGATAACTTCCGAAGTACCTAAAGAATAATGGGAATTCTAAGCAAGCATGAGTTTCATGCCTGGAAGGCTACTACTCCTCACCCCAGTGGGATTAGCTCCCTGATAAGCCCCCTTAATACAGATGAGAATTTATGACTAGTAGCTTTAGCTTGTCCTGGGTTGTTTTTTAAATTACAGAATTTACTGAACAGGCGATTCTGATTGCCCTTCTGAAGAAGATTTGCCAAACATCTCTCCACATCTTGCAACCCAGAGCGTCACTTTTCTGTGATCTCAACTGTGAGTCAAAGAGGCAGAATCTGAAAGGCATTTCATAGCTGTTTAGGGGACTGCGTAGAGTGTAAGAAAGAAGGGAAAGGGGATTTAAATGTCAAGGAACTAAAGAGCTGCAGCTACGGTCTTGGATTTTCAATTTAAGAATTCTTTCATGGTTCAAAGAGGCTAGGTCATTATTTCTCCCTTTAATCCTAAAAACACAATATGAGACAAAGATCAAACCATGCTGCTCCAGATCCTCTTTTCTTTGGGACAAGCAGCCATTATTTCAGACTTTACAAAGTCTATCTGTATGTGTAAGAAAGATATACCCTCCCATCTAAGTCTGCTAAATTTAGTCTGCCTGTCCTAATCTGTAACAGCTCAACTTTGGGTAAATGGGAGTGAATAACAACATGAATGACACTGATCATTTGCTGAGGGTTTACTGCATGTAAAACTTCACCTACATCATGTCCGTTCATCTTCACAACAGAAAGGCTGGTACTGTTTCATTAGCATTCCCATTTGACAGATGGGGAACTGAACCTTACGTAGGTTGATTCACTCAAAGTTACTCAGGGCTATTATTAAGGGGCAGAGCCACAAATCAAGATTCAACTATTCATCTAACCTCAAGGTATTTGTTTTGTTTTTGATTTTGTTTGGTAACAGGGATTGAACCCAGAAATGCTTTCCCACTGAGCCACGAGCTGTATCCCCAACCTTATTATTATTATTATTATTATTTTTTGAGACAGGGTCTCACTAAGTTGCTTAGGGCCTTGCTAAATTGCTGAGACTGGCCTTGAACTTGCAATCCCCCTGCCTCAGCTTCCCAAATTGCTGGCATTACAGGCATGAGCCACTAAGCCTGGCAAAGTATATGTTCTTAACCTGTGAATTCAACTAAACTTCTCTGAAATTAAAGAATCGTGAAGAGCTGGAATGTTCATCTCTTCTAAGCAGCTAGTATATACATGAAGCCCTTTTCAGACCAGTTCTTCTAAACTATAATGAATTCATCACCCTAGATCCTACATTCCTAACAAGGTCAGAAGGAATGTAGCCACAGCCAGTCCATTGAGCACGCTTGGAGTTGAGAGGAGTCCGGTAGAAGTCATAATTGTGGCTTTTAAAATTTAATATTCAATTCTTCAGCTGCCACATTTGGAGAACTCAACAGCCCGAAATGGCAAGTGGCTACCATATAGAACAGCATGTATGTATAATATTTCTATAACCCGGGAAGGTTCTATTGGACAGTGCTGCCTACAGCATGCCCCTAGTAACACAGAAAACTTCGAGGAATGGGAAGGTATCTGCTCATTTCTTCCTGGGTTCACATATTATTGAAAAACTTAGAAAAGAGACACACAAGTCCCCTCTTATGATTTCTGCTGGCCTAGTCTCCCCTCTCATAAGACATGACAAGGAAATATATCTTCTCATATAGTTCTTTTAAATGTAGCATATTTTAATGTTTCTTAATGATATGTTTCTTATTAAAACTAAGACGGCATTAGCTACCTTAGAGAAACATGATTCTAATAAAAAATTAAAATTCTGATGTGAGTGTATTGAAAGTACAAGGTTTACTGAGTCCTCATCAGAAGCAAGATACATGATGTTTCAAATGTTTAATAATGACTAGTCTGAAGGGATACTTGCAAAGTCTGAGGACCACACCACACCCAGGAATCCCACACAAGAGATTTCTTGTCAGTACCTGGAGCAAACCCACAAGGCTGCTCCTCCAGGAGGGCAGCAGCCTGTGGGCACTCACAGGGCAGCTTACAGCCTACAAGAGGAATTTCACAAGCGTACTTAGGAACTGAGTCATGGGCTGAGGTGGGGTTCACCTTTTAGCAGGCACATTCAGAATGGAAGCCTGGGAGTCCCTAAACAAAATGGCTCCTAAATTCAAACCTGGGAGTCCCTGAATAAATTGGCTTTTAATCAAAACTTAGAAGTCCCTAGATAAAAATGGCTCCCGACAAATGGCGGATCTGATGCCAGTATTGATCTGATGCCAATATAATCCACACCCTTCAAATATTAATAGTGACACAAACAATGTTTGACTTACAAAGGGGAAAAGAGAAAGAGAAAAAGGACTTGGGAAGTAAAACAGAAAGTTTTAAAATTTTAATTTGAATAGTATAATTCTCACAAAATTTACTATAAAGTCTAGAAGAATTATCAGAGTTAGTTTTTAAAACTGTTATGTAGATCTCATAGAACGAACACACTCAAATTTAAGTTGTCAATGAATAAACTGATTTGATTTTTAGGATTTTGGGGTGTTTTTTGGTTTTGTTTCTTTCTTTCTTTCTTTTTTTTTTTTTTTTTGGTACCAGGGACACTTAACCACTAAGCCACACTCCAGTTTCATTTTGCTATGGCATCTTGCTAAATTGTTGGGGCTGGCCTTGAACTTGGGATCCTCCTGCCTTAACCTCCCACATCACTGGGATGATAAGCTTTTATGTGAACCGGAGATTTTTTAAATTCAAATACTTGACCTAAGAAAAATTCCAAATTGGGTCCCAATAACTAGAATAAAATTAGTAAACTAAGTTAGTAAATCCACAGTGAATTTACCCATATCAGATCCTCCAAGTTTCTGTTATCACATTAAGCCCTGCACTTTTTTTCCCCCTTTATATAGTGACTCATGCTGTAACTGTTTAACATGCTTATATACCTTAAATATTTAATAATTTTCTTCATTGTAGACCATATGGGTTCTCAAATTATGTAAAAAAAACAACTATTCATAAAAACTGGTTACTGTGCACAATCATAAACAACAGGTGTGTAACTGAAACACGTGAAGGCTAATTAATGAATGTTTATATTCCTAAAATACTCTTTGGCTTGGCGTGTATTCTAAAAAGTAATTTCTGTGTATATTTATATTCTTCATTCAAAAAAATGAGCTTCAAGTTTTCATTATTTTAGGAATGCTTTCTCTGAAATGTCAATATCATTCCGCAAAATACTTTTTCCTCTTTGACAGCATATGCTTGACCACATCTCTTAAATTGTTTGAAAATTTTTCATGAATCACAAGATAGACACTAGCCACAGAAAGCAGGTGTCAATGCTGGATACATTTCTGTGTCATTTACACAGACGTTTTCTCGGCACTATTTTGAAAACTTGCACAACCAGTTTTAAGTTCCTGGGAACATTTGAATGGAATCATAGCCTACCTTTTAAAAATTCTTTTGTTCCTTTTCAGCAGCTTGAGAGAATCTCTTTAAAAAATGGCCATATGAATACTGAAAACCACTTTGAAATTTTAACAAAATCCTTTAATCCCCTTATTAAAATAACAGCCTTGTCCACAACTGCATTCTATAATTGGAATAAAGAGACCAAATAAACACAAAACATGGGACCTCGGTTTGTAGGAAACTCACTTGCTTTTCAGGAAGTTTCTCTACTTCTGGCTATAGAACAAGAAGTAAAATCATCCTGTTCTAGTATGGCTCTACAGACACCGGAAAAGGGGATTGGTATGTAGTAGAAGAAGATCAGACTTGAAATTCCTTCTTTAATACAGGTTCATTTCTTAACAGTTAAACTGTGGTATTACTTGAACTTAGAACTTACAAATCTTTTAAAAATCACATCAGATTACTATCTCAGTTCATCAAGATATTAGGGATTCAGAAATATAATTCCTGAATTTGAAATATTATACCATCTGATTCAAAGAAATACATAGTTTAAAAAAATACCTTTCCACAATTTCAATAATGCCTGTAACTTACATCTTTTATTTACCTAGAAGAAACGGGCAATAACAGATACTGTTTGTTCTTCTCTATGTAATGATTAATGTGAATTTTCACATAATATTTTAGATTGGGAACAATGTAAAATTCTAATTAGATGTATACTCTTTTTTCAGGGGAGGGGGGTACTGGGGTTTTGAGCCACATCCCAGCCCTATTTTGTATTTTATTTGGAGACAGGGTCTCACTGAGTTGCTTAGAGCCTCAATGTTGCTGAGGCTGGCTTTGAACTCATGAGCCTCCTGTCTTAGCCTCCTGAGCAGCTAGGATTACAGGCATGTGCCACCGCACCCAACTAGATACATACTCTGAAATTAAGCACTATTGATTTCAATGTTTAAGAACAACATTGCTTAGAGTGATATTTCACTAGTACTTTACTAAATATTTAGAAATGACCTAAAGAAAGTTTTAGAATGTAGAAAAATTCTCAAATCAATTGTTTTCAACCTTATTTAACAGAAAAAATTTCACTGGACAATCAAGTTTAATAATCTAAATTGCCTTAAGTGACAAGGAATTTTAAGCACATCTTTTCAGAATATGTTTGAAGATATTGAAAACTATTTCAAATCCAAGTTCAAGAACAAAAATAATCCCAAGTGCAACAAATCATACAATTATAAAATGTGTTTTTTAATTTCAAACTTGGTTTTGAAGTATTTCAACATTCGTGCTTGAGCAGAAAGCTTAAAGACAAACTGAAAAGTTTTAAAGTCTGATGAAAATGTAGTTCATAACGTATGTTTCACATACGTCTCGAACTAGATTTTCAGCATGGCCATTGAGATTTCCTTCATAGGAAGTTAAAGTGCATTTATAGTCACATTAGTTTCCCACGCTTGGTAGTCCTCTTAAAATAGGCATCAAAAGACAAAACATGACTATTTGCAAGAATTTCAGGAAATGATAGTTTGTCAAGTTGATAGAAAATTCCACAATCAGACAAAATCATTTTTGACATAATAGATACATATGTATTTTTAATTTTTTTTTTTTAAGATGAGGTCTATGTTGCCCAGGCTGGATTTGACCTTGGGGCTCAAGTGATCCTCCTGCCTGAACTGCCTGAGTAGCAAGGACTATAGGCACTGGCCACCATTCCCAGCTTTGGTGTAATATATTGACTGATTACTAAAAGAAAAATTAAGCAAAGAAAATGCTGGACCAAAGAATTTTCACTCAAGTTTCTATGAAGTGGATTAATCACAAGATCCAGACTAGATATCAAAGAGCCCTTAAAATTTAATGGCGAACCAGCAAACATCCCAATAGCCCAGGTAAATGAAAAAATAATGGAAAGATTCATTTCCCATTTATTTGGGTAGAATTTTTTTTAAGCACTTAGAGGAAATTCAAGTGTCAGTTTATGAAAGTTAAAGGTTTTAGTAACTTACTGGATTCCATATCTCCCACAAGCCAAATTAACAGATTCTGACGTCCTCAAAGACACACGTACACATTTATTTTCTTCTTTGATCTGCGTTTGCTTCAAAGTATGAATAACTTATGTCAGAAGGTCTCTAAATTCGACAGTGGCTCTCAAATGAAGAGTAACATGGCTCATTTGTCAAATTTCATGCAGTAGATACCAAGAATGTCACATTATTCTGTCTCAACATTATGATCCAAAGAAAATATTTCAACAGATTTTTGCATTTTCTTATAGCCTTTAAAAATATTATAACAAAAACCTTGCCAAACATCCTTCTAGTAAAAGGACAGGATTCCTTCCAAGGAAGCCATCATATTTTAATTAGAAATAATTTGGCCAAATACTGGGCAAGTCTAAAAGGTTATATAAATTGAAATAGAGTAATGTGCAAAAAGCAGCTCAACCTTGGGTGAGATTTGGAAAAAAAAAATGAAAGCAGACAAGTAGAAGGGCCCAAATCACCTCTCATTTATAAATAATTTCCCATCCAATAGTTGTTAATTAAGAATGTTCAGGAAGGTTGAGAAATAAAAAGATGCTTTAAAGAATATCTATCTGGTCCTCTCATATTCTGATGAGAATCTCAAGGTCGGAGGGGTTAAATAACTTACTCAAAACCAATCAGTTAGATTGCATGCTGGGAACAAACAAACTCCCAGATGGTGTCCTTAGCCAAATTTCAGGCTGGGAAACACAATGCAGTAAACAGCAAAAATGAACAAGAAGCAGGAGAGCACTGAACTCCTGACGCAAGCTTCACTCCGAGTTCAACTGGCAATTAACTCCGAGGCCCAGGGCAAGTCTCTTAACCTCTCTGGACATTTGCTTTCATGATTAAACCAAGTGCACTGGATTAGATGAATCCAATCTCTGCAGTTCTTTTTACCTCTAGCCTTCCAAAATGTTATGCCTACAGAACAAGAACATTTGCTAAAAATCCTGCCCTAAGAACAAGGGAAATTGTATAGACTTCTGGATTATGTGAGTACTCTTTAATCCCCCACCAGTTTTAAGTCCACTGATACATAATAACATGAATTAAAGTGGAAGAATAAGGAGGAAAGCAATACTGCCTGGGAGATGGGGTTTGGGTAGAAAGTAGAATTCAGAAGTGTTACAAAGCAAAGGGAGCCAAAGGGAGATGCATGTGGGAGTACTGGTGGCGGCAGATGCAGGTGGTAGGTAAGAAGGTATAGAACAGACAGGAGGAAAGAGAAGGCTGAGAAATGGGAAAAGAAAGAGAAAACAAGGCCAGAAGAAGAACTAAACTTCACTGAAAGCTCCACTGTTAATAACAGGATTAATGAAAAGACTGCTACTATTAATTTTTTGTAGCATTATCTGATAGAGGGCACTGCCCCCAAATTATTTGTTCTTAAGCCAACCGATTTGATTGATATTACTATCTCATTCTTTTATTAAAAAAGGAGCTACTTACAAGTGTGACCGCACATATGGTGTAACAACGCTTCATGGTGCACAACCAGAGAAATGAATAGTTGTGGTGCAATTGTGTACAATGAATCAAAGTGCATTCTGCTGCCATATATACCTAATTATAATAAATAAATAATAAAAACAGAAAAAAAGGAACTATTGTTACAAGATGTTGGATGCCACACCAAAAGTACATAGACAAGAACATGAATTCAGATCATCTGTCTCAAATCCTTGCTTTTCTCAACCATATCATGCTGCCTTTTATACCTCTTTCTTAAATAACATCCTATTATTATACAGTAGCTTTGAACTTACTAAAAAGGAAGCCTGAAGGTACTAGAATGTTCGTGCCTGAACATTCTGAAAGTGAAGACAGCTATGTCAGTCAGTATGTAACTTGCACAGCACACACTAACCAGCGTGGAGGATCAGGGAAAGGGTCTCCAGAGGAAACAGAGAAGGGTCCAGGGAAGACAGCTGAGATGTCCAGGAAGACGGCCGAGATGACTGTGACAAGGAGACTCAAATTTACAAATGAGGAAATTTGCTTGGCAGTAGCCAAAAAGATAAAAAATAAAGTTTGTACAGGAACCAAAGATATATGCCTTTAAGGTCTGAGCCATCCATCCTGAAGAGGACTTGGAGTGCCAGGCTAATCCATTTGAAATTTATCCTATAAACAATAAGAAGCAATCTCAGATTTTAACGCAGTGGCTAGAGATGTTATGACATTTATAAGATCTGTTGTGCTGGTCACAGAAGAAGGCTCTTTGAGAAGAAAGGGCAATGGGGAGATTCTGAGGTGGGTCAGGATTCAACTGGGAGACAGGCAGGAAGTGAAAATAATTTGAGAGATCAATACACACCCAACTTCCACTTAGGCAAATAGGGAGTTCACCTAACATGCTACCCTCATTTCCTGTGGCAATATTCTTAATGAACTTTCTATTTTTATGGAATTTTAATCCATGATTTTGCAAATTATTATTTTTGCCCTTTTTTTAATACTTAAAAGGTTTTAAATCAATTTACCTTCTGTTTTCATTCTCTAAAAATAACTAATAGAATCACTTGTTGGTGACTAAGGAGGAAATAATCACAGACTATAAGGAAGTAATTTGGTAAAACTGGTCAAATTTCTACGAGTTTTACAAGTATTTATTGCTCCTAACAATAGTCTTTAGAACTATAGGACTTTAGAAAAGCATGTATAACCAGTTATAATAAAAATAGCCACAGTACTCTGAAAACAAAATGATAATGACTTTAGAATACAAATTAAGTTCAAAATGTTTTAATAAAGCACATTTAACAAGTCCTTAAAAAGTGTGTGTGGGGTAAAAAGAACAGGGAATTTGCATATATGCAGAAATACCCAGAAGGAGTTTGGATCTTAAGGAAAACACTATTAGATCGATCATTAGTTGTTAAATAGACTATTGTAGAGTTGTATAAATATCTGACAGTAACAATATGAAAGTTAAAAATAAAAGTTGGTTTTGGGAAAAGAAAAATGAAGAATTTCACCTGAGACTTCATAACAGTGATAGTGCAACCATAGAGAAATGTGTAACAAGAAATTGGACATATATGGCTGGAAATTTCTTTGAAGTCTACTTAAGGCCATTCACAAAAAGGTGATGGTTGAATCCAGAGTGTAGACGAAAACTTCAAGAGGAAGTTTTCACAGCAGATAAGAGAGGAGAGAGCTGAACATAAAGCTCTAGGGGCTACACACCTTCAGGAGATGAATGGGAAAGCCAGATAAGAGAGATTGGGTGCATAGAATTAGGAGGCAGAAAACACCAGAATGAGATGAAGGAGGGATGAGCCACAGATGGGAAAATAGGTTCCCAGGAACCGGGATTGTGACAACCACCCTTGGCTTTGATTGATTAGAAAAGCATTCCTGGTTTTTCCTTCTATTATTAGTAGGGAATTTCACTGGTTCTGCAACAAAATAGCAGTGGAAAGGCTGTGGATTCTGAAATCAGACAACCTGCCAGCTGTATTTGGTAGGCCCCTTACCCGCCACCTGAGCTGCCTGCAAGGTGCCTCCAGGCTTTAGAGAGTGAGCTCTGGAGCCAGCTCCCTGGCTCCCTCATGTCCTGTTGCCCCATAGCTTGGTTCTGTGATCAAACCCACCACTTAAAGTTCTGCACCTCAGTTTCCCTTACTTGTAAAATGGAAATAGAAATAGATGTACATCATGGGACTCTTGTGTGCAATAAATGAGCTATTAGTTGCACACAGTAAATGTTAAAAAAAAAACAAAAACAAACAAAAAAACCCCTCTGAGGCTTAGTTTTCCTCTCTATACAACAGAGAATATTCCTGAGGTTGCTTAAATACTGAGGTCAACAAAAGTTCGGTATTCATCGACCTATCCTTAGAATGTTGCTTTATCAATTTACTAATGAAATACAACTTTCCTATACACTATCCTGAATCATGTTGTATCTCTATATATTTCTGCCGTGTGTGGCTACTCACAGTGTAAGATTAGGTTTCTATATTTATGGCTCAATTTCAATATACAACAGTTTCTTTTTTCTTTTTCTTAGAAGACTCAAATTTACAGTCCAGGATTCTTCACTACTACTCATGACAGTAAAAGACATAAAAGCCAATCTTTTTTTGTGTGTGTGTGGTGCTGGGGATTGAACCCAGGGCTTTGTGCATGCGAGACAAGCACTCTACCAACTGAGCTATATCCCCAGTCCATAAAAGTCAACCTTAACATCAGAAAAATTAATAATTAAAATGCAAGAACAGTGCCAATACACATGCCAGTTTAAGAAGTACATCATTTGAAACAAAATCTACCTTTGGGAGAATGCACAGGTTTCTTCAAGGGCACTGGTTATTTTAGGTTAAGATTTTGCCTGCAAAATAGATTCCTGAATCATTTGAAAGCAAAAAAAAAAAAAAAAAAAAATAGCCCATGTCTATTAAGACCCCCCCAAATATTCCATTTCAATTGTCACCATTTGTGTGACTATTTTTCAGCTGCTCAAGGCATAAATTAAAGCTGACCTACCATCTCTCAAGAACCTACTGTGTAAAAGGATTGAACAGGGAAAAACTCACAGCATTTCTAATATTGTCCTGTATACAACAGGAACAATAACAAAAGCAATTTGGATTGAAATGTTTTGGCTCATGATACTGTGTAGACAGACATAAGGAATCTATAAATAACCAAGTTATTTCCAGGCTGCTGGGTTTTTGTCTATTATTTGTTTCTAAAGCACAATTCACACCTCTTTTGTCACCAACCTGACTTCCTTCCATTGCTTTTATTCTCTAGCCAACTTTCTCTATCACCATCCATAGACTAAACTCTGTATAGTAAGTCTTCTGAATGAAAGAAAACTTGACATATTGCAATGATCGGGAACCCAGGGGCCATAATGCAGCCATGATATGGTTTCATATATGGAGGGAGAAAGCTCATTAAAGCAGGAATTTCTATCATTAATTGATGTATTCCAAGAGCATCCTGCACATAGTAGTTTCTCAGTAAACACTGAGTGAAGAATGTTTCCCCGTCTCCGTACATACCCATTCCTTCTTTTATTCCTTCCTTAAATATTTGCAATGCACTGCTGTGATACACACAATATGCTAGAAATCCAGGCTTTTATGGTTGACCGGGTAAACTGTGTTCTGGACCTCAATGGAATAATCCAGATTGGTGGGATCTGAAAAGGGTGTTCCAGAAATCTGTTTCAGCATTTTTGATCATCTCAACAACCAGGACACATTAGAGGCACTTTGTGTACATTGACCCTGGACATAAACATCTTGTCTTGTATATAACAAACCCATGTAATTATAAACTAAGTGTGTACCTTCATGAACTCTCAACCACCTGCTAGAAGTCATGAAGGTGAAAAGTCTGCTTATGTGATTATCAGGAACTGGAATGTAACTCTAAGTTGCAAAGAAGCAAAGTTTTTTGTCTAGTTGTAAAATACACTGAAATTTTTAGAAATGAAAGTACAGTGTGAATCAATGGACGATCATCCTTTGTTTGGAACTTTACCAAAAGTGGTTAAGTGTTGTCACCAATAGCCACACCACTAGCCATCACCACTGTTAATGTCCACTTACAGTTTATAGCTATCATAACCACGCTCCCTACATAGAGAGGGAGTCATCTGACCACATCAGCACGTCTTCTGTTGTGGTCATGCCAGCATAATTACAAATTGAAATACACACTAGTTAAGAATAGTGTTTATTTGTTTAGATCAGTATTTTGAGGTTTTAAAAAATTTATGTCAGTTGTTCACACATTATTAAGTTCATTTCAGGATCATAAAGAGGTGGGCTGAAATTCATGTAAAAGGAAAAGAAGCTCAGAAATGTGAGCTACTGGTCTAGACAATAAGCAAGTCAAATAATTCCATTTGTAGGAAACAAGTGAGGCGCTTTGACAGTAAACATTGGGAAAAACCACTTTATACAGAGTAGTCACGGCAAACCTTCCAAGAATGTCAGGATTAGAGAAAAGTGCAGGGAAGAAATTTTCAAGCGAAAAGAAGAACAAGGGAAAAATTAGCAAGATCCTGTCTCAAAAAAGTAAAAAAATGGCTGGGGATAATACTGTGGGTTCAATCCCAGCTAGCAAGAACAAAAATAAAAACAAAAACCAGCTATGAAGATTGAAAGAATGTAACTTGTTGCAAGAACTTGAAAAAAAAAAAAAAAAACAGTGATCATGGGGTAGTGAATCAGATGGGGGCACAGGGATGCAGGTGATGAGTTTCCTGGCAGGCACAGAATTAGCATGATGTAAATGCTTTTGATATCTTTTCACTGAAAAGATCACATTTCCCTGCTACCAAATTTATGTAACATTTCATTATGAAAAATAGCCTCAGTAAAATATTGTATAATTTACAACTATAATGATGTAGTATATTTGACAGATTTAAAACATGTCCTTCTGTTCATAACTTTTACTGATATTAATGTATATATTCCTTCATTTTTAAAGATGATAAAATCCAATATACTAGCTATATATATATTTGGTATTGTGGGTTGAACTCAGGGGCTCTCGACCACCAAGCCACATTCCCAGCCCTATTTTGTATTTTATTTAGAGACAGGGTCTCACTGAGTTGCTTAGCACCTTACTGTTACTGAGGCTGGCTTTGAACTCGTGATCCTCCTGCCTCAGCCTCCCAAGCTGCTGGGATTATAGGTGTGTACCCTCCTCCCTCCTGCACAAAATATTTTGAGGCATCAACATGGCAGAAAAAAATGGTAGCAAAGGCCGAGACCATTAGTGTCACGATTGTTGTTCCAGGAGTCCCAGCCACACAGAAATGAAGATGTGCATGTAACCTGGCAGCGAGGGGACTATGTTGACTGACACATGGATGGTGGGTCCAGGTCTCCTAGGATCTAGACCCTTATAGAGTCCCAGTAAAGAGACCCTTGTGAAAGTCTTCCAGAAAGTTTTTTTTTTTCCCCTATTTTTCCTGCATGTTATTTGACTCAGATACGATAGAGGAGTAAAAAAAAAAAATCAGATCTGAGTCCTGGGGAGCCTAATCAACTGGCTTAGACCAACACTTCTTTGAGGATAACTAGGACTCCATATTCAGCAGAGGCTCTGCCATAGTATTAAAATCAATAAATTAATAAATAAATAAATAAATCAGCCTACATATAAGTGTTATGATCATTCCTGTGATCTCATTTACCATCCCAAGAACAAAGCATACATAAGGTTAATACCAAATGGTTAGTTATATATGGGAATCCATTTAAAAAAAAATACTGGATTTTTCTTTTTTAATCTAATTTTCTTTTTCCTGCTTAGGTTCCTACCTGGAAAAGAACAGCAACAAGTAAGCTTTATGAAAGATATAAGGAACATATGTTTCACGAACCTATCTAGCCAAAAAGTCTAGTGAGGTGAAATAACAAGAGGTGTTTCATGAAACCCTAATAGCTTCACTTCAGAGTGACTTCTGGAGGAGGAAACCATGCCGGGTTCTGTAGTTGTATCCTAATGCTCTGAACCCTGCCAGTCCATGTGTAGACTATGCTGATAATGAGCCTATTATATCATAACAGAAAGCAAACTCCTGCTGACGGCTCTGCCTTGCTTTTCCTAAGTACTCTATTCCTCTCTATTTGGGCCTTTGACCTCACGGTATCCTCAAACCCTTCTAAAGATCTTTCTCCCTCACCTCCACAGTTATAATCAAAAAAAGTAAAAATGGAACAGGAAAATCTAAACAAAATGACCTCGCTTTCCTTTTCAGCCTTCACCTTCTGTGACCTCAGCAGCATCCAACATGATCAACCAGTCCACTACCATTTGGCTGCACTTCAGCCTCCAACACAGCTGTTATCAGAAGAGGTGCCATTTTCCTCTCCCCAGACTCCTCCATCAGCCTTCCAACTTTTTCAAAGCCAAAGCAAGGAAGCGGAGAGGCTAGAGGAGTGCAGGGTAGATGAGGTTGAGACAGGACAGAGTGGAAAGTTCTCAGGGACCTCACCCAGGAGACTATTTGCAAGTGAGGACAAATCAGGCAGAAGCAAACAGACAGGCTGACTGTAATAACTGTCGAATGACCAATGCCTCAGTATCATACGTGCTTCTCTGTTCTCAGAATTTCCATCCTATAACTTCAAGGTCTACAAGGTCATATGATAGCAAGTGAAATCATAAGGGAAATTGACTTTCAGAGATGCCAAGTGAATCTGTCCAATGTCACTCAGCTGATGAAGGCCTACTCCAGTTTTTTGAAGTACCATGAGTTCCATTTTAATACTGATCAAGTACTCATCAAGCTACTAGGCACTTGCTGGTATTGAAAAGTATCAAAATTCTTCAAAATGCCAATCAGAATACAGGTTTGATACATGTCTACAAAGTTTTATTGTATATACTAGAAATAAAAACAGTTCATATTTTATTCTAACGACTTGGCAAAGAAATATATTGAATATTATTTTATTTCCTTCTATTTCAATATAGTAGTGTGAGAAAAGCTTTTAAGCCAGGTGGCTCGAGAGGCTGAGGCAGGAGGATCATGAGTTCAAAGCCAACCTCAGCAATTTAGTGAGGCCCTCAGCAACTTACCAAGACACTGTCTCAAAGAAAAAAGGGGGGCGGGCTGGGGATGTAGCTCAGTGGTTAACCCCCCTGGGTTCAATACTCACTACAAAAAAAGGGAAAGACTTGAAGAACTAAATTGGAAATATAAATTCATATTCTCAAGCTAGATTTCATAGAAAAACAAATGTCAACAGTTCATTATCCCCACAGAAATACATTCTCTCTTACTAAGCATTTGCTTTATTTTCCCTTTCAATTAGTTTTAGGTATTTTTGTCATTAATTTTACTTTGATGTGTACCTTATACTGAATCCACACAGATTAGACAACTGTGAAAAACGAAAATGCTTACATAGTTTATATGATAAAGATACTGAGCTAAAAAACAGCAGAGAAGATTCATGTCCTTAATATCAAGGTTTTTCAAAGTACATTAAAATTTACATTGCATATAAAATCTGAAATCTGTAAAGTCTAATTCTAATTTTAAAATATGAAATCACCTAGAATTAAAAGGTAGGCCATATTATTTTTCAACAAAAAAAGATTATAAAAAAATTCTATTTTTTGATATTTTTTCACTGAAAAGATCACATTTCCCTGCTACTAAATTTACGTAACATTTCATTATGAAAAATAGCCTCAGTAAAATATTGTATAATTTACAGCTATAATGATGTAGTATATTTGATGGATTTAAAACATATCCTCATAATTCTGTTCATAGCTTTTATTGATACTAATGTATATATTCCTTCATTTGTAAAGATGAGAAAATCCAATATACTAGCTAATAATTTCAAATTGTGCTAAATATTATCTGTAAAGTATTCTTTCTTAGAAATGTCACATACTAGCTGGCCACAGTGGTGCATGCCTGGAATTCTAGTAACTTGGAGGTGGACGTAGAAGGATCATAAGTTCCAAACCAGCCTGAGCAACTTAACAAGACCCTGTCTCAAAATAAAAAATGGGCTAGAAATGTAGATCAGTTAAAGGACCCATAGGTTCAATCCTCAGTACTGCAAAAAACAAACAAAAATCCAAATACCTTGAAGCACTAGGAAGCAATGTTTCCTTCGAGTATTACTTGCAAAACAACTGCACCCATGTGGTACCTTGTCATTCATATAACAATGAAGTGGCATATATGCACTTTTGAAAAATGATAAATCTGGTTAAGTGACACTCTAGCAAAGCAACAAACAGCTAAATAAAGAATTATTTTAAGTGGAATTCCTGGGATGCTTTTAAGCCATGCACTTGCTTACCATTCATTATTACTCGTTACTTTCTTTCCCTATTTATCAATCTGACTGTTTTCTATTTCATTGTCCTCTCGTGAGAACATCAGTCACTGCCCAAATTCCACAACTTAAGGGCATTCATACAGCGGTGACTAGTGCTATCTGCATAGCTCAGTTACGATAAAGCAATTATGTTCCCCTGGTGTTGGAACAATAACAAGACCAGATGCCATGTCTTTTCCTGCTTCCCAGAAGAACCCTGCAGCGGAACGTGACATGCAGAAATCACCTGGATGCATGTGATCTACCGGGAGGCTGATGTGGATGCTAACATGCAGGTTCGGGCTAGATACTGAATCAGTGAACCCTGTCAATCTAGCTGATTCCAGTGCATTCTGCGAATGCACAGAAGGATCAGATCCACAAAATTATCATCTGTCAGAGCCCTGTAAGCAGGTCATGTGTCCTCTTTAGGAGACTGATCTGGCCTTGAATAAACATCAGGAGGGCAGAGGATTTGAAGCTGTGTGAGGTCTATGTTTGTATTTTTAATGCCATAACCATCTATTTTCTTAGGTTTCTAAAAAAACAGCTACCACTTTAACTTGTTGAATTGACAAATTCATCAGGAAAAGGCAGTTCACACATATCACATTTTAAAAGGGACTTTGTGACTTTGAAAGAGGCATGACCATGGAATCTTAAATTATGTTAAAATTCTTCTAATTCCATAATTAGAAATTTGATTTATTTCATTGTGTTAAATTGGATTAATCTCGTTTCTTTTTTTTCCACATTAAGGGCAGAGAGAAAATTATGCAAATATACTGGGTTGGAAATTATTTCTCTTCACTGTGCAAACCACCTAATTTGCCATAGTAAACTGAAAAAAAAAAAGGTAATAAATGAATAAAATGTGTTCCCCCAAAGAAGTGAAAAATATTTTGAAATTTCTGGATAGGGCAAGTCATTTTTAAGTTCATCATTTCACCCAGTTGAAAAATGTCAGAAGAATGTAAACTACAAGAAAATAATCAGGATGTAGCAGAAACACAAAGATCTTAGCTCAATCCGATTCCCCCAAGCACCTTCTTCCGTGTTTTCTGATGTATATTTTATTACAGACTTGTCTTCAACAACCCCTCAGGATGATCAGAGACAGTATATACCTAATCCTAACTCTATCATTGCAAAGTACACATACACATAGAGAAATTCCAATAGAACATGATATAAAATCTGGTGATTAACAAATATCAGCAAGAAAAAAAGAAGAATGAGAAATGACAAACATATAGTCTTTACAAATTTTTAGTTGTTAATGAACATTTATTTTATTTATTTATTTATATGCGGTGCTGAGAATTGAACCCAGTGCCTCACACTTGCTAGGCAAGCACTCTACCACTGAGCCACAATCCCAGCTCCCAAACATGCAGTCTTTGTGAAAATATCTTTACTTTCATACACATTCCCAGGGGGAATGAGTCGATATTCTTATTTTCCTGAAAAGTAGCTGAGACATAGAAATAAAAAATGAGCTACTTTTTTGTTTATTAACGGATCGTTCTAGAAGATGGAGCACTGTTGTCATAAATGTGGCTTGTTTAGAGAGGATTAAAAATGTTTTTTAAAGCCTGATTTAATTTGGAGACGATCTTGGTATCAGGCTTTCGTTAACTCTGCTACAAAGCAAGGAACCCATGGGTCTTGGATTTTGCTGCTTCAAGACCTGCCAGGCCTGCTTGGCTCT
Organism: Marmota marmota marmota; assembly: GCF_001458135.2. NCBI lineage: Eukaryota > Metazoa > Chordata > Mammalia > Rodentia > Sciuridae > Marmota > Marmota marmota. Next base: position 1,096,370 of record NW_026000016.1, read on the forward strand.
GAGAGGGCTACTTCTATGAATTTACATTTCCAAGGTGTCTTGTGTAAGTGGGATCATGTGCTATTTCTCATTGTGTATGTGGCTTATTTCACATAGCACATTGTGTTCAATTTCAATGACATTCTGAATAGCAGGTTTATGCAGCCACGAAGGAAAATGGTCCCAGAGAAATCATGCATTTTTACTTAGCTGTAGAAATTAAATTTACATTTTCTCAACCCCAAAGCAGATATTACATCAGTACTGGGAAACCATTATTATCTGCCCATGCTTTCTCTAATTAACTTGGGTAGCTGGATTAATAGAACACTCAGTGAGAACTATCTTTTGGGGGTCTCTTTAAACAAATAACTCTCAAGGATGTCTCTGCCAAAGTCATACAGAAGCAGTCAAGTGGAGGTTCTCATGGGAGCACCCATCCTTTCAGACCCCCTAGAATGTTCTGTGAATTCTTCTCTTTCACTTGAAAGACAAAGAAGAGAGAATAGGCCCAAGCTCCCTCTAAACCTTGAACTTTTACTGAGCTCAAATTTAACCCACAAAATCATGTCAGGCTCTCTATCTACTATGTAAAACATCATGTATCCTTTTTTTTTTTTTTCCAAGGAGGATTTTTTTCTTAGTTATAGATGGACACAATACCTTTATTTTATTTTTTTATATGGTACTGAGGATTGAACCAAATGCTTCACATGTACTAGGCAAGAGCTACAACCCACGTTATGTATCTTAATTAAATCATTTTAAAGAGGCAGTTGGCATATCTATTCTCTAATTTTTGCCACTCAATAAACATATTTAAATCACACTGAATTCCATATCTCCCAAATTTTCAACTAATCTTTTATCTTGAGAATCCTCTAAATATTTATGTCTCTAATATAGAGATTCACGATTCTTTATTCCTCAACATTTGCATAGTTAGAAATATACGTATCTTTTATCCTGTTATGTTATCCCAGTACATGATCACGTCCTCAGTGGAGACCACATTTAACTTCACCTAGATAGTTCCTGACATATTATGCGGATGGTTTTTATTTTGGGCAATAACATGAGCTTTCTTTTTTTCTATACTGTTATATTTGAGTGCACAAATGAGCATCTTTTAAAAAACACCCAGCCATCAAATTAGCATTAATTATTCACAGCGCCCTGTGAAAGCCTGGAAGCTGAGCTGTGTTAAATGCTCCAAACCTCCTGATGTGGAATTTAGCCTTGAAAGATTTCTCCCAAGCATGTTCACTGAACATTAAACATTATTAAACTCAGTCGCAAAAATGATCATAAGCCTGGGCCCCGCAGGAGACCTCTCTGGCTCATCTGATTTCAAGCTGTAGAAATACCTGTGCTGCTAGAAACCAAGATATTAATATTGAACATACATTCTTCAAGCAATTGCTAGGGTCTTAAAAGACTAAATGACAAACACTCTTCTGAAGTATTTTGAGTACATGGATTCAACTCTCAAACAGAGCAGTGGAGAGAGAGAGGGAAAAATATTACTTTCATTTCCTAGGTGAAAAATATAGAGATATCAATCAACTTGCTTCAAAACTGGGAAACCTGTGCTAGAATCAACAATAAAATCTTGCTCTCCTTGAAGTGTAGGGAGATATGTCTCTCCTATCATATCCTTAAATCAAAGCTGTTTCCTGTCAGTGCTTAACTATAAAGATCAGGAGCCAAAAAATGGCACAAAACAGCCTGTGGAGAGGGCACTTGGATCAATGGTGTAGATCTTTCTGATGGTGGCACGTCTATTTTTTGTGTTACAGATCATGATCTTAGATGATTTCATGGATCAGATTCTTTCTTCTTCTCTTACATAGATGCTTTAAAATGCCAGTAGTGGGAAACAAAGCTTCGCACACCTATAATCCCAACAGCTTGGGAGGCTGAGGCAGGAGGATCATGAGTTCAAAGCCAGCCTCAGCAATGTCGAGGCACTAAGCAACTCAGTGAGACCCTAATAAAATATTTGTATTTTATTTTGATAGGGCTGGGGATGTGGCTCAGTGTTTCAATGTCCCCAAGTTCAATCCCCAGTATGAAAAACAAACAACAAAAAGAAAACTGGACCAATATTCAAGGGTAAGTAATTAAGGTTTGTAGGGTTTACAAATGACATAATTTACATTAAGGTCAAAATGGCAGCATGTCCTTTTCCTAGAATCAGTATAGAAAATTTTGGTTCTCCAACCCTAAGGGAAGAGTGCCAGGCCCCTGAGTGGCCACTGCAAGTGGGAGCTCTGTAGGAGCCACACAGTGCAGGGTTCCTTCCAGGACCTGACAGCCCTCAATCAATAAAAACTGGATGATTTATTCATTTGTGGTCCTAGACCATGAAAAATCAGGAACCTCAAGGTGAGACAGACTTCACTTTTCATATCACTTGTAGCTGGTGTCAGATGGGGTCTTTTCCTTTTTCTGTGTAATAGTTGTTAGCTCCCTGCCCTAAATAAGTTAGATAACTGAACAAAGTCAAAAGCTTATCGTTTCACTTTCCAAAAGTGAGGCTTAACCTTGTGACTAGACTACTGTTGATTTCTACTTAAGCTAATACTATCTTCTCCAAGTTCCTCTGGTGATACCAGCTGAGTGTTAAATGTGCATTTAAGATCAATTTATAGGAAAGGAAACATTTTAATAGCTGATACTAGTTAGGGGAAAGACTGTCTCATAGTTCATTCTAGAAAGAACTTCTCTTAATACTTCACAAATAAAAGTCACATTTTATTTTAAATATAGGAAGCCTAAAAACAATTGACACAGAAATACGAAGAGCATACAAATATTCAGAAAATATTCACCTTCACTAGTGACTCACTAAACAGAAATTAAAGCAATATTGTGTAACTCTTATACTTTAAGCAGGTATTAATATCTGTATACATAGGATACATAGTGCTTAAACACTAGTACATTCTAATGTTGGCATTGTCAACTGGTAGAATAATTTTGAAAAGAGGTGTATCAAAGGCATAGCCACAGACAATATCCAAACTCATTCACTGTGCAACTAATCTCACATCTGAGAATTTATCTCAAAGGAGTTATTCAACGGAGTAAAAAACCATATGCTCACAATTGCCTTTATAGATTTATCTATGAAAACAAAACTAAAAAATCAAGCTAAAAGTCCAACAATAAATGATCACTTAACAATGGCAAATCCACACAATGTTATATTATGCTGTGATTACCATTATCTTAAAATAAGGTTGAAGGAAAAATAATCCATAGCAGTCTGTACAGCACAGTTACAGCCAAAAACATGGGTATGCTATCAGAAAAGGCCAAGAATGCAACATGTCAACATAAAAATAATTGATCAAGAATGGTGAAATTAGGCACAGAGATCCAAGATGCCGCCAGAGGGAGGCAGTATTCTGTGTTGCTCCTGACCTGGGACTCAAGTACAAAGAATGCTGCTTCTCTGCTCCTGCACAGGAATCACAGCCACCATGCCTGTCCAGGGATCCAGGCCTCAGAATAGGTCTCCCAACTACTCGCCCTCGCCAGATTACCAGGTGCCCAAGCGAGACCATTGGTGGCAGCACCTGTGCAGAACTTTTGGCCACCCACCTGAGCAGAAATCATGGATGCCACTCCCATGCAGGACGCCTGGCAGCTTCCCATGAGTAGGAACTCTGGCCTCCACTCCCATATAGACCCTATCTACCAACTTGGGGCTCCCCTGGTGGCTGCCATCTTGGGTCTCCGCAGCAGCAGAGATAGTACCCTACGCTTAGTACCCTGCCTGCACCCGAGAACTTCACACAGGCCCTGTAGTCACCTGAAAGCCACATGCTGCACACCACAGATCTTGTCTCTGAACTCATGCCCAACGCCATCACTCGGCTCCCCCTACCTGGACCGACACCCCATCATTGAAAGCAGGTGCCTCTACTTTGGAGAACCTTCATCACCATCTTCAGTGGGGGCAACTCCTAGTTTGGAACTCTGGCTGGCCAGATACCTAGTTTCTAACTCCCTCCTCTCCCCAGCAGTTGCTAGCCCAGCACAGTGACACCCTGGTTACCTTTACCATCCTGAGGGTGAAGATACCAGCTAACAACAGATGACCCCACCTATTGGATGAGAAGGGAAGCAGGAAAGACACCGATCTCCAATCCAAACAATCCCTGTTTCTTCCTTTCAGATTTTTTCCCTCTCTCTCTATTCTCCCGCTCTCACATCCCCAACATATGTCAAACCAAGTACTTCTGAATAGTATATTACAGTTGTATTGTATATTCTTTTTTTCTTATTTCCCACCAAATTTCTACTAATTTAACATTTTTTATTTTTCTTAATGTATATGTGTTTGTTTTGTGTACTCTACTGTCTTCCCACTTGTCTACCAAAAAAATTACTTCCTCTCCCTTCTCCTGCCACTAATCTTCCTCTTTAGATTTCTCTTTCACACTTCCTAATATATAATAACTCTATATCCTCACCTCCTATCTCCTTAGCATATCATCCTACTCCTCATCCCTGGTTATTTGTCCACCATCAGAAACTGTAAACCCTTTTACAAACCTACTGAGTATATAGTAGATAATAATTGAGTTCACCATTTCTGTACATTGTGACCAAACTGTAAATGTCTTAAAAGCAAACATTTGTTTTTAGGGTATACATTGTTTTTATTGGGATCTGTTAACATTGTCCTTCACCTCAAAGGAAAGGTAAAGGGGCACTATAAGCCTATACGGTAAAAACAGTAATGCCTCAGATCCACAGTGCTTGAAGGGAAGACACATAAACAATGTGAAAAGACATGGGAAGAAAGTGCCCAAAACAAATCAAGACACCACATTATTACAATCCATGCCCAGCTCAGCAAAAGAAATGACAGAGAAGAAGTTCAGGATGTACATAATTAAAATGTTCTGTGAATTAAAGGATGATATAAGAGAACAAATACAGGCAGCAAAAGATCATTTTGATAAAAAGCTACATGAAAATAGGAAGCAAAAGATTACTTCAATAGGGAGATAGAGGACTTTAAAAAAAAGCCAAGCAGAAATCATTGAAATGAAAGAAACAATAAAACAAATTAAAAGGTATTTGGAAGACAGGACCTCAGACAATGAAGACAAAATATATCATCTTGAAAAGAATGTAGACCACACAGTGAAAATGGTAAGAAACCATGAGCAGAACATTCAAGAAATACGGGCTAGCATAAAAAGACCAAACGTAAGAGTTATTGGGATAGAGGAAGGCATAGAGTTCTAAACCAAAGGAATGAGTAACCTATTCAATGAAATAATACCAGAAAATTTTCCAAACATGAAGAATGAATTGGAAAACCAAATTCAGGAGGCTTACAGGATGCCAAATGTACAAAATCACAACAAATCCACACTAAGGCACATTGTAATAAAAATGCCTAATATACAGAATAAGGAGAGCATATTAAAGGCCACAAGAGAAAGGAATCAGATTACATATAGGGGAAAACCAATTAGAATATGTGCAGATTTTTCAAGCCAGCCCCTGAAAGCTGGAAGATCCTGGAACAACATATATCAAGGTGTGAAAGAAAATGTATGCCAACCAAGAATCTTATATCCAGCAAAATTAAGCTTTGGATTTGATGATGAAATAAAAACCTTCCATGATAAACAAAAGTTAAAAGAATTTAAAACTAGATAGCCTATACTACAGAACATCCTGGGCAAAATATTCCATGAAGAGGAATTGATAAACAACAATAATCAGCAAAGGAACATATTACACTAAAGGAAAAACTAATAAAAGGAGAAACCAAGTAAAATTAAATAACAAAAATAAACAAAAAGTGTTAGGAATACAAATCATGTCTCAATAATAACCCTGAATATTAATGGCCTAAACTCACCAATCAAAAGACATAGACTGGCAGATTGGATTTAAAAAAGACCCAACAATATGCTGCCTCCAAGAGACTCATCTCATAGGAAAAGACATCTACAGACTGAAGATGAAGGGTTGGGAAAAATCATACCACTGACATGGACTGTGGAAGCAAGCAGGAGTTCCATTCCTTATATCAAATAAAGTAGACTTAAAGCCAAAGTTAATAAAAATGGATAAAGAAGGATATTTTATACTGGGGAAACATTCATCAACAAGACATAACAATAATAAATTTATATGCCCTAAACAATGGAGCATCTATGTTCATTAAACAAACTCTTCTCAAGGTCAACAGTCAAATAGACCACAACATAATAAATCTGGGTGACTTTAACACACCTCTTTCACCACTGGATAGATCGTCCAAACAAAAGCTGAACAAAGAAACTATAGAACTCAATAATGCAATCAATAACTTAGACTTAACTGACATATATAGAATATTTCATCCTTCAATGAACGAATACACTTTCTTCTCAGCAGCACATGGATCCTTCTCTAAAACAGACCATATACTATGCCACAAAGCAACTCTTAGCAAATATAAAAAAGTAGAGATAATACTCTGTATCTTATCAGATAATAATGGAATGAAATTAGAAATCAATGAAAAAATAAAAAATAAAAGCTACTCCAATACCTGGAGATTAAATTATATGCTACTTAATGAACAATGGGTTTTAAAAGACATAAAGGAGGACATTAAAAATTCTTAGAGGTGAATGAGAACACAGATACAATTTATCAAAATCTCTGGGACACTATGAAGGCAGTTCTAAGAGGAAAGTTCACTGCATGGAGTTCATTCCTTAAAAGAAGAAAAAGTCAACAAACAAATGACTTAACATTACATCTCAAAGGCCTGGAACAAGAAGAACAAATCAACACCAAAAGCAGTAGAATACAGGAAATAATTAAAATCAGAGCTGAAGTCAATAAAATTGGAACAAAAGAAACAATTGAAAAAAAATTGACAAAACAAAAAGTTGGTCCTTTGAAAAAATAAATAAAATTGACAGACCCTTAGCCATGCTAATGAAGAGAACGAGAGGGAAACTCAAATTAATAACATCTGTGATGAAAAAGGAAATATTACCATGGACATTACAGAAATACAGAAGATAATTAGCAATTATTTTATTCGAGTACAAACCTTCAAAATAATAAAATATTGAAGGCATTGACAAATTTCTAGAGTCATATAATTTGCCCAAATTGAATCAGGATGATATACACAATTTAAAAAAAATCAATTTCAAGCGATGAAATAGAAGACACCATCAGAAGCCTACCAACCAAGAAAAGCCCAGGACTGGATAGATACACAGCAGAGTTCTATAAGACCTTTAAAGAAGAACTGATACCAATACTCTTCAATTTATTTCAGGAAGTAGAAAAAGAGGGAGCACTTTCAAACTCATTCTACAAGGCCAATATCACCCTGATTCCAAACCAGGCAAAGACACATCAAAGAAAGAAAACTTCAAACCAACATCTCTAATGAACATAGGTGAAAAAATTCTCAATAAAATTCTGGCAAATTTCGAATACAAAAAGATAGTGCACCACAAATAAACAGGGCTCATCCCAGGGATGCAAGGTTGGTTCAACATACAGAAATCAATAAATATAATTCATCACATCAATAGACTTAAAGATAAAAACCGTATGATTATCTCAATAGATGCAGAAAAAGCATTCAACAGCATATAGCACCCCTCCATGTTCAAAACATTAGAAAAACTAGGGATAACAGGAACAGATCTCAACACTGTAAAAGCTATCTATGCCAAGTTCCAGGCTAACATTATTGTAAATGGAGAAAAATTGAAAGCATTCCCTCTAAAAACTGGAACAAGACTAGGATGCTCTCTTTTTCCACTTCTTTTTAACATAGTTCTTGAAACACTGGCCAGAGTAACTAGACAGACAAAAGAAATTAAAGGCATATACATAGGAACAGAAGAACTCAAATTAGCACTATTTGCTGACCATAAGATTCTATACCTAGAAGACCCAAAAAATATTACCAGAAAACTTCTAGAACTAGGAAATGAATTCAGCAAAATAGCAGGATACAAAATCAACACTCATAAATCAAAAGCATTTCTGTATATCTGTAACAAATTCTCTGTAAGGGAAAAGAGGAAAACTATCCCATTTACAATAGCCTCAAAAAAAAAAAAAAAAAAAAACTTGGGAATCAACCTAATAAGATGTGAAAGACCTCTAGAACAAAAACTACAGAATGCTAAAGAAAGAAATTAAAGAAGAACTTAGAAGATGGAAAGATCTCCCTTGTTCTTGGACAGGCAGGATTAATATTGTCAAAATGACCATACTACTAAAAGCATTATACAGATTTTGTGCAATTCCACTCAAAATCCCAATGACATTCCTCATAGAAACAGAAAAAGCAATCATTAAATTCATCTGGAAAAATAAGAGACCCAGAATAGCTAAAGCAATCCTTAGCAGGAAGAGTGAAGCAGGTGGCATCACTATACCAGACCTTAAACTATACTACAGAGCAATAGTAATGAAAACAGCATGGCAGGGGCTGGGGATGTGGCTCAAGCGGTAGCGCACTCGCCTGGCATGCATGTGGCCCGGGTTCAATCCTCAACACCACAAACAAACAAAGATGTTGTGTGCGCCAAAAACTAAAAAAAAAAATAAATAAAATAAATATTAAAAATTCTCTCTCTCAAAAAAACAAAACAAAACAAAAAAAACCCAGCATGGTATTGGCACCAAAACAGACTGGTAGACCAAACCAATGGTACATAATAGAGGACACAGAGACTAACCCACATAATTACAGTTATCTCATATTAGACAAAGGCACCAAAAACATGCATTAGAGAAAAGATAGCCTCTTCAACAAATGGTTCTGGGAAAACTGGAAATTCAGTTTAACAAAAATCTTGTAACAAGATGAAAGTAAACCCCTATCTCTCACCATGCACAAACTCAACTCAAAGTGGATCAAGGACTTAGGAATAAAACCAGAGACCCTGTGTCCAATAGAAGAAAAAGTAGGCCCAAATCTCCATCATATTGGATTAGGCCCCAACTTGCTTAATAAGATTCCTATAGCAAAAGAATTAAAATCAAGGATTATTAAATGGGATGAATTCAAACTAAAAAGTTTCTTGTCTGCTGAAACAATCTTTTCACTGAAACAATCAGTGAGGTGAATAGAACCCCTACAGCTTGGGAGCAAATTTTTACCATTTGCACATCAGATATAGCATTAATCTCTAGGATATGTAAAAAAAAAAAAAATCAAAAGCTAAACACATACACACACAAAAAAATAATAATCCAATCAATAAATTGGCCAAGGAACTGAACAGACACTTCTCAGAAGAGGATGTACAATCAACAAATATATGAAAAAATGTCCAACATCTCTAGCAATTAGAGAAATGCAACTCAAAACTGCTTTAAGATTTCATTTCACTCCAGTCAGAATGGCAGCTATTAATAACACAAACAACAATAAGTATTGGTGAGGATGGAGGGCGGGGGGAAAGGCACACTCATATTGCTGGTGGGACTGCAAATTGGTGTAGCCAATATGGAAAGCAGTATGGAGATTCCTTGGAAAACTGGGAATGGAACCACCATTTGACCCAGCTACTCCTCCCCTCGGTCTTACAAAGGACTTAAAAACAGCATACTACAGGGACACAGCTAAACTGTGGAACCAAGCTAGATGCCCTTTAGTAGATGAAAGGATAAAGAAAATATGGTACATATATACAATGGAATATTACTCAGCAATAAAAGAGAATAAAATCATGGCATTTGCAGGTAAATAGATGGAGTTAGAGAAGATAATGCTAACTGAAGTTAGCCAATCCCAGAAAACCAAATGCCGATGGGGCCGGGGATGTGGCTCAAGTGGTAGTGCACTCGACTGGCATGCGCCAGGCACTGGGTTCGATCCTCAGCACCACATAAAAATAAAGATGTTGTGTCCACCGAAAACTAAAAAATAAATATTAAAAAATTCTCTCTCTAAAAAAAAACCCCAAAAAACAAATGCTGAATGTTTTCCCTAATAGAAGGAGGCTGATTCATAGTGGGCTTGGGAGGGGGAGCATGGGAGGAATAGACGAACACTAGGTAGTGGTGGGAGGGGAAGAGAGGTAGCATGGGGTTAGGAATGATGGTGGAATGAGATGAACATCATTACCCTAAGTACATGTATGAAGACACAAATGGTGTGAATATTTTGTATACAACCAGAGATATGAAAAATTGTGCTCTATATGTGTAATATGAATTGTAATACATTCTGCTGTCATATATAACAAATTAGAATAAAAGATTAAACAACCTGTACACTTGGAAAAATGAGAATTCATACCCCATTTGATTCAAATGTATGATATGTCAAAATCATTGTATTGTCATGAGCAACTATTAAAATAAATAAATAAATAAATAATAAAAAAAGAATGGTGATATTACAGCTAGGTGTGGTGGTGCATGCCTGAAATCCCAATGGCTCAAGAGGCTGAGACAGGAGGATTGTGAATTCAAAAGACAGCCTCAGCAACTTAGCAAGGCCCTAGGCAACTTAATAAAACCCTGTCTTGAAATAAAATATGCAAATATATTAAAAAAAAAACAGGAAAAGGGCTGGGGATGTAGCTCATTGGTTAAGTGCTCCTGGGTTCAATCCCTGGTATCAAAAAAAAAAAAAAAAAAAAAAAAAAAAAAACAAAGAATGATGAGATTAGGAAGTATTTCTACATCCACAACAATTCTTTTAATATCTCTTCTATTTTTAAATAGTTTTAAGTCATTGCTTCATGAGGCAAGGTTATATCAAATGGGTTGGCATCTCCGGGAGGTAATATTGGCACAGCATCCCTGTGTACACTATTATCTCCAGTCTTACTAACATTGTACTTCCATTGAAATAAAAATTGTAGTTGAAAAGTGATGCAGAAACCTGTAGCCTTAGGCCATTATTGATTTTATAATATAGAAGAATGCAACGTCACATGGTAACTTCCTTTTTAAAAAAAATGGCTTTAGCAACTTAAATGTAAAGAGAAAGAAAGAATAATTGGATAACTACTAGATTCTGATATATTTTTTTTTCTGGCAATGGGGACTGAACCCAGGGTCTTATACATGCTAGGCAGGTGTCCTATTACTGCACTACATCTTTCAGCCTGGAATAGTGAACCTCCGTCATCTTTTTGGCTTATTTCCTTTCAGGAGCTCTGGTTCTTTACCACTGGGAGTTAAGGACCACCTTGAGAATTCACGGAAGCTAGAAAATGGTCACTTGTACACAGACTAAAATACTGACACACACTTTTCAAAGGTCTACACTTGTCTTCCCCTCCCAGCCTCTGCTAGAGGATCCACACATTTCCAGTGAGGAGACCCATGTCTCAAGAGTGTTATTTAATCTCTCCCCTTTCCTTCGAAATGCAAATAAAAAAATAACTGGTGACTTTTTCTTGTTGCCTATCATAAATACAGTTTGGTATCTCGGAGCTAAGTTGTTTCATTCTTAGCCAGTGCAGGAAATGTAGGGAAGCCCCCAAGTTCCTTCTATAACTCTGGGTACTATGCTGAGTAGTCCATATATACTCATAGTCTGTAATAAACTTTTTGATAAATATTACTATTCCTAATTTTACAGATGATGAAACTGAAGGTCAGAAAATCAATGCTTGCTGAATCAGGAATTAAGGGGATATTCTAAGATTCAATGTCAAGTCTGATTAAATCCCAAAAATCACACTTAAACATAGTTAAAAATTAGAATAAAATACAGGTAATATCCTAAATACATAGAAAAATCTTCACAAATCTGAATGATCACCATATTCAATTTACCAATAATGTATGAATACCAGAATCCATGAAAAGGTAACAAGTGTATTTAATACAAGGTGGACTAACATATTTTTTTTAATTTTATTGCCTTTGGCAGTGAAAAAGCAATTACCTCTTCCAAATTGCTTTGGTTTATTAATATCATTCTAATGCAAATGAGAAATAATTTCTAAATGTGTTTTCATACAGATGGGGTTTGGAGTGACTTTAGAAACTACAACTATTATAAAAGCTGAAATTGTACTGGATTAGAACAAAGAAAGACTACATAATTTGGCATCCTAAAAAGTTATCCCATGATGCATTTACAGACACACATAAATATGCTTATATAAAATTACATATATTTTAAAGTTTGCTTCATTTGTATTACTGTCCAGCTGTAAAAGAAAAATTTCGGTCATTATTGCAGAACTTTGAGGAAGAGTCAATTGGAAGTGTTAAATGGATACTGAAGAAAATCATGAAAAAGTTATTTTGAACTTGAATCAAACAAAAATCCATGTATTCATAGTTCTATTGTAACACAGGTGTTAGTTAAAATGAGAAACAGCCAGGATATAGGAATCAAAGAAAGAAATTTTCTAGAAAGAAATAGTTTAAGAGCATACATCTCCCTGAAATTAACTGTAGGATACATTATTCATGTGACTATTTTAGATTCATATAGACTGACATTTCTACTAAGTAAATGTGTCATTACTGTGACCATTTTCATTGCTAAAACTATTCAAAATTACTGGTGGAATGAGTTTGGCAATTTGAATATTTGGCAATTTGAGCTGCAGGTTATATACTTTCCCAATTCACACCAAAATTTCTCTGCAGGAAAAATAAAATAAAACAAAACAAACAACAAAAAACCCAGCAGTTATTTCAGGTCTGATAAGATTTTTAGAAAATAGGGAAGTCTACAGGAAATGATTATTCCAGATGTTTCTTAAAACAAGATATATTCTATGCTTTTATAATTCTGTAAAAATAGATTCTACTGTCATGTATAACAATAAAAATCTGAAAAAGAAAACCCACAGGGACAATGGAACAGGGATGGAAAATTTTCTAAATTAATGTAAGGGGCATTTGAAAAGTTTCAGGAATTTGTGTAAAGTAGCTAATGCCCAGAAATCTTTATATGCCGAGTGCATGAATTGCCAGCCATACCAGAGCCTGTAGGAACACAATCGTGATGAACACAATCTAATGTGGACCAACACAAGGAATGGCCTTCTGTATCTTTAGACAGTTTTACATGAAATACCATGAACGATCATGGAAATCACTTAAAATTAAGCCAAGTGTGTCAGAGCATATTTTAACAAAACAGAAGAAATGGTTACCACACAGATATTTTTTAGTAAGTATTTTTCTTTAAGTAGAGCATAAGTTGGAACAATTAGAAACAAAAGAGGTAACTTGGAAGAAATTTTCAAACATGCTTAATTTAATTGACTTTAAAATATTTCTGCATGTTATTACCACAAATATTTGCAACCTTGTGATTTTTTATATTTATAGGCTCTAATTTAATTTTAGGTTCTGGCATATTTTTGAAGGCCTCCCTACAATAAAGCTAATGACACCATTGTCAATAATGATATAATCTGTTTTAAATTCTCTTGAAACTTATTATTCCTAATTTTACAACTGGCGCTTAGTAACATAACAATTATCATAAGATTAGATCATAAAGTTATCAAAATGATACATTGATATAAGGATAAGATCTTTTCTGTAAAAGCTCTGAATCAAATTCAAAAACCCAAAGATTCAGGCCTGGTGTCTGTAAAAGTTGGTGTTAAGTGTTTCAAAACATTAGAATCTCTGGTTTGTACACAATTAAATTCAAAACTTTTAAAGTGACCAACAACAATAAAATCTTAGTTTGCAGCAACATAGGAAGTCAAATCATCCTGATTTATAGGAAGGTCTCAGAAACAAACCAAAAGATTAGTGGCTATCAGACAGACCCAGCTCTCAGTCAACAAGTGCCTGACTGCAGCTGGGAAAAGCATTTCCATTTTCCACCAAGTTTTCCAGACCCTTCCTCTCCCCACAAGTTACTAAATGGATTTTAGTAAGATACCATTTAAAACCAGAGTCACAGTTTTACTTGCTTTAACCACCTTAGCTGTTAAGTAATAACTCTGAGTGACATTTCTAGGAAGCCAAAAAAATCTTGAAAAAGTAAAGCAACTAACATGATTTTAGCTTGAGCTCATTAACAGTTAAGGGCATTCTCCTTTTCTTGAAACCACACCACACATCTGCCTTGCCTCCCTCCCAGTCTGCTTACCCCAGGAATAATGAATTTAGTCTGAGGAGACATGAAGCGTCTGTCAAGCATGCCAGCCCAGTTCCAAGGGGCACAGCACTCCAGCGGGAATACCCTTCACGGGAGCAAGAACTCCGGACCAGCTAACCACGGCCAAGTCTGGCTCTGCTGAAACAGCATAGCAATCACTTTCTTTTTCCTTGCTGTTTTGGGGTGTGTAATCTTAGTTGGTATGACTTTCTAAAGTTCTTCAGATGACAATAGCTCTCCCTGTTCCAAAACCAGTAAGGCACAGCAAAGAAGCCCATCAAAGTCAATTAGCAAATGCAAGTGGGAGGGTCTCTTTCTACTCTGAATGACGTCAGCTGGCTTGGAAGAAAGAGGCTCGCAAACTTGTCAAAGCAAAGTAACACTTCATTAATATCAGATGCATGCCTGCAGGCAGCACTGGTCACAAAGTGCTTAGATAGCAATCTATTTTTCTATACTGCAGAAACTAAGAGCTTATCCAGTTGTGCATTCAACTACTGTCCTGAAAAAGTGTGGAATTAAAGCAAAAGCACTCTTCTATACCCACCCAGTGAAGAAATATTTTCTTTTTGGCCTATGAGAAAATGATATCTTTCTCTTTCACTGCCTTTAAAGTTCTCAATGCTTTTGGAGAAGATATTTTATAGTCAAAGAAGTATCAGGATAAGTTTATGTTTAAATTAAAAACTTCATCAAAAGATACTCAGAAGTGAAATAACAACCACAATATTCTTGAGAACATATTTGCAATGCATATGACAAATGGCTACTATCCAGAATTACATTTTTTTAAAGTCACTAAATAAAAGACCTGCAACCTAAAACAAGAAAAATAGACACAAATAGATAAATCATAGAAGAGAAGATCCTACTAACCAGTAAATAGGCTTAAACGCTTTGCTTTCTTAGTAATCAGGAAATAGAAACCAAGGTCATGGTTTGCCACTTCATGCCCTTCAGAACGGAAATATTCAAGAAATCTGAAAATACCCCATCTTGGTGAAGATGTCAAGCAGGGGCTGGCAAGGGGATGGTTCCTGGGCCAAATCTAGCTAGCTAGTCACCCGTTTTGCATGACCTACAAGTTAAGAATGTGTTTAACATTTTTAAACATTGGGGGAAACTATCCAAAGCAGGATGATGCTTTGTGACACATGAAAAATATATGAAATTCAAGTCAGTGTTCCTTGTGGAGGCAGTGGCACACACCTGTAATTCCAGCAACTCCCAAGGTTGAGGCAGGAGGATTGCAAGTTCAAAGCCAGCCTCAGCCATTAGGCAAGGCCCTAAGCAACTCAGTGAGACCCTGTTACTAAATAAAATGTAAATAAATGGTAAGAAATGTGGCTCAGTGGTTAAGCACCCTGGGTTCAATCCTTGGTACAAAAAAAAAATAGTCAACATTCCTAAAAAAAGTTTTATGACAACAAACTACCCTTTTCTATACATATATGTTCTACAGCTGTGTTTGTCCTACATTAACAGAGTTGACTAATGGTGACAGGGGCGATGTAGCTCACAAAGCCTTCAATACTTCTGTTGCCCTTCACAGAAAAGGTGTGCAAAGTCCTAATGAAGAACAGTCAGACATTCATATACAATTGGTAGAGCAACAATTGTACAGTCACATTAGAGACTTGACAGAACACAGGGCCTCACACGTGCTAGGTGAGTGCTCTACTGCTGAGTCACAACCCCAACCCCTAAGCTGAAGAACTTTAAGATGCCTTAGGAACCTATGTGTACAAGTGACCATTTTCTAGCTTCCGTGAATTCTCAAGGTGGTCCTTAACTCCCAGTGGTAAAGAACCAGAGCTCCTGAAAGGAAATAAGCCAAAAAGATGACGGAGGTTCACTATTCCAGNCCCCCCCGGCCCCCCCCCCCCCAACTGGTTATCTCTTGTATTTTTGACAGCAGCCATCCTTTGAGCTGCCTTTCTTGTGTTCCCATGAGCTAATTTTATGTCTTTGATGAGGAATATATTCAAGTTCTCTGTTTTTAAATTGTGTTGTCTCTTTTCTATTGAGCTGTGAGCTTCTTATGTATTTTATACATTAACCCTTGATCAGATATATTATTTGCAAATATTTTTTCCATTGGCCACTTTTTTTCTTTTTTCTTTTTTTTTTTGGTACCAGGGATTGAACCCAGGGGCACTCCACCACTGAGCCGCCACATCCCCAACCCTATTTTGTATTTTGTTTAGAGACAGGGTCTCACTGAATTGCTTAGCACCTTGCCCTTGCTGAGGCTGACTTTGAACTCAGGATCCTCCTGCCTCAACCTCCCGAGAGGTTGGGATTACAGGCGTGTGCCACCATGCCTGGCTTACCTCTACATTTTGACGACTGGTTCTTTTGCTGGGAAACTTTTGAGTGTATTCTAGTCTCACTTGTTTATCTGGTATGCCATTCAAAAAAAAAAAATAAATCACTGCCAAGGCCAGCATCAAGAAGCTTTCTCCTCATCCTTTCTTCCAACTGTATGGTTTTTGATATTATACTTAGGTCTTTAATCCATTTATAGTTGATTTTTTGTGAATGATATAAAATAAGGGTTAAGTTTCATCTCACTAGGGGTATAGCAGAGCCTGTACCTAGCAAGTATAAGGCTTTGAGTTTGATCCCATGTAACAAAGAGAAAAAAAAAAAAGAAGAACCACCTATGATAGGATTTCTGTAAAGTTTGAAAATATGCAAAAATACTATATACTTTAGGTAATAAAACATATAAAGATTAATATGAAAATGATGTGCCAAAACCAGAATCATATTTGTGTCTCAAGAGGAGTGTAATTGAAGGGTTAATGGGGGCATGGCAATTGTATTAGTGATATTTTGTTTCTTCTATTTGTTATTGTGTTATTTTATATGCTTCTTTGTTATTATTTTAAATGTAGAAAATCAGGAAAAATGTTAAGAATCATGGCACAAAAAGTTGCCAGATCAGTATAATGCAATTAAAATATTTATGGGACACTTATTATGTAACAAATAGGTGTGATAGATAAAGCAAATTGGTGGCCAACATTTTTCTTTAACAAAAAGGATAGCACTGCTAAAAATGTTGAGGAAAAACCTGTAAGGAAATATATGCATTATTGTAACTGTGGTTGTGGGTTGCTTGAAAGTAGTTTAAGACTTTTTTTTTTTTAATTTAGTATTTTTCAAATGTTTAAAATGGTTTATATTACTTCTTTAACCTCAATTTTTTTTTTTTAGTGTCTAACAGGCAATCAAGGATTACCTAATTTTCCATGGAAATTAGAAACCTTTATTTAACTCACTATTTACTCTGAATTAGGAAATTTTCTCTCACTATGAGGGCAGACAGTAACTTGTAGAAATCATAAAGAAGATCCCCAGCAAGGGAGGGAAGGAGGAAGGTATTTGCCCAGTAGAAATGCAAATGTAGTGGGTCTTATGTGAAAGATCCCCTGCCCCCATTACTGTTTTATTGCTCTGTGGGTATTAACCAGTACTATATCTAATTTAAGAGTCAAGCCCAGCATTCTTTCTTTTAATGTTTCTAAATATTATGTCACTTCCATAATTTTTTAAACTGGCTTCACCATTCTGCTGATTCTCTCCATGAATTTGAAAAAAAAAAAATCTTCAGCACATATCCTTTCTATATTTGTTTGAAACGTTCAGAAATTTTGGAAAAACTAAACTTGCACACCAATTTTAAATTATTGAACCATAATTTCTTTCTTTAAACACTGAGCTACGTATGATTACTCATTTTTCAAGTCCACCCCACTTTCATTTATAAAGCCATTTAAATATTGTTACAATGGAAAAAGGCTAATAACTAATAGTGATTTCAGGTAAGCAAAACACAACTGAGATTTTTAAAAAGGATGAGGATGAATTTCTGAATGAAACAGGAGTAATTCAGTACCTTCCTAAAGTCTTACAAACTCTCTAATACTAAACAAGGGTAGTCTTTTTGTGTGTGTGTGTGTGTGTGTGTGTGATTGTTACAAGTACATTATTCCTCTTACATGTTCACTGGGAATTTTTCTTCCTCTCAAATGGGTTTCAGAGATATTTTGCTAAGGTCCTTGGGAAGAGAACGAAGAGAAAAAGCTAAAGGAATTAAGGTAGGAACCCACATACCACTAAAAATAGACTATTGAGGAAAGGAAGGATTGATATGTATGAGGACAGGAAGTGACGGATTTTAGATGAGAAAGAGTCTGTCATCCCAGAAACCAGAAGAAATAAGAAATTCAAGAAAATTTGGTCACTTCCCAGTAGTAAGAGCATAGAAAACAGAAATAAATATTAATTTAGGTAAATAAACAAAAATGCTATTGGATCTGAATTTATCATACTTCCAGCAAATTTTCAAGTTAGATGATCATCATTTAGGGAGTGAATATCAAAAATACATAGCTATATTATAGAAGAAATATATTAAAACAGCACACTTTTTTTCTAAGTATAAAATAAATTTTCTGGTTGTAATTCATTTTCATTTTTGAGTATTGGAAAATAATGAGAACAGCAGCAAAAAAAAAAAAAAAAAAAAAAAAAAAAAAAAAAAAAAAAAAC
>NW_026000016.1:1115340-1177666 GCF_001458135.2 Marmota marmota marmota
TCCCCTTGCACAGGCTATAACAACATTAAACTTCAAGACAGAATGAAAGACGAAAAAACCAAAAAAAAAAAAAACCAAGGAAACACTTATCCTTGTCATCCCTCAGGTTCCTAATCTGTAAAAAGGGGATCAGACTTCAAAGGATAATTGTCAGGATTACATAAAACATCTAGTACACATCTGGCATATCAGAGTTTCCAAATAAATGTTCGTTTCTTTCTATAACTCAGTGATTCTCAACTGGTAGTGATTTTACCCTGTAGGGGACATTGAGCAATTTCTACAACTACTGTTGATTGCCACAACTGCAAGAGGTGGGGGGTTTACTGGCATCTCTTGGGCGGAGACCAGCGATGCTGCTCAACACACTACAGTATGCAGGACAGCCCCATGACAAAGAACCATCCAGCTCAGTATGTCCATAGTGCAGAGACCAAGAAAACCCACGGCAAAGGAAGATGCCCTTTACAGCAACACTGTCAATGCGAAGCTTTAAATTATAACCCAAGAGGACAGGGCATGAAATTCACATCATTTCCAGAACAACTTCAGGTTGCCTGAAAATGGGAGAGGGGGTTAAGAGAGGCAAAGGGGAAAAACAGGAAAAATAGACCACTGTGGTTTTGGAATATCTCCGAGGCAGCCCCAGAGAGCTCCGCCAAGTGCCTGCTTATGCTGTGATTACAGCAGAAGCCCACGGAGTCCAGGGGGGTAGCTGGTGTGGGATTTCAGATGGAAGGACCTGAGGTTTCTGCAGTCCACAGGAGTCTTCACAGCCCTAACTTTTTGCCTTAGTGTGTTTCCAATTCCTTTCCTTTGCCCTCCCATCCCCACCTCCAAGTTGTCTTTGCTGAACTGTGAAAAGGGCTTAATCACAATGAAAACATTATAACCAGAGAACAACGCCTGGGGAGAGCTGTTTTTATAACTGAGGATGCTTGCTGGCTCATCTGAAAAGAGAAGGATTCTCCTTATTGTTAGATTGGTATGCAGTATTGTTACTGTCTGCGCACACAGAAGGCTGGGAGGAGAGCTTCAGTAATTCTGACTCTTCCATCTGAGACAGTTTTCTCCTTTGTTGTTTTAAACTCTAAAACGGCAGCAGACCTTTCTAGTTGGGGAGGTAGTGGCCAAAGGATAAATATGTTATGTTGCCAGGAGACCAAAAAAAAAAAAAAAAAAAAAAGCAGAATTTTGGAGGTGACATATCTCAAATGGCCAGTCTAGACTATTTATCCAACTGAAAAGGATTGTGAAAAAATTCCCTTGATCACACCCCAACTTAGAGCTCTCGTGCATCATAGTGTTGTCTTTGATTACAACAGGCCATGCTATGCATACAAATATGGACCATGATGGTATGTATTAGCCAGACAGTGAATCAAGAAAGCAAAACCAAACTAGCGTGTGTACACATTAAGGCCCACATGTGTTTTTGGTAAATAACAGCCAAACACATCATTTTTTTTTTCAAGAAATAAAATAGGAAACAATTTCATGTGCCGAAGTAAAAAACAAAACAAAAATATTCTTTCTTACACACAACTGAGTTTTCATTTCACATCACAAAATAATAGTAATTTTCTTTACTTCATTTAACAAAACATCCAATAGAAAAATTTGTTCTGACTGAGAAGATACTGGGAAAGAGCAAAGCTATTTTGTCTCAAAGCCGTATTACCCCAGTGCTAACCCATGGAACTTCCTCAGATTTTATTCCCCTAAGTAGCTCATAATCATCCCTGTCTCTGATTCCTCCAAAGGCAGAAGAATTGAGCATTTTCACTCAAACCAGACACTCAATAAATGAAAAATAAATGAATGGAAAAAGCTCCCTTTTTATTGCATTAAAAAATTAGAATGGGAGAACATGATTGGAACATGAATACTTTCATGAATGAAGAGGTGCAGTGATTTTTATTTAATATCAAAGCTGCCAAATCAAACAATTCTAGGATACAGGAGGTGTTTGGGGAGCTCATTTGACCTTTCTCTCCCCCGATGAATCTGGTCCATTGTCAATTTGACCCTGAAGGACATGGCTGGTAATAAGTGAATATTTATTTTGTATATTATGTATAATGTTTTGATATTTCTCAATACAATTGCCACTGAATTATTCAATATGAACTTTGTGCTAGGGAAGGCACATGAAAGATGGGATTTCTTTTTCTCTTTCTCCTTGATAGAATAGCTCTACCCCCATTTATTTTTATGTACTCTGCTCTTTATCATTGAAGAGCTTACATTGGCTAAACCACGTCCTTTTGAGACATCAGGTTTATCACAACCAACTGTAAGATCTCTGCTTCCCATCTCCCACCCCCATTTTTAGATGGGGCACCCTCAAAAATGAATACTTTCATGAATGAAGAGGTACCGTGATTTGTATTTAACATCAAATCTGCCAAATCAAACAATTCTAGGATACAGGAGGTGTTTGGGGAGCTCATTTGACCTTTCTATCCCCCCATGAATCTGGTCCATTGTCAATTTGATCCTGAAGGACATGGCTGGTAATTTTTTGGTACTTGTAACCTACAACTTAACATGGTAAAACCTTCTTTCTATACCACTAAATTAATTAAACATCGTTCTAGAGTTAGCTATTGAAGAACTACTGGTGATATATTTCTATAACAGCTAAGTGAATATTTATTTTGTATATTATGTATAATGTTTTGATATTTCTCAATACAATTGACACTGAATTATTCAATATGAGCCTTGTGCTAGGGAAGGCACATGAAAGGTGGATTTCTTTCACTGTGTTTTTAGGAGACTCTATTTTGTCACATTCCTGAATCCTATTCTCCCAGCTCTTCTCTATCCTGTGATCTTAAGGGGTTTCCTCTTGAAATTCTAAAATTCTGGCCTCTAAGAAATAATCATTTTGTCATCCTGGATTCCATATGCTCCCTTTTCACAAGGTTGAATTTTGCTAAATGTTCAAGACTCTTGAATTCAATGTTGACAAGATGCTTCTCTCTAAATTTCCAACAGGTTTTTTTAAACTGCCTTCTCAAACAACAACCAAGCCTCCCCCACCCACCCTGCACCCGGATCTTTCCAACTACAGTAAACTGCATCACCATCCTCTCAGGTGTCCAGACCCCAAACTTATTAAGTCTTGTCCATTCTAGCTCCAAGGGCTTCCCATATCCAACCCTCATCACCCCCCTTGAGACGACCCTAACTCGTCTTCTGGCTGCTGTCCAGTGGCCGCAGGGCACCACAGTGGTCTGTTAGGAAGCATGCCTAGGTCACTTGTATCACTCTGTGCTCAGAATCCTCTATCCATTTCTCACTGCACCTGAAATAGCCAATGCTTCCAGGGCTGTTGAATACTGGCTTCTACCCACATCGCTGATGTCACCTCCCTGGGGTGTCTGGTCACCCCCATACTGCAGTCATACCTAACCTTTCTGTTCTCAGTCCATGCTAAGAGCACTCATGTTGGGGCCTCTGTACTCCTCCCCTGCCTGGCACCTCTCCCTGTGGATGCTCACAGTCTGCCTCTGCTTACATCATCGAAGTCTTACTTCAGAGCTCATGTTCTCAAAGAGACCCTAACTACTCACACCAAAGGTGAAATACTCTTCATGAAATACTCATCTGAAATACTGGATGAGATACTAGATGAAATTCTGGATGAAATACTCTCTGGTTTTCCTTATATCCATGTAGAAATAGACAAAGGCATCTTATAAAATATGTACATCAAAAATAGAGATTATATGTTTCCATATATATTAAATATGCTTTTCATGAATGTTTATATAATGTGTGTGTACATGTGTAAATATTTGCTTTCCCCAATGACAATGTGTGTGGACCTACCGTCTGTTCACCTTGCTAGTTTCTGATTTAATGTTACCACTACAAATGGGATTGCTGCTCTTGAAGTAAAAATAGTTTGGCTCAGAATCCAGTCAAGCCTTAAAGTATATTTGGTAAAGTGAAAAGTACATTAGATTTAGATTTGGAAATGTGAGGTAGTCCCAGCTCTGTTGCCATTAACTGGTTCAGTTACTTGATACGTAGGAGTCTCAGTCTTCTACTGCAAAGAACCCTCTACTGCAAAGGACCCCTGAAACTTACTTGCAAAGAATGAATGCTCAACTAGTCACTCGAAGACAGGCTAGTGATTTAGCCAATGGTTCTAGGAACATTATTCTATTAAACAGTTGGAGGGAAAATGGAGGAAAAGGCTTTATATCATAATCTTAGTCCATTAGCTGTTAAGAGCTATCAATTACAATCTCCAGGGCTTCTTAATTTAAGAAAATGAAAGAAAGAATATGAATAAATGTTACTTTCTTGGTTAGCTGAATTTCCATCTAATTTCTATTTAAACTAAAATCTATTCATGTAGTGATTTCTGTAAAGAGTATATCTGTTAAGTGCCTGTATTTGTACTTGACTGCATGTATGTTACTAATATATCAGTGATCTATGCAAAGTTTGCCAATATTAAACAATGAAAATAATAAATGTGTTCTTTATGAAGTCTTTAAAACGTTTCTAAATTAAAAAAACACAAATTTGTGAGTTCAATATAATAAAAGGAAATAAACAGAAAAATAGATGTTGAAAAATAATGTGGGATAAAGGTACCATTTAAAAAGGAACATACAGGATGGCTAGAAGATTATGGATTAAGATGTGGTAGTTCTTACTGTGCGATTTCATTTCACTGACTTCTCCAATGTAGTAGTGAAACCACTCCTGCTTTGCAGGTGTAAACTTAGCATAAAGCACAAAAATAATTGTTTACTCTGATTTTGATTACAAATGACACCTGTTCAAGCTCATATTGTCACCTCTCCTTTTTCATGAAATAATTTATGAGTACCAATTCTGGAAAAAATATATATTCACAACCGCATTACAAAAACATAGGATTCATCACTGGTTTCTTGAGAATAAAAACTTGAGCCTATTTCTTTTATTGTTTGTGGAACTTCAGGATATAGCACAAGTAGGAACCTATTCATGTAGTAATATGATTCGTGACTGCTTAGTGCTTCACTTGGGAGACTATTCCTGTGGGCTTTATCATTCTTTTTTTGTAACACAGTTGATCACCTACATTAATAATATTTATTCCTATGTTGTCCAGAATGCACACATTTAATCTGAATGTATTATATATTGCAGCCAAGTGAATTTTGGATTAGAAAGGCAATTAAGAATTTTTTTTAAATCCTCACAATTGAATAACAAAGCATATGTTTGTATACAAATGAAAACTGAAAAAATATCTATCTCTCTGATTTGCAGTCCTAATTTTACTAATGATATTCATTCCCTCATCAGCAGTCCTCAAAGGGAGAACCCCGAGACCATTTCAGGAGGTCTGTGAAGTCAACTTTCTAACTGAACATCAAATGGAAAACTGGAGATACCCCCAAAGTATGGAAGATGTAGAGGTTTTCTGTCTCCTTCTTCTCTAAATGCCCAAATCTTATACCACCAATCTCTGACTTTGTGTTTGTTCACACAAATAGGTCTGGACCCCTGAAACTTACTTAATCCTGACAATACAATGGTTGCCTTCACTGAATCAAAATTGCCAGGAGTAGTGGCACATGCCTGTAATCCCAGCATTCCGGAGGTTGAGGCAGGAAGATCACAAGTTCAAGGCCAGCTTCAGCAATTTAGTGAGGTCCTAAGCAACTTAGTAAGACCTTGTCTTAAAACAAAAAAAAAATAGAGCAGTCTGGGGATATAGCTCAATGGTTAACCACCCTTGGATTCAATCCTTGGTTATCTCCTTACCCCCGCATCCCCCCCCCAAAAAAAAACAAACAAACAAATCTATGGCTACTTCAATAGAAGGTCTCTCTTTAAATATCTTGTTATTCTACACTGTTCCTTTAGAGTGACCGAATGAGCTGTTACAGAGGTGCCAGTGATTGATAGTGTGTACTGAATCCCTTTAATGCTTGCATAAACAAACCATACCAGTGTAACTTAAGTATGAGTATACTTGAGAATTATTGTGGTGAATCTGTGAGTTATTCTAACAATGAATATGATGGAGATGATATTTGCGTGGATAAACTGGGCCCAAAGCAGGTGTGGAAATACTCTCACTTGCTTTAAACCATCAATGTTGAGCCTTGCTGCAAAAGTGGACTCCTTGGGGAATTTTAGTTACACCAGCGCCTGAGTCCCACTCTGTCAGGTTCTGACTTAATTGGTCTGGGAGGCAACTTGGGCATGTGGATTTTTAAAAGCTCCCCAGATGATTCTAATGCACAGCCAAGATAGAAAGCTATTGCTTCAGGGATGTGTAAATTTTCATCTTTTCTCTGCAAGTTTCATCACTGTTCAGACTATGAGTCTTGAATTTTTGTAGCTCTGGAATTCATACCATGAAACCTAGCATTTGGTGGGTGTTGCCTGACGGTTGTCCTGACATACCCTGCCTCCAAAAGTGGCTGCATTGTCACCAGTAACCCTAAAAACATATCTTATTGTCATATCAGTCTTAAATTTCCATCAGTTTCAAGTATTTGGCACTTCTGATCTCAACTCCTATACTGCCTTCACTCAGTTCTAAGACACAAGCGTCTCATGCTCTGGTCTTGAACCAGCCCTGCGGGGCTCCACTCAGCCCTAAACCCCCAGGCTCTTACATATAAATCCTGCCTATCTTCAAGAGAATGGCTAGATACTGTCTGATACTTCTGCCCTTAGCAGAATACAGCACATTAGTGTAGTCTTTAACAGTATTTCTGAAGCAATTCAGTACTTCCAGATGTGCATATTTCCACAAAACAGCGTTTGGGTAGGTTTTGATATTATTGGAGGCAAAAGAAATGAATCACAAGATAATTATATTGTTTTTTATTATGAAAATGCAATGGATATACTTACAAAAAACATGTAAAAGGTGTTTTTTTTTTTTTGTGGTCACTTTACTTGGCCTCTGAAATCCACAGGTGCTTTGGAATAACATCGGAACATATTTCAAGGCATTATCTCTAACAGAATGAACAAATCAGGAATGTTCTAGGAATTTATTCTTTAATACCACAGAACTTTTGATTCCTAGTCTTCAAGGAAGGGTGCCTTCAAAGTTCTTTTAAAAATTATTACTTTTGACAGGTGCAGGGTCGTATACCTATAATTCCAGCTACAAGGGAGGCTAAGGTTAAAGGGTTCCAAGTTCAAGACCAGCCTGGGCAACATAGTGAGATGACACCCAGTCTCAAAACAATGTAAAAGGGGCTGGAATGTAGCCCAGTTTACAGCACTTGCATGCCATGCATGAGGTCCTGGGTTCAATTCCCAGTACTTCAAAAATGAATAAACACATTACCTTTTCCTTTCTGAATTAACACGAAGCCTAAGTAAAAATTTGGAGTTTCCCACTGTTAAAGGAGTGAACTGCCATATTTCTAGGAAAGCAAGGCTGTCTTAAGGCAACACTGCCTCCAAAGGAGTTGTGCATGTTAAGCACCCAATGGATCTGATTTATCTGCAATATTTAATGTAACGCAGTCAGAGGCCATAGCAGTTCTGATGGAGTCTGATGAGGGAGGGACTGCATGTTTACCTCCATCTGCTTCCTGGACTAAAACACATGAATTTTCTGCTCTTTACTTTTCTTGCATAAATTACCAAGAGTTAGGTCAACACTGAGTTGTACTTTGATGAATAAAGATTGAACATATGCACCTTGAGACATGATTTTGAGCTCACAGTACCATTCACTTTTGGGGAAAAGCTTTACATTCACTAATAATTTATTGTGGATTTTCCCATTTGACTCAAGGTCACACAATCTCCATGCTCCATGTATTCTCAAATTAATCAATGCATTTTTTTTCCTTTTTTCTACTACTTTTTTTTTCCTGTTTCAGTATCCTAACTGATTACTTGTTGAATAACTAAAGATAGTACATACAACTGTCTTGAAAACTGGAGACACAGAGTCAGTCTAGGTGACAGGAAACACCAAGACTGAGCCCTGACTGCTACTGAGTAGCTGTATGATCTAGGTAAAGTTACTTCGCTGTAAACATTCTGGTTTCCACCACCAAGGAATGAAGAGACTTTGGATAGTCTGCATGATTTGTGGGGACAGGGAACAATGAAAATATGGTACCTCTTGATCAGAATTAAGGATTTAACATGATAATAACAGAGCCCTGATCCAAGTGAAGGGCCCTTCTAAGCAAGGCAAACATGCCCATCAAGCTTGCCAGAGAGGTGTTACCAGTATACAGTTCATGGAGTTAACATAAGGAATAAATGAGATAACACACCGAATGCACTCATCACACTATCTAGCACATGTATGTCCTCAATAAACATTCACCATTCAAAACTATTATTTCTGTAGCTCTGTATTCTATAACACTGACTTCAACACCGGATAACTTATTTCTCCTTGAACATCCACTATCATCCACTCATTCAATAAGCATTTTGAATTCTGGAATGGGCCTCCCCTTCTATCTTCTTGGCAAACTTCAACACTTTTTTTTTTTAGACATACATGACAGTAGAGTCTATTTTGACATATTTATACAAACATGATATATATCTTAGTCTAACTGGGATCCCAGTCTTGTGGTTGTATATGATTGTGGAAACTGGTTGTGGTGTATTCATATACTTCTTTTTAAGACCCATTTGAAGCTCCCCTTTCTTCCAGAAGCCTTCCCTGATCTTCTGAGGAAGAGATCTTCCTTTTGTTATGCACTATAATAGCACCAGCCACTCTGTGTTTTCAAGTATTTGTCCTCTATAGCACTCTTTCATCCCTGGGCTCTAACACACAGATGGAGCCTAATCTATATTTGATGTATGAATGCCTGAATGACTTATTGTTTGCAAGCTTCAGTGTTATTCAAACCTTACTTGCCCTGTTTGCTATCGCTCCCATTCATATGATCAGATAGACGTTATATTTTTCCCTACCATTTTTTTTTTCAGAATGGTTTATCTATTGAACATCAGGTGCTATTAATGCCATATAAAGTGCTGTTTTCTACAAATAACAAAGATTCAGTGGAATGGATTTATGTTTTCTCATTTTGATGTGCTCAAGCAACTGCAATCAAATTATAATACCTTAAAGTACTTTAATCAAACTTGCTATTTATTTTTTGAATAGAAAAACAGGAATTATATAGCTTTCTGTCTGCTTTGAGAATGTGATTATATCTTTTCATTAAAACATCCCAAATAAATGAATTGTCCACTATTAAAACTTTCTCTCAACTGAGCAAAAATTTCGCATTTAGCTAATTCCATACATTCTTATTTAGAATATATGAAATCCAAGTCAAACTTTTTTGATGACTCAGGTTCATAATTTTCAACATTAGTTATTGTGCTATGATTCTATTAGTGCTCCAAACACAAAACATTTATGAGTAGATAAATTGTGATATAGGTTCTACAAAGGTGTTTTATACAACGATCATAGACTGATTTTAGAACTGTGTAATATTCAGTGAAAAAGCAAGCCTCCAAAGATTATGTACATAGAATGTGATTTCATTTACATGAAAAGTATCAAAAATATGCAAAGTTAATCTATATTGCTTACAGATATGTATAGAAGTAGTAAATGATAAAGAAAATCCAGATGATTATCACTGTAAAAGTCAAGATCATGATTAGTGCTTTTTGTTACAATTTTCTATGTCCATTTCATTTTCAAAACTTAAAAAATATAGCCAGGCATAGTGGTGCACGCCTGCAATTCCATCGGCTTGGGAGACTGAGGCAGGAGGATTACAAGTCCAAAGCCAACCTCAGTAACTTAGCAAGACCCTGAGCAATTTAGCGAGACTATATCTCAAAATAAAAACTAACAAAAGGACTGGAGATGTGGCTCAATGGTTAAGCACCCCTGGGTTCAATCCCTGGTGAAAAAAAATAAGAACCTTAAAAAAATAAAATTGTATGTTTTAAGCAGAAAGTAAAATTTTAAACTTTAATAGATTTATGATTACTGTGCATATAAGAAGCATTAATTGCATTATTTGGGTTTTTTTGCTATTGTTTACCATTATATTTTAGACACTAATCCTATATTAGATGGGTAGTGTTAAATATTATGTTAAATATTTTCTCCCATTCTGCAGGTTATTTCAATCAACAAAATTGATTCCTTTGCTTTTCCTTCAACTGATATAATTCCATTTGCCAATTTTTGCTTTTGATGCCAATGCTTTGGGTTATTATCAAAAATACCTTCCTATGCCAATATATTTCCTCTTTGTTTTATTCTAATAATTTAATAATTTCAGTTCTTACAGTTAGGGATTAGATCCATTTTAAGTAAATTTTTACACATGGTATACATATATGTACATATGTGTATCCATTTTCCTGGCTTACTTTATTAAAGAGTTTGTCCTTTCTTGAATGCATGTTCTTGACACCTTTACCTAAAATCAGTTGGTTGTGACAATATGAACCAATTTCTGGTTTCTCTATTCTGTTTCATCAGTCTGTGTGTTGGTTTTTATGCCAGTGTACCTACCATGCTGATTTGGTAACTATAGCTTTGTGGTGTGTTTTGAAGTCAGGTATTATGAAGCTTTCAGTTTTCTTTTTGCTCAGAATTTCTTTGAATATTCTGGGTCTTCTGTGATTTCATGAATTTTATGATTACTTTTCCTATTTTTGCAAATAGTGTCATTAGTATTTTAATAGGGAATACATTACATCTGTAGATTGCTTTGGGTAGTGTGGGCAGTTTAACAATATTAATTCTCACATTCCTTTCCTCTTGTGTGTATGTCCTGTTCAATTTCTTTCATCAGTTTTTATAATTTTCATTGTAGAGATACTTTACTGAATAGATACTTCTCAAAAGTCACAGAAATGACCAAGAAATATGTAAAAAAAGTTTTACATCACTAACTAAAAATGCAAATCAAAACCACAAGGAGATATTTTACCTCCGTTAGAATGATTGTTATAAAAAATACAAAATTAATTAATACTGGTAGGGATGTGGAGAAAGGGTATTTCTTATATACTGTTCGTGGGAATATAATTGACTATAGATATTATGATAACAGTAGGGAGGTTCTTCAAAAAACTGAAAATAGAAGTACCATATAATTCAGTAATCCCATAACTGGGTATATAACCAAAGTAAAAAAATAATTACATCAAAGAGATGTTTTTAGGGCTGGGGCTGTGGCTCAGGGGTAGTGCACTTGCCTGGCAAGTGTGAGGCACTGGGTTTGATTATCCGCACTATGTATAAATAAATAAAGGTCTATCAACAACTAAAAATATTTTTTAAACAGATGTGTTTATTGCAGCACTATTCTTAGTAAAGTCAAAATATGGAATCAGCTGAGGCATCCATTTATGGATAAACAGGTAAAGAAAATATGATTTATATACACAATGAAATAAAATGAAAAAAGAATGAAATTCTTTCATATGTAGCATTATGGATGGAAGTGAAAGTCATTATGATAAGTGAAATAAACCAGCCATGGAAAGACAAATACTATATGTTCTCACTCATTTTTGGAAGCTAAAAAAGTTGAGTTCATAGAAGGTGGTCACTAAGGGCTAGGCAGATCCGTGAGGATATGGATAGAGAGAGACTTGATACCAAAATACAGTTAGATGTCAGGAATGAAATCAGTTGTAGTGCTCTAAAGCATAGTAGGGTAACATAATCTACAATTTATCTTATATTTCAAAACAATTAGAAGAGAAAAGGTAGAAATCTTCTGTCATGTGGAAGCGAAAAATATATGAGAAGAGGGAAATCTTAATTATACTTTTCTGACCAGTACAAATTATGTACAAGTATCAAATTATTATTTTGTACCCTATAAATATATAAATATCATTTATCAATTTAAATATGTCTATTAATCTAAATGACAGACAGCTGTGGTCTCTAATGCAAAAATAAGACATTTAAAGAATTTATTTCTGGGGCTGGGGTTGTGGCTCAGTGGTAGAGCACTCACCTAGCATGTGGGAGGCCCTGGGTTGGATCCTCAGCACCCTTTAAAAATAAATAAAATAATCGTATTGTGTCCAACTACAATTAAAAAATAAATATTAAAAAAAGAATTTATTCCTTGTTGGTCATAGTGGTGCACAGCAAAACCCCAACAACTCAGGAGGCTGAGACAGGAGGATGGCAAGTTTGAAGCCAGTCTTAGCAAGTTAGTGAGACCCTTTCTCAAACTGAAAAATTAAACTGTCTAGGGATGTAGCTCAGTAATAGAATGCCCCTGGGTTTAATCCCCAGTACCTCCCTCACACACTGTTTATTCCTTTAATATTACTTTTTGATAATGTATCAACTACTTTAATCTCACAAATATAGTCATTATTTCTTTCACATTTATTTTAATATCAGATTAATAATATCAAATGCCTATTTTCTTTAGAGTAAATAAAGACAGTGACAGCTATATTCATGGGTGATTGGTTCCAGGACCCCCCTATGGATACCAAAATCCATGAAAGCTCAAGTGCCTTAAAAACAACCAGAGATATGAAAAATTTGTGCTCTATATGTGTAATATGAATTGTAATACATTCTTTTGTCATATATAAATTTTAAAAAATTAATAAAAAATGCAAAAAATAAAAAAGGGGAGATAATTAACTATAACCAACTTATTTGAAATGCTATGAAAATAAATATGCTTTGCTTAATTCACTTAAAAATGGCATAGTATTTCTATATAACCTATGCACATTTTCTTGTATGCTTAAATCACATCTAGGTTACTTTAAAAACCGAATACAATGTAAATTCTAAGTAAATAGACACCGTACTATGTTATTTAGGGAAAAAATCACAAGGAATATAGATTGTATATATTCAGTACAGAATATTTCCCCCAAATATTTTTAATCTGTGTTTGAATGACCTTGCAGATGCAGAACCTGTGGGTATAGAGGGATGAATGTATTTCACAGTCCTCAAGTTACTGTTTCTAATTGGCTTATTTGATTTCATTCAGGGTAACTTTGTAAAATTATGAAAATGTAGAATGTTTTCATAGGCTGAAACTGTTTGTTATTATATATATATATATACACACATATATATAACAACAGAGTAAATATATATATGTATATATAATATACACACAATTTATAAATACAACAAAGAGAACACTCATTGAGTTGGTGAATGGTGAAGAACCTTAATAAAAACCAACGCAGTATCTGCTCACTGCCTATTATAATGCCGAAGACTGTATCCATGAAGGTTGACTGACATGTTTTCTCTATTTTCAGCATCTTTTAACTATTATTGTCATTAGATATGATGTTTTGGAAATGACAGTTAATTTTCTAATTTTCAAGATGTCTGTTCAAGGGACTTTACCACATGAGATTTCTCAATATTGGCAATCCACAGTTTCAAATAGTTCAGGAGGGGACACAGTTGAAGGTGCCTCGGGAGCCAGAGCTCCAGAGGATGTTGTGGTTCCTATGACTGTCATAGATCTGGACAACTGAAGTAACAAAAGCACCTAACAAATCTGTCTTCTGAGTCACCCATTTGCCATACTCCTAGAAGCTAGAAGATAATTAAGTTCTCAAGGTACCGTGGCATCCTTGAATGTGTAAGAGCTGAAATTTCTGCTAATACCATCTTCCACAGCCTCACTACACCAATGTACTTACACTCCAAGCTGATCTTATTAGTCCATGCAATTGGTTAGGGGTGGGCTGAAGCGCTGTTTTGGGTGCATTGAGGCTCAGTATCAACTTCTCACTTATCTGGTCTGTGTCAATGTACCAGAATTCATCAGTTTTGCCTGTGAAAGACTATTCTTGCTTGCCCATTTCTCCCTATTTCTTACAGTATCATTTTCCTCTTGGCTTGCCCTTTGGAAATATTTCAGTCCGCAGAGTGTGAAGGATTTACTAATTAGTCTCCTTACAAGGAAAAACGTGAACTTTCTGTACTCCTTCAGGGCTATCAACAGTAATTTTGAGTAAATAAATTGAGTACATTAAGAAAGAATGGATTTTTGTTGGCAAAACCTCACTTTTTTGGTAAAATTAAATGACTTTTGAGAGCATTCTAAATTTGGCTAAATATCAAACAAGAGGTTGACAGATAGTGAAAATCAGTTATACTCCATTTATAAACAACTGCCAAATACGTATAATACATAGCTTCACAGCCCATCAAAAAGTGAAGAATGGTCAAGAGTTATGGAGTTTTCACTGTATTTTCTTTTAGTGATTTCCATGCATTAATTCATGTGACCTAAAAAATATAGGGCAGATGGGTGGGAGGGGAAGAGAGTGGGCTGGGGTTAGCAATGATGGTGGAATGTGATAGACGTCAGTATTCAAAGTACATGTATGAAGACATGAATTGGTGTGAACATACTTTATATACAGAGATATGAAAAAATGTGCTCTGTATGTGTAATAAGAATTGTAATGAATTACCCTGTCATGTATTTAAAAAATAAAATCAATTAAATATAAAAAAAAATAACCCTATGGAATACATATAACTATCTCCATTCTACCAATGAGAAAACAAAGACACATAAAGTTAACTAACTTGCCCAACCATTATGCTTAGTAGCACCAGGGCTGGGATCCTGCCCCAGCAATCTAGATCTATACTTGATACTCTCAACATTACATTTTGCTGCCTGTCATAATCACGTCCTATTTTGTACAAGGAGTTAATTATAAGCCACATTTTAAGTTCTAGGTTTTTTTTTTTTTTTCATTTTCCAGGACAACCTCCTTAAATATATAGTCATTCATCCAGTTAAACAAACAAAAGATATTTATTTTGTACTATGTCAAAGACCCCAAAACTAAATCAAAGCAAATTAAGCAAACAGCAATCGAGCTTTGGCCTTGACTGAAGATGGTAAAGATCCCTGTGCTCAATAAATTCCTAATCTGGTTGAAACATAGAAGAATGTATAAGAACTGGGTATAAAAGGGTCAACAGAGTTTGATATGAAACTCAGAGGAAGAAATTAATTCTGGGCTGGGCATGGTGGTGTGCACCTGTAACCCCAGCAGCTCTGAAGTCTAAGGCAGGAGGATCAAGGGTTCAAAGTCAGCCTCAGCAAAAGTGAGGCATTAAGCAATTCAATGAGACCCTGTCTAAATAAAATACAGAATAGGGTTAGGGATGTGACTCAGTAGTTGAGTGCCCCTGAGTTCAATCACCGAAAACCCCTTTCCCCCCCAAAAAAAAAGAAAATAAATTAATTCTGGGACATCAGGTTCTTAGAGAATAGAATAAGAGATGGATCAGGGGCTGACTAAGGGAAGCACACTTTGTGGGAAGTGCCCTTGGAGGATACCAAAGAGCAGAATTATAGGAGGACGATGAACCTGGCTCCAGTCAGGTCACATGCTTCAGTCTCCACCACTGAACACCTATTCCAGTTTCACTGGCATTTCTATTCCTGTGTCCCACCAGGCTTTTCCTTGTCATTCAGGTTTCAGCCCAAAGGTCACCTTCTTAGAAAGGTCTTTGCTTTGTTGAGAAAAACCCACTCTTCTTATTTTGTAGGTTCATTTGGTTTTTTTCTTTACTGTCTTTATCAGTTAAAATCGATTCTTGAAAAGAACAAATATCTGCCCCCACACACACTGCCCACCATCTTCCTTATTTGAAGCTGTTTTCCTAATATCCAGAGCAATACGTGGCAATAAATATTTATTGAATAAATGTATGAATGAATGAAAAACAGTAGGAAACTTTCAAGAATGCAAATAACAAGAGGAAAATTTTAAGAAAGAGTTCCTGTTCCTTAGCATTGAAAGCTAGGAAAAAAATTTTTAGGATCAAGACCAAAAAGAAGTCATTAGATTAAGCAAGGAGACCTTAATTAAGAAAGGTCGTTGAAGACTGTTGTTATACAGTGGGTTGTAGTGGGTACAGGGAACCAAAACCAAATTGCTAAGGGTTTATGAGCACATGGGAAGTAAGGCTGTATTTTCTTTTATTCTCACTAGGTTGAGGAAATGACAAAAGTAAAAAAGCAACATTAGCTTTACAAAAGGAGCTCACCCATTTTTCTTCTCCACTATCCTAAGAAATGTAGCCCTTCTTTTTGGAAATAATAAGAATACCACCTAAGGACGAAGAACATTGGTAGGGTCAGACATGGCTCAGAGTGTCCATAGACTTTGTGTGATCCTAGTAAGGAAAAGCACAGGCAATTTGGAGGAAGCCTTTGGTTCTATGGTGCTTTTTATGCAGGTTAAGATCTATTCTATTCATCAATAATGATTTTCAATACAGAGACCATTTGAGATAATATCAACAAGGACTTCCCTTTGGTTTACCTGGCTTGTTTCACATGACTAAGATAGTTAATCACCCAACATTTGCTTAGAACTCAGTATAGGCCATCTCCTAGTTCATTTTTTTTTAAGGTATAGATTATTTCTTTGAACTTTTTTTTAACCTTAATTAATTTATTTATTTTTATGTTGTGCTGAGGATCAAACCGAGTGCCTCACACATGCTAAGCAAGTGCTCTACCAATGAGCTATACACCCCCAGCCTACAGCTCCTGCTTTAGATGCCTGATTAACAGAAGTGAATAAATGTATGCTGATAGAGTTAGGGAATTACTTTAAAATACTTAGGGAATAGGCTGGGCATGGCGGCACATGCTTGTAATCCCAGCTATTTGGAAGCTAATAAAGGAGGATCACAAGCTAGAGATTGACCTGGACAACTTAGAAAGACCCTGTCACAAAGTAAACAATAAATAGAACTAGAGATCTAATACAGTTACAAAGCACCACTGGATTCAATCTCCAGTACCACCCCTCCCCCCAAAAAATCCACTTGGGAAATTAATGTTTCAAGTAGCTATTAACCTTTCAGAAAGTTTGCATGAAAATTAGAAAATATCAGTGGTATGCTCCTGGAGTTGGCCCACCCATGGCTAAAATCTTAGCAATTTTGAAAGCCTGTTGTCAAACACAATCATAACTTTTTAGAGAGCAGTAGGGATTCTGGTAAACATTCTACAATGCACAGGATAGCCCTTTTGCAACAAAGATGACCTACTCCAGAATGTCAAACTATAAATTGCCAGCTAAATAAATTAGGATAAAAATACTCAAAAGACAAAATTTTTATTTTTCCTACATTATGCTATTGTCTACACCCTTGAAATCTGTATACTAGAAGTATTACATAATGGTATTCTTGTGACCATCTCATCATTCCTGTGACACAGTCACTTTGCAGCTTGAAATTAGCCATAATGGGAGAATTTACACCATGGAAATTGGCAAGTGCTATAATCAGAACTTTACAAATTTTGTGGAGATTTATCAGCACAACACTGAGTTTATCTATGAACTATAAACTACTTCATGCACAATTTCACTTGTAAGGTTAGAATTAATACAGAAATTTCCAACTGTGAGAACCTTAAAATAACAAGTTAGAATTCTGTCTGTCTTTACCAGGAGCTTCTGAGTAAATTTTTAGTGTTTGTGATTTTTAATTTTTTGGTACAAATTTTAAGAAGTTTTCAGAATTATTCTTTTGGACTGTTATTGCTATTATATTAAAAATTTTTCATTGGAGCTTGAAAAGCTTTTTATGATAAAACTACTCAAAACACAAAATTTTTATTTTTATCATAATTTGAAAAGGTTTTATGGTATTTTTTGCTGTTTGTTATAGCAGGTACTATAGAGTTCATGTGCAGAGTCAAAGGGGAGTAGAAAGAACTTGAAAAGTAACAGGGAAATGCTATTAGATGGATTTGGTTATATTTATTATTTTGGAGTAGTTTATTCTTTTTCCTCCCCACTGTGGAATTTCAACTGTTTAAAGATATTTCCACCCATCTGCAATTCAGTTTTCAGGCTTTAAACAGGGAGAAAGAAAAAAAAAGAATCCTAATATTTACTTATTCTCCTTATCCAAAATGAACTAATATTCAAATTAATTAATATAAATATTCCTTAGGATTATTTTTGACAGGTTGATAAATTAAACGGGGCTTTCCCCCAAATCCCAAATTTTAGCATAGTTTTGTAAAAATTCTCTTTTCTAGAAAACTATTAACTACAAAATGGGGATTGTAGTATAATTATAAATATTGAATTTTCATTTATATTTATGTTTATTCATTCATTTACTCAATAATCAATAGCTATTCATAATAAAGAACTAATAAGAGATCTAGTGATACAATTCAGGGGTAGAGTTCTAATAAAGTATGAACAAAGCCCTAGGTTCAATCCCCAGCACTGAAAAAGAAAAACAAAGCCAATAATATTCTGAGGTTACTTTAAAATTATTTGGTGTTCCACATGTCAAGTTAAAATATTTACTGGTTGACCAGAAGCCTCAAGGAAATTGATTCCTTTCATCAAAAGCCTATAATATTTCAATGGAGAAGAATTAACTTTATCATAAATAGAGGACCTGGAGGCCATTATTTGTGTAGTAACCACAAGTAGAAACAGTTCTTTGAAAATGATTAAGTAGGAGAATACAATGTTTTGCATTAGTGTGGGAACATACCACTTTCCTCCATGGAATACATCTGCAGTTCTCTTAACCAGCAAGAAACCTAAGATACAAAAGTCAGGCTCACAAGGAGGAATATCTTCTGAGTTGGGTGGAACTTTTTTCTTTCTTCCAATAGATTACTTGAAATAAAACTTTGAATTCAACTTCAATTTCTCATCTTTAGACCCTGAGCTTGGGAGAAAAAGTGTTGACATGCTCCATGCTACTTTAGAGCAAAAGATAGATAGCACCAAAGATAGAAGCTAAATTCAGAAAGACAAAGAGGAAAACATTTAAATATATATAATTGTATTACTATAAAGGTGATTTTGCCTTTCCTAGGAGGTAGACGTCTAGACCTATTTTGGGCTGTCACAACTGGGGACAGATGCTACCAGCATCTAATGGATAGAAACCAGGGAAGCTGCTAAACATCCTGCAATGTACAGGACAGATCCCCTGCAACAAAGAACTATCCATCCCCAACTGTCAAGAGTGCTGAGCTTGAGAGTCTGCTATAAAGGTAAGCTATTATTGTAATGTTACAATAACAACATATTGCTTAAAACAAAGGGGAGGACCTAGATAGATTATATATCACCAATCATCTAAGGACATACAAGTTTCTTTCTTGTCGTACTATGTATCATTTGTATTGACAATTCTTTGCCTAATGCAACCACACCAAATGATACTAGTCACCAGGTTCTTAGAGCATGCCAGGCACCGTGTTATGCATTTTGCTTGCATTGTCCTGATTCAAATTTCATTACAACCATATGATGTCTGTGGTATTATTGGTACAAAAATTGATTATTGCCTAGTATCCTCTAGAGGTCAGTCGTCACTTGCTTTGTCTCTCATTCGGTAACTGTCAGCATGTTCCTGCATGTTGTGACAAAAAGTTAGTATCATGGAAGCTCACTAAAACTCAGTTGGCATATCACATGAATACCCCTTCCAAAGGTTCTGTAGTACCAGGCAATAGTAAACACAGGAAAAGGGGACAGGATTTATGGAAAGTGTTCTGAGTTAGGCGGAAAAGGCACCCTCTAATCTCAAGAAATGAAAGAAGGCAAACTCCAATCCAGTACATAAAGAAAAAAGGAAGAGGATTTGAATGACCTCATCCCAGGTACACCCTGCACCCAAACACATACAAATGATGAATGTGATTGATAAAGTGGCCTGAAGAGAGCTAAGCATCTCTATCACAGTCATTGATAAGGACTTAGGCAGCATCTGGGCCAGTATGGCTATTCATATGTAATCATAAGATAAGATGATATGAAGTATTCTTTGTTTGTGGGTAAACTAAGAAAAATCTAGAGTTAAAAAACAAATGCGTCAGGGACTAAAATTTTCTGTACTGGGAACTTAATGCAAGCCTTCATACATGCTATGCAAACTCTACCACTTAGCTACATCTCCAGCCCTTTTTCCT
The DNA here is from genome assembly GCF_001458135.2 of Marmota marmota marmota. Taxonomy (NCBI): domain Eukaryota; kingdom Metazoa; phylum Chordata; class Mammalia; order Rodentia; family Sciuridae; genus Marmota; species Marmota marmota. Next base: position 1,135,299 of record NW_026000016.1, read on the forward strand.
TTGAGACATGGTTTCACAAATTTGCCCAGGCCATCCTTGAACTTGTGATCCTCCTGCCTCAGCCTCTAGAAAAACAGGCAATGCACCTCCACATTTAGTTTGCAATTAATATTTTTAGGGAAAGGAACCTATTTGTACTCCTACCATTTTAAAAAGAATTTTCCCCAAATACAAAGACATCAGGCTTTTAAGTTCCATTTTAAATATGTAACTCAGTAATTGATTTAGACTTGGGATTTCCAGTTAAAAACCTCTTAAGTTTACATATTACATTGAACATTAAAATCTTTGTTTTCACCAGATTCGTGATTTTAATTTTCTTTATTTCATAAGGTTTACTTGGGAGGTGGGGGATGAAAGGCTCAGAGGTAGAGCACTTGCTTAGCATATGTGAGGCCCTGCGTTTGATCCCCACCACCATAAACACATTACAAAAATGGTTTACTTTTTTTCAGTGGGACAACTGACATGCTTTAAAAAGATAAGGAATATTAGAAGTATTAAATACATAAATGTATTTTTAAAGGAACTAAACAAGAACAAATCAGTTTAAGGTAAATACTGACACACTCAAAAGTGTAGAAAGGGACAATAACTGGAAAAAAAAATGTGTAGAAGTTTCACCCAGAAGTGAAGAAAACTGAAGTGCTTCACCCCAAACACTATAGCCTTCCCTACCTGGGTAGTAGTGGGGTCTCTGCCTGGTGATTCCCTGACAAGGTACCATGGAGAAATCTGACTGCCCTCCATTCCCATCTATCTATGCAGGATCACACTGACACCTCACTTAGGGATGACAGACCTACTGAGCAGAGAGCTAAACATCAGACAAGTACCTGGGCCACCTGCCATCTGCACCAAGGTAGTCAATCATGGACATGTATTGATGAACAAATCATTTTTCACATCATATACTTGAAAAAAGAAAAATCCAAAATAAATAGAAAAACTGACCCTTGGAGAAATAACGTAAATGTAAAACAAATCCAAATTAGTCAAAAATTCGTTGAAAGATTTACCCCTTTGATAAAACAAGAACAAGAAGCTACAAAAAGACAACACTGAAACAATGAGAAAATCCTTGGACATTAAAATGTACTTGCCAGCATAAAAAAAAAAAAAGAATGACCAGGATGATTAAAAAAATGGCTGAATTTGAAGACCAGAGGTATAAGAAACAAACAAAAAACAATGACGGAAAATATGAAAGTTTGAAAAACATGGATAAATTCAGTTGTCCCAGTATTTATGAGAAAATATAAGAAACTGAGAGGTCTTAAGTTGCAAATTCTACTCAATGCTAACCTGCTGATTAAGAAAGATTCAAACCTAGACTTATTCTAAAAAGTATTTGAAGTTCAAATATAAAGAGTTGGTTTCCTCAACAAGACTCCTAATGCTCAAGAAGTAAAATTAAAAATAAATGAGACAGTATCAAATTAAAAGGCTTCTTCACAGCAGAGGAAACAATTAAGAGCATGAAGAGAAAGCCTACAGAATGGGTAAAAATCTTTGCCACCAGCACCTGAGATAGAGCATTAGTTTCTAGCATATATAAAGAATTCAAAATACTTAACACTAAAAAAAAATCCAATCAATAAATGGGCAAAGGAACTGAACAGGCACTTCACAGAAGAAGAGATACGAATGGTCAACAAACATATGAAAAAATGTTTAACATCTGTACCAATTAGAGAAATGCAAATCAAAACCACACTGAGTTCATCTCACTCTAGTCAGAATGGCAATTATCAAGAATACAAGCAACAACAAAGGTTGTTGAGGATGTGGAGGAAAAGGTACTCTCATACATTGCTCGTGGGACTGCAAATTGGTGCAACCACTCTGGAAAGCAGTATGGAGATTCCTCAAAAAACTAGAAATGGAACCACCATTTGACCTAGTTATACCACTCCTCTCTATATACACAAAGAAGTGAAAATCAGCATACTACAGTGACACTGTCACATCAACCTTTATAGCAGCTCAAGTCATAATAGCTAAGCTAGGGAACAAATCAACGTGCCCTTAAACAGATGGACTGGATAAAGAAAATGTCACACACACACTCACACACACACACACACACACACACAGAGGAATATTACTCAGCCATAAAAAAGAATGACTATGACTTTTTCTGGTAAATAGATGGATCTGGAGACTATCATGCTAAGTGAAATAAGCCAATCCCAAAGAAGCAAAGACTGAATGTTCCCTCTGGGTATGCAGATGCTAACACACAACAAAGAGGCAGGGCAGGGAAGAAGAGAAGTTCAGTGGATTAGACAGAAGGAAATGAAGGGAAGGGAAGGGAGATAGGAATAGGAATGAGGAATGAATTGGACATAACTTTCCTGTGTTCACATATGAATATGCCTCCAATGAAACTCCACATCCCGTACAACTAAAATGGGATCCTAATTATAACTTATTCTAAATTATACTCCATGTATGTATATTAGGTCAAAATATAGTCATGTATATCTCTAAAGAATAAATTTTAAAGAGAGAGAATAAAAAAGTCACTGGATATACTGGTAAATAAATTTGGTTCTAAAGATTGTATGAAGCTAAGTCTTAAATAAAGGAGAGAGAAAAGAAAAAAAACCAAATTTCTACAAAGTAATCTGACTGATAGATCTCTTAACTGTGCATGACTCAAGGAAGAATGAAAATAAAGTTCTGAAGGAAAAACATACTTTGAAATTAGACATGTATACCAATGAATTATTGAGTGTGGTATATTATTACTAAACTTTTTAAAAGCAAAATAGAAAAATCATCTGAGAACAAAGACTTCATGGGCATCATCCACATTATCAGCTGAAAACGACAGAGAAGTAGAGGATGATTGAAAGAAAATAGGAGGATCCGTTGACTCTGGGATATGGAAGAGTCACCTTTAAGTATCACTTTTTAATGACATCAGGTTACATGCCCTTCTCCATAAAACGGGCATGTCAATTTTACCTTCATAATCATGATATTTGTGAATGCTGTTGATTAGTTTTCTCATTTTAAAAAAGCAGAGTGAAGCTAACAGCTTAATTCCTGCTTCAGAACAGAATATAATGATAAAAATAAAACTACCAAAAACTGGAAGTCAGGAGGTGGGTGGTAGTGTGTTTCAAATTTCTCATCTTTCAAAATACATAAAGTTAATAAATTTCTAAATAGGGAATGATGTACAATATTTAAATCTATACTGGTAACCACCATATAAATGAAGATTTATAAACCACTTAAACAGTGTTGTTTTTTCTCCCCTCTAAGGAGTACATTTGTGGAGGAGAGAATAAGAGAATATTTTTTCATTTCATATCTGTTTGGTCTGTTTGGGCAATATTTTTATGTTTTAAAATAAAATATGCATTTATTAGTCCCATAATAAAAAACGAGAAAAAAATACAGCAACAGGACAAAAAAAGTTAAGAAGTAACATTCAGGAGAGGATTACTGAAAACACAGCCTACATGTTTATGTACATGTAACTTAAAAATTGAAATAATTTTTTTTCCTTTTGCATGCCTTCCAACAGAACAAAATTATTACCATCAAAGTCAACTTAATTTTAGAGAGCATAAAACATGTTGTTGAAGAACTACAAAATCCAACCTTAATTGGCAAATTCTAGAATTTCAAAGACTTAAGCTTCTAAACGCATTCTGAACATACTGTACAACAGAGAGGAAAAAAGACGTACTTCTCATGCCGGAAAAAAAAAAAAACTGCTTGAAAATAAAACAAACTTCAGAAGTTGTATAACTGAGTATCTACAAACAGATTTAGAATTAGCAGCACTCATATCGTTTTGAAAGGTTATCAGAATCATGCATCAAATGATTGCTTCCTGAAACAAGGATTTGTGTCTCTGGTCCAATGTTCCCTTAGCAAGAGAGCTGGTCTCTGACCACCTTTAGAAAAAAATGTGTGCACTGCCCTGAGGTGTCAAAAATCTCAATCTCCGCCCCTGTCTTTGCTTTCTTTGAATATGAACCTACTCTATTTTCATTTTGGTTTGGTTTCTTAGAGCCTCTCACTTCTGCATTTCCCACCTCTCAGGAAGATTCTCATCGATTTCCCAGTAAACATGGCAGGTACTCAATAGTGGTTAGTTGTGTGAAGTTTTATATTCTCATAACAACTGGTCTCAGAAAATATCTTCATTTTATTAATTTCAAACGGGCAAACTCAATGTCAACTTGAAAATTATTTTCCTATCTCCATTCTAATTGTCTAATCAATAATCCATTTGTTATGAGCACACTGGAAATCACGACTTCCTCCTTCTCAGTGGACTGTGTATCAGTATATCCATTATGAAACAAGTAAAAAATGCAGAAGATACAAGAAAATCCATACTTTTTTAAGGGTCTCTGATGTCTAAGGCCCGAGATGATATATGGACAGTGCCTACCAAGTAACTTTGGCTTCATTTGGTGGGACCACCTACTTCCCATCAGCTGGTTTCAATATAAAAGTTTGGGGAAGTCCTGTATTCATGTAACTCTTGCAGATGTTTCAACTCTGCCTATCTTCCCATTTCTGAACCTTCCCCTATTCCAGTAACCAATGTCACTTGTACATTTACACATATAAAGCATAAGGTAACAGATTCAGTCCAGAAAGTTACCATTTGATATTTACAAAATTTTAAAACATTCCCAACAACAACTTCTCTTTTAGTTAAATATTGAAAACGTTCATGTTAGTGGAAAAAGGAATGTTGAGTGAGAAAGATGATGATACACTTAATAAGCATATGCTAAATTTTTAAGGCAATGTGACAATACTTCCAAACCAAAATGAAAATAGAGTAGGTCCATATTCAAATATTCCTCAGCTTTAAAATTTCGTTTTTCAAAGTATTCCGTTTCCTGGCTGACTCCAGCAAATACACATCAGTGAGCTGATGACATTTTATACAAAAGGGACAACTTGTTCACCCCTAAAAGGCGTCAAGTCATTCCCTTGACTCATTTTGCCAAGAGCCAAAGGTGTCAAGCATACCTTATGGCTTCCGTAACTTTGCTGGCTCCTGGACTTGGCACCTTTAGGGTTGTTTTTGGCAGGCAGATGGGTATCCAACTTACTATTCATTATGGCCTCAACAGCCACATCTCATGAACTGCTGAAAGTGACCTTGTAGTGAAGCAGAATGGTAACCAAGAAATTACCGTAAATGCACTTACATAATTACATTTTAAAAACATACTTGGGCTGTGGATGTAGCTCAGAGGAAAAGTGCTTGCCTAGCATGCATGAGACCCTGGGTTCAATTGCCAGCGCTGCAAAATTTGCAAATAAGTACATAAATTACCATTTTACAATAATCTTTACAATGTCACCCATTCCTTTCATTCAGTGATCTCACATTCTCTTACAGTCTTGATGTCACATTACACTTCCCCCTTCCCATCCCTATTCACTGTCTTTTAATTCACAGAACAAATAATTACTAAGCTCATCTATGTACCACCACTGAGCTAGGAGCTAGGTGTTCAGTGAAGAACAAAACAGGCGACGTATGTTCTTTGTCTTCACTTTAGCAGAGAAGAGGGGAATCAAAAACAATTGGTACAAAATTGCAAATCCTAAGTACCATGAGTAAAAACTGAAGCATACGTGCACCAACTTTTGAGTATTCCTCTGAGTTTTCCAAACATTATTTCACTTGGCTTGGTTTTCTTCTCTACTATCATCCAGGATGTCACATGCAAAAATCCCTTCCTTGCCCTTGGATGCTGACTTTTGTTTCGAAGGACTTTCCCTTCCTTATAGAAACCCACATGCAAAACCCTTACCTCTTCTTGCCTTTACCTCAAATTATTTTAAGCAAAAGACCTCAAATCCTACAGCTTTTCTTTGTTGTTTTACCTTTGCTGCTGCTCTTAGATAAATCTATACCTTACTTTTCCCAGGACCTTGGATGCCTATGCAGTATCTTATGTCCATTAACCTGCTTCCAGATCACTTGCTTCCCTCCCTGGACCACTCCTCAGGATCCAGCATTTCAACAGTTCATTCTTTAGCAACGTGGAAGCTGCTACTTCTTAGATATTTTCCATTCCTACTTTTTACCTCCAAAATAATTTCAGACATTTTTTGGAGTTACTATTAATAGCTAGAGAATTTCAATACATACCACCGAATCTGATTGTTTCCATGAATTTAATAATGCTTATAATTATTTTAAATATTTCTCATCCTACTATTTCACGCTGCCCCCTACTTTCCAAGGACCCCATGTCTACTTCAACAAGACTGACGTGAACCCAAATAGAATTTACTCAAAATTCATGTCATGAACCGCAAAAAAAATTGTAACACATTCACCATGTGGTCTGAGTCTGTTTAAGGTTTTCCAAACCCTAGACTTCTGTATTTGGTCCTCTCTTCTCATACTTCCTCTGTCTACAAATATACCCACATCTTCCTCCAACCCACTTCCTTCCCCTCCAGTGCATATGCCCCTATTTCCTCCTTTTGAAAGTGGACTGTATTTTGCTTATGTCTGCTTTTAACACCCACACTTTTATAATTTATTGCATTTGTGCTGGACTTTTCTCAATCCTTTGAAATTCTTCTTCTAAGATCATAATTAAGTGCCCTCTTACTGAAGTCCATTTTGACCCAGCAGATGTTCCTACTCTTCCCCCTTATATCCTTCCCACCTTTAGTCATGAAATGGGGTCCTGTTTCTTGTCCCATCTCCCTGAAATGTCCTCTCTCTTATATGCTGTGTCTTAACAGGGGAGGATTCCTTAGAATCTCTCCATTAATCCTCATCTATACCAAGGACCATCAATGGCAACTGTGATCATTTTCTGCCACACGGGTTCAGTTTGGTAGTTTATATTGAAATTAAATAAAATATAAATTGAAATTAAATAAAAATCTTCACAAATTAGAAGATTTCACATGAAATCGGAACACAGAACTTATCTTGAAAAGACATAATTCATACCAACTATGGAATGAGGGTAAAAGAAATATTTGGTGGCAATGAAACAACAAAAGATTCGCTTTTCTCGTGTAAGGAACCAAAAGCTTTGAAGAGTCTAAGGACACATGCTGAGATGTTAGTGGATGAAAGACACCGATATTCTGTTCTCCTTGTAAGATTATCCAGGCATTCACTTCAATGTCCCTGTTATTTGTTTGATCTCATGTTATTCTGCAATCATATTTCAAAAAGGATTTGATTCAGAGCCCTTTAGCATACCTTCCCTCCAAATATTGAACTTCTAATAAAAGCTGAACTTGAAACAAGTGAGATGTAAAATAATGTAAGATTCGAATTCCAGATTCTGTGTTTCAGTCACATAGTATACATACTGCCCATGAGGAAGATGCCATTTCTTTTAATTCAGAAGTTTTTCTTATTCTTAATTTTCAAGATAGCAAGGTTTCCATGGGAAAGCACATGAAAAAGTACATAAAGGTGGGAAAGCAGAAGAAGAATCTGCAAAAGAAGTTATTTTAACACATTTCTCTTTTCAATCCTTTGCATAAGACACAAAAATATATGCTTGGCAGTAATTAATCCTAAACTTGTATTTTTCAAAGTTGATGCTTCAGTTTCTATCACATCTCATTCCAAGAACAATGCATGCATCTTTCTGCAGAGGAAATAAAAAGTAGGAGTGAAAAGTACAGCATGACCTACAAGCAAAAGGACTAGGCTGGTTTTAATTAACAGCAGAGGGAGATTGCTTCTTCATACGTATTCAGCCATGCTGAAATGTTACCCCACATACCGTAATTTTTATACTCCTAATAGCATCGAGCTGACATCTTTGAAAGATTCACTTATGTTTTGAAAATAAAAATCCAGCAGAGCACAGGGAGAACGGATGTCTGGCAATGACAGCATAAGCCACGGTTGTGCTGGCTGCATTTGATTTCTTACCTTGGTGCCTCCTAGCCGACTAAGCCTGGTTGCCAGGCAACCAGGGTAGCTTTCCTGAATATAGATATTAACAGGTTTAGGTTGCATTGGAAAAAAAAATGGAGTGAAAATAAGCACAGACTCGTCCTTCACCTGGAAATTTTGGGAAACAAGCAATCTTTTCAACTCAATGTTTAAAAACAAACGTATTTAAGACCTTTTATTACACCCCACGACTCTTCTGTGGAGCAGAGTTTGTTATTTGAGGCAATACACTTGCCCAATGCATAATGAGAAATATACTTGCCTGTTGTCACCATGACTTGCAATTTTGTCTTTAAAAGCAGAGGTAGTTTTTCTAGAAACTGAATAAATTTTAATCTCATTTCAATAAAAGGAAAACATTTTTATAATGTGGTCTTGTGTCAAGATGTGACAGGGATCATTTCATTTGCAATTAATTGCCAGAGGTCAGTAGATCAGTAGTTCAGTCTCTGGCTGAACAGACGAGAATGCTGACTTCAGGGAGATAAGTAACTAGTGCTGCAAATGGTCAAAGAGAGAGCTGGGATATGGACCATGAGGTGTCTCAGCTGGATAACTGGCCCTATGCCTTCTCACCTCTCATGTAGTTTCATTCATCATTAAGAAAAAGAAAGAAAATGAAGACTTCCACAGGAGCTGTCATAGCTTCTAGGACTTTAGCCCCAGCTCTTCTGAAGAGAAGCAAATGTGACATCCAAGACATGGAGACATGTTACATTGAGATGTTTCTCTTTTCTTTCCTCCTTAACTCCAATATTTCTCACATCTTGCCTTTCAATCTGCATTCTTGAAGAGTCTTCCAGGACAAAAACACAAACAAGAATAAACTCTCCTCTTATTCCTTTATCTCCAAAGGCTACATCAGTGGCTAACATGGTTCAAACTTGTCGTCCTTCACTGTGAGTCTCTCCCTGAAAGAAATGACCCTGGAGAGATCCATGTGAAGCTTCAAAGTTTATAGGATACCTACGTACCAGTAGGAATCTAGGAGACAGCTCTACAGAGAAAGCTGTCCCTGCTCAGCTCAGGTTGCAAGAGGCTGAAATCTGCCTGCAAAACTAGACAAGTCTACCCCACACCTGTCATTCATATTTAAAAATATGTGCTATTATCACTTCTGCTGTTCAGACCTGCAAGCAGCAGAGAAGGTGGCTGCAGCTATGAAGCCCCCAAACTACTTAGACTGTTGCTCCGCAGGATCTGAGCATCACGGAGACAGTATCACATCCTCTGTTTGACAATCCAACAACTGATTGTCAAATGAGCGATTCCATTTGGATTTCTCTCTGTCAAGTTGGGACACCTGATGTGAGCAATTCTGAGAAATCTATTACAATGCTGTTTCTTTCTTCTGCTTTGGCAGGTTGGTAACAATTTTTTTACTCTCCGCTTTCCTCACTTAAATAGAATGCATAACTTGGGTTATTTGCATGAGTCCCCAGAAATATGAGATATTCATCTCCTTCCTATGCATTAAGAGGAGGCTCAGCAGATTTAGGCTTATGGAGTTGCTGAACCAGGTAGAATACCCGCAAGAACTTCGTCATACGCCTCTTGGTGCTTTCCTTCATCTTATCAGAGAACAATCCAGCTCATGTCACTCTCTTGGTTTGACTTGAAAAGTTAAAGACAATCATAAATTTAAGAGTTGGTAACTAGCAAATTGTGCCAAGATAAGAATTATGAAACTTCTGTGGTGACAGGAACACTGATATGTTTGCACTCCTGAATACACAAGTCCCCTTTTTTGAAAGGAGTGGGTGTTTGCTCTGTACCTTAAGAGATTCTTTTTTTTTTTTTTGTATGCAAGTTAAAAAAAATCATGCTCTTTTCTCACTGATTGTCTCATTTTCTTGGGAATTAGCACTAGTCCTTAGGAAATTTCACCTTCCTTTCCATTTCAAATATCCTGCTCATTTTTTTTCCAGATGCTTGTTTTCGCTTGCATTTTCAATGTTAATTTTCAAAGGAATAATAAACACCCAGAATTGTGAAGTTCTTTTGAAACATGTTCTGTTCTAGTAACATAAATGTAAGTTTACTTTACACAAGGGCTATACCTATAGATGTGTTGAGGGTGATTTCTCTCATTTCCCATGACACGTGCTAGTAAGACTCACTCTGGATCTTGGCTTAGTAGCAGAAGTTTCAGGGGTGTGGGAGTCATCTGGTTAGCTAAGCAGGAGGAGCAGATGTACAGAGGGAAGAACACAGAACATGCATTCAGAAAGGCAGAGAGACTCACAATGGAATTGATGGGGAACAGGGTGGGAAACCTAGGCTGATACTGGATTGTGGACATTCTTAAAGGCCAGGCTAAGAAATCTAGATTGGCACAAGAGCTTAGCCAGGAAAAATCCCAACAGTTCTCTTAAGATATTTCTTGTCAAGAATGAATTATGGCATTTGCTGGTAAATGGATGGAGTTGGAGAATATCATGCTAAGTGAAATAAGCCAATCCCTAAACTCCAAAAGCCAAATGTTTTCTCTGATATGTGGATGCTGATTTACAATAAGTGGGAGGTGGAGACTAGGGAAGAATAGATGTACTTTGGATTAGACAGACAGGACTGAAGGGAGGGGAAGGGATATGGGGGTAGGAAAGATAACAGAATGAATTAGACATTATTACTCCATATACTTATATGATTACACAACTGGTATAACTCTACACCATGTACAACCAGAAGAATGAGAAGTTATATTTCATTTATGTTTGATGTGTCAAAATACATTCTGTCATGTATAACTAATTAGAATAAAAAAATTTTAAAGATATTTGTCTGCAGGATACATATACATAGCATTCTTATGATTAATCTTCACCAATCTATGGTGAGTATAATGATCCCCATTTCACAGGTGAAATATATTAAGATATTAATTAATTTGCCCCAAATCAAAGCTGATGCCCCCCTCCCCGCCTAGAGTAGTCCATAGGCATAGCCACACTCTTGTCCTCCCACTGAATTTTAAATGACTTTACAGCAGAACTAATTTTTTTCCTAGAAAAAAAACCCTTGAACCTTTTCACACTCATTTTCACCTTAGTCATGTATTTATACTGTTATCACAATTAATCAGGTAATTTACTGCTCCAAACAGAACACTTCTGAGACTAAAAGAAGACACTACTAATTGTTGTCGCAACAGGCACAACATGGGACTCTTGGCCACCCCAGGTTTGTTTTCTTTTTTGTTATTTTGGTTTTGTTTGGCAGTGCTGGGGGTCCAGCCAGAGCCTCATGCATGCCCAACATGCATCCTGCCCCTGAGCATCAGTCCCCACCCTAGTTTTAATGGATACTTACAAAACAAGGTTAATATTTACTTGATAATTTGAAATCTCTCGTAGTAGAATCTTTCTTTTTCTCCAGTGAGAGGTGGCATACATGACCTTATCTTCATCTAAGAGCATACTAGGGTACTCCCCCCCCCCCAAGATCATAGAGGGAAACACCCCATCCCTACTTCCGCTTTACCTTTTACTTCTAAACAAAGGTTACCACATCTGTCATTCTCATCATGCATGGAACCACAGGGGTGTGGCATATTCTCTCTGAAAGCACTGACCTGGCTGGCTGAGGCGGCTCATGCCACCAAAGCTGTCACTCATAGCCTACACTAAGGCAGGAGTAGTGGGAACAAAATCCCTAAATCGGGCGTAGTCCCAGATCCTTTGGAATGGGTTGTAATTTCAGAACACACTGACAACTGTTATCATCTCTTGATCTGAGGGAAAAATTCATAATTGCCTCTCCCAGTCCTGGACCCTTAACGCCTCCAATGTGGCATCTAAGATGGAAACATTCTCCGGTAGGATTCCCTGGACATGGTGACTCCAGGTTAGGTCTTAAATGATATCTTTCTTCTTCCAGCTGGATTAGAAAAAGCCAAAGTTGATCAGGACACTTAGTGACTTGCAGGTAATTATTCAATTTTCCTCTGCCTTCTTTATTTGCAGTCCCTCTGCCTTCACTATACCATCTTCTGATTTAGAAACTGCCTGGCCCCAAGGGAAAGCATGTTTGCATCCCAGTGTGAAGCACCTTCATAGAATGAGATGATCCCCCAAATGCAATTCAATTTCTCCCTCAATCTCAGACATAAGAACTAGCAAACTGGAGGACAGAAATGCCCACTGAGTGAATGCTCCTGTAGTCTAACAGGTGGGCTCAAATCCAGGGGATAGAAGGCAGAGAGCAGTGAGCAGAGGAGCCTTTGGCTCAGCTGGCCTCTGTTTCTGGATGGCTCAGGCTCTGCTCTGTGCAGGGAATTCAGTAGGGCTGGGAATATTTAATTTGTGTACAGATGATGAGAAAGTTTTAAAGGATTTTGATCTGCTTGGAAACAGATGAGAACCGGGGTGTAAGGAAATGCATTAAATAGAAGTGGTTGGAATGGAAGGGAAAAGGGAAAGTTTGGAAATTAGCAATTGGCATGGAGGCTGTTCAATCCAAGAGGATGAGCTCCTGAATTAGCAGTGGAATTGGAAAACAATGGAGAGACAAAGAAGCAAACAATTTTGCTAAATTAGTTATACAGGATGACACTATGATAATCAGTTTTTACACATTATTTTAAAAATACACCTAGAGGAAATTTAATATTCTTATTTTATAGATGAGCACACTAAACCTCAGAGGTTAATAATTTGTACAAGGTCACACAGACGGTGGTAGAATCTATCTCGGATGCACATATTTCCCCATTTCAATACATTATCAATGATGCTTTGAAGTTGAAGAGAATAATGTCACTAGGATCAGAAACAGGAAAGAGGTGAGTTTTGACACAGATATTTAAAAGGGAATGGTCATTACCTAAGAACCCTCTGAGCTTGACTATGATTATTTTTAAAATATATGCATTTTGATAACAACATAATTAATGGTGGTAGGTTACATATAAGTACAAACGTCTTAAAGCTTTATGAATGGCTACATAAAGTATCATATTCACATTCACTAAATCCAGCTTGAAACAATCTCTCAAGTTTCCAAGCCTACACCTAGAGTTAATCTATTTAGAACAAACTATGTATTTACTGGGGAAAGAAAAAACTTCCTCCATGTGTTTCTGAAAGACTCTCAGTGAATGTGGGCATAGGTAAATAACCCGTCTCTATCACCAGACACACTATGAGTTCTGGTCAATTATGAATTAAGGTGAAAAAAACCCTAAAACCTGCATAGATTTTGGAGAAATGGTTAGTAAACCTTCTAATGTATCTAAATAAGGACAGGTGGGAGAAGAAATACCAGGGAGATATTTCTAATGACAGGGGCATAGGTTCAGAGATAAAAAGGAAAAATACAAAAGTGAATGTTTTCAGAAATTATTGTCTGAAAGACAAGTAATCTAGTGGTTCCAGAAAAATTTGCCTCTCAAATGTAGCAAAACCTGAACAAGAAGTAAATCTCCAACAGAGTCATGATATGAATTGATTCAGCTTAAAATCTGCTAAGAGACATAGAGGGTTAGAGGGGTGAACCAGACAGAAGTCTATGAATCCTGATAATTTGGAAGTCATCTTCATGAAAATAAGATGAATTATATGGCTAAGGAAAAATGACAAATTCCTGTCCCTAGGGGACATTTTTTTTTCTGCTTAAGAAATGTACCAGTGTCCCACTCTATATGCAGTATGTTTAACAGTCATGTTAGGGTGGGTTTTTTTTTTTTGTCATTTTTTAGTAATATCTGTTTTATGACAACAGGCATACTTAGTGGATTTACTAGAAACATCTCTGTCAAGAAATAAAAAGCAAGCCCCAAAGTTCTGAGTTTATTTGATCTCTTGCACTCTGTTCCATAAATTTAAGTACTCATTTATGTTCTTTATAGCTTCCCTTTCATTTTCTTAAATAAATTGTATTAATTTCTAATGGTGCATAATAAAAAATTACAACATCTAATTCAGCACTATACATAAAAATAATTATACATAGGACAAAAGATTTAGAATGTTAGAAAGTTCAGAATGATTGATTTTAGCTCTCAAACAGTTAAAAAAAATCAGTACGAGAGTTTGCACAGAAGAATCCAAGTGGGCTTTGTTATTTTTGTATTTCCAAGGCAAAGTGACTTTTTGACAAAATAGGTCGGTCAGTCTGACCGACCTATCACATTTTAACTGGTCTATACAGCTATCATGAGCAAACGTCTGCAAGGTATGGCTAAAAAAAGAAAAAAAAAAAACAACAACTTCTAGAAGAGTCTTTTATAGTCACAGAACATGTGGAGACTCCAGTGTGCACTTAATTATTTCCTAATAAAAAACATGAATTTCTATAGGAAGAGTTGTGTGTGTTCCAAATACCTGGATCCTTACCCCTAAATACTTTTTCAACACTATCCTTAATTTTAGTTTAAAATTTCTTCTAATGTCTATACTCCCCAAACACCATCACGCTCATCTGAAACACTCTCAATGACATGAATAAAGGTAATACATTTCTAAATTCTTAAAAGTCACAGTCAATTGAAAAGCATCAGAGAAGGGAGGTGATCAGTGCCCAGAAGGGACTCTTGCCCAATTTTCTGACCCTCCTTCCTGTCACCTGTAACCCTTACCTGGCAAGTACCAACGTATACTGTCCTATGAAGTCTCTATACTCCACAATTCTCTGGTGATTTGAGTGCTGAGATTCAGGTCGGTCTCAGAATCTCTGAAGAACTATTTACTACAGGTATGTGACTATTATTGGTGCTGCGTATCTGCTAGTTCCTGTACCTGTGAATTCAACCAATGGTGGAACAAAAATATCCAGGGGGGGGGGAAACCAGAAATTCCATCTGTACTGAGTATTACAGACATTTTTCTTTGCCATTACTCCCTAAGCAACACAGTGTAACGACTCTTTCCATAGCACTTACATTGCCCTGGGTATTGTGAGTAATCTAAAGATGCTTTTGTATTTGGAAGCAGATGCATAGTATAGGCAAATACTATACCATTTGATATGGTAAAATATTAGTATCCACAAGAGTCCTGGAACTATTCCCCTGGAAATGAGAGATGACTGCACATAAAAGATACATAAATTCAAAGAAATGTCACTTCAGTCCAGCCACTCCAGCCTTTTTACCATTCCTCACATCCTCCAGGCATGAATGGCCCTGCCTCCTCCATCCCAGCATTTTCTTTGCTGGAAATGCCTGATTCCTACACACACACACACACACACACACACACACACACACACCCTCACACACACACACACCCTCTATTATTTTCCTCAAGTCTCTTCTTATATAAGCTTGAGGAGCCAATGTGCAACATCCCTCTCGATTCCTGCCCTTTCTTGTTGTACTTCACTCACCATCTCACATATTACATATCTGTTTGCATTTTCGTGCATCTCCCCTCTCTAGAATGTAAGCCCCATGAGGTCCAGGATTTTCAAGCATGTTATTCACCGCTATTTCTATAGTGCCAAAAATCTCTTAGAGATACACTCTGTATGAATTTGAGAAATGATTGGTGAACCCTCATACTTGGATGGCCTGATATTCCTGATCTCATCTCAGAGAAACAGTAGTCATTGCCATCGTTTTTAGACAGGGACACTGTCAGGCACAATTGAATCATCTGCCGACACTGTGCGTGCCCAAAGGAGAGGGAAGGTGGAGTTTCACCAGTTTGCTTGTGGTGTTCAGCAAGATGTGTTTGTTTTTTTCTGCAGGGGCAGAGTGTGTGCCTAAGGAACTGGAGGCACCAAGGGGTGAGTTTAAAACTTACACTCAACACTGAGTTTCCTCTGTGGATAAGGAGACAAGACGAATCATTTTACTTTCCTCCCAGACTCAAGTCTAAGTGAAAGTGCAAATGGTCAATGGCAAAAACAGGACTACCAGAAACCACTCATCCTACAAAGCCAAAGATCTGGTCTTACAACCATTCAGCACCCGAAGCAACCACAACTGATGAAAATCAAGTGGTCACATTGAAAATGTCTTTCTGTACTTGATGTCCAAACAAAAGGAACTGTACCGTCGTCATCAATATGAGTTGATGGTTCATTACAGGATCATCACACATCAAGCAAATTGCTGTTGTATTACAGGGAGTACCAGGGGAATTGCACCCGTAAACTTGACATGTGGCAAACCCTGATGCAGACAGAGACGTTCGTAACAGAATGGGATATATGGAGAAAATTTTAATCTAAGAAAATGGAAGGATTCTGATGATATTAAAATAAATCCAAGTTTTTAGCCAATAATTTGATCTTTAAAAAAAATTAGTATAATTGAATCAGAAGTAAACCAAACCCAAAGACAGCCGGAGCTTTCAAAAGGATTCCAGACTTTTCCTCTCATGGCAGAAGTACTCCATTAGGCAGGCACTGCTTTGGGAGAATTAATCTTTTAGGAGGATTAATCAGATGAAGGAGGGGGATATACTCTCGAAACTACTGCTTTCTTTGGTGTTCATGTGCTGGCAGGAAGTGTCAACCCTTATTTGGGTGTCAGAATCGCCATGACGGCTCCTGGATGGGAAGACAGACAAACTCAAGGGTGGGGCCAAAGGTCACTGCCATCATATTCCTTTCTAAAAGGAAGGAGTGAAGAGTCAGCAGTAGCAAAAATATAAACCTATCAATTTTCAATAATGAATAGCTTTAAACATTTTTTAAATTTGTCTGAAACGGGGAATTGTGTTTTAAATGAAGATAGAACTTTGTTAATTAAGTACTACAAAAAAGAAGTATCCATAACATGAAAAAGATTACAATTTCCATTTTCAGACAAATATTGTGTTATTTCATATAAATTAAGAACAGCCTGATGAATTTCAAATTAGTTTAAAAATGTTTCTGTACAGAAAGATAGGATCACTTGTTTTTTGATATACTTTAAGAAAACTATAATCGTAATAAATTCTGTGAAGAGTATGGGTGAATTTTCATGTGCTGGTACCAGCTAAGTATTTGGTGTTAGACATACAAGTTTATGTGGAAATATAAGAGAATCTATCTGCCTATTATATTTAATGTTTAGCTCACTAAACATGATAGCCGAGAACTAAAGGTACTTGTTTTGTTTTGTTTTTTTAAAAGAATTTACAGATGGTTCTCATTATTTTAAGTCAGTCTGATAAGATTTGTATATTTGAAAAACTGCCTTAAAATAATATTATGTATTTAAATTGTATGAGGATTAATATGCCATTGTTCATACTGAAATGCTAAACTTTCACTATACATGTTTATTACTGATAGAAATTAGGCATATAAAATTAAGAAATAGCACTATCTTATTTCTAAGGGTGAAAAAAGGGGAACATACTGAAAATATCCCCAAATAATGAAAACTCTACACATCATACCCTTAAAATTTTATTTGCCCTCCTCCATCCCCACTTGAAATCCACATTGTCAGTTGTAAAGTTGAAAACATTTTTAAAACAACAGTCTTGACTTTATACAAATACATTTAAAATCTGCATGGGTATGTGAAGGAGAAGTAACTGCAAATGGCAAAACAAACCTAGAGTTTACTTTTCTTGTAGTTCATATTTTAGCAAGCTCACCATCATGATTTTGCTGAAAGATTTCTAACACTTTTATTTATACTTTTCTAAGGCAAATGCTTTCTGAAGGTTTTCCAAATACTCCTACTAACATGAAACCATTAAATGTCTTTAAGTTCTCAAATGATGTGTTTGTGCTTAAAATATATTTTGAAGAGATAAAAAAAAATCATCATCTACTTACCCAGGAGACATTTTTACCCTTAGGTACTTTTAGCATGGCAACATGCAGAACCAAGATGTTCAACAACAGTTTCACCAACATGGAAACATCCAATGGAGTATATTTCAAACGTCTTTGTTACCCAAATGCAAAAAGTTCTCTGGTTTGCCAGACACAGATATCATAAGTAACAATGAAGATAATCTTCAGATAACCCATCTTCCTTCCTGGTATTAAGCATCTGAACACACACATAACAGTCAGATCGCTACAGTAATCACGCAGTCTATAGAGACAGAGGTTGCAACATAGAAATCTTTTACGTATCCACAAAATCCAGTTGGGTATTCCCTTAAAAAAAGTAAAATAAAACTTGAATCCTTGTGAAAATGACCAAAATCACAGAGGTGTTCTTCCCTCAGGTGTTCAATTGTAATTCCCAATTATTCTCCAGGCTTTACTAAAAAACTTGGTAGCTCTAGCTTGCAAATTCTTATTAAACAAAACAATGAAAGCAAAGAACATTTAGAAGACTTTGAAGGTTAGCTGCTGGTGGCATCCATTTTAGGAGGCACCAGTCTCCAGTGTTTCCCAGAGGATAAAGAAAGTGCAGAGCTCAGTTTCAATAAATAATACATAGCATCAGATACAAAGTGCACCTGGAAGTACCTTCCGCACAGTCTCAGGAGGACGTAGGTATTGCTCTCTCTGTAGTCTCAAAGACTCATGGTGCACCTGTTGTTGATGCACAATTCCATGAAAGGCTGGTATCTTAACAACCGGTAGCATTTGTTTATAAGGTAAGAGAAATAGAATTCCCAAAGGAGAGCAAATTAGAAGTCCTAGATAAAAGAATGAGGCTGGAAATCAGTGTAGGCTCTCTTCTCTTTGTTTCTGCGCCCTTGTGTCCCCTTACTTTTACCTCCTGTCAATCTAGATTAACTAAGCAGATCCAGGCTAAATTTTGCAACTATCAGTAGTGATTAGTGTGAGATGATGAAATCGGATTATACAGGCGAACCTCTGCCTTCTCCCTCAGCAAACAACACCATGCAATTGGAAAGCCTGCTGTCCTTCTCTTCACTGCATAAGCTTTCTGGAAGGTTCTGCTGGAGGGAATAGGCTACCAAGAGAAAACCTGCTCATCTGAAGCTGCTCAAATACAAATAGAGGAGGAAAGAACTATTTCACTTTTTACTTTTTCTTCCAATTTCTAATGCTCTCTCCAATTAAAAGTGAAATTATTGTGGAAAAAGGCATAATATTTTCCATTTCATTAAAATTTCTTTCCCTAGCAGGGTAGCCACTTTGACTGAGACACTCGGGTCACAGGAAGTGATGGAGGGGGCTGAGAACTGGGTGCCAGTTATTTTTTTTTTTAATCATATTCCAAGCACCACACTAAGAACATTACATGCATCCAGGCTCAAGTAATGCTGGAAGTAAGAAATTAAGATTTAAAGATATTAGATACCTCTTGACAAAGATCTAATGGGCCAAAGCAATACTTTTTAGACTCCTCTCTGAAAACAAATGACATCTGAATTTGACCCTCTTTCAATTTGGTCTAAAGGATTATTTTTATTAATTTTTTTCAGTATCACATTTTGCCCTAATTTATTTTAGAATTCTTTGGAATTGTGATTCTTATTTATTTTAAAAATAACAATGTTCCAGGGATGGGGATATAGCTCAGTTGGTAGAGTACTTGCCTCATATGCACAAGGCCCTGAGTTCAATCCGCAGCACCACACAAATACATACATACATACATACATACATACATAAAATAACAATGTTCCAGAGGTCCTCATAATAAAATTTTATTCTAAATATTTTCTGAAGTATAAAACAACTGAAGAGATTGATATTTATACAGAATTCACTGTATAAATATCCATACTGCCAGGGAATGACTTACATCTCTGTTGAGTTTGTGCCATGCATTCAACATATACAGTCAATAAAAACAGTTAACATTGGTTAAATATATTCTATGTGGTGATCATTATACCTTCATAATACTACTCAATAATGACAACATCACAAGTTTGCTTCATTGAAATTTGAAATGGCTTTTTTTGGAAGGGGGTAGAAGCAGTATTTGTCAGTAGTGAATGAAAAAAGGGAAAAAAACTGTACAATTAAACTTGCAGATATAAGTGGAATTTAAATCAGTTCAAAATAAGAAAAAATTGAAATGGACACAGAAATGGAAATTAAAAAGGACTTTTTAAATGAAGGGATGGCTTGGTTGTGAGCGTGCTGTTTCCTTGTATATCAATCTAACCTGCCTTATTTTACTCTAAACTTCTAAAGACATGGCTCACATTTACTGTATTTTTTTTTCTCTCTTCAGGGAATAGGATATTTTAGGTTGCTCAGTAACTGTTGGTGAATAATTGGTTACAGGTCTATTATGGAATTTAGAATGTTTTTTTGAATATAATTTTTGGTTAAAATTTTTACACTATGATATTATTGAAAAATGAATAAAGCAATTTGAAACCTGATGTTTCCACTCAAATATGAATGCTTGGGATGACTTTACATTCCTATTTGTATATTTCAAAGTTCCTCACAATCATGAAGGGACAATTAGCGGTGCAAGTTTTGTGCTCTAGAAGTTTCTGTTCCCAAGACCAGATCATGTGAATCCAGACCCTATTTAACTTCACATTCTTCTAGAAATAGTTTCAAACTACAACTAAATTCTTTTTCCTTTGAATCATACAACCTGGTGTTATTGTGGGTTGAACTGTCACTGGTGTTCCTGTTTTTTAAAAGGGAATTTGGACCAGAGGCATGCGAGCATAGAGGGTAGAGGACACGAAGACCCCTGGGGAAAAGATGACGATGTCCCTGGAGTGGTGCAGCTACAATCCAGGCATGCCTCAGTTGCCACGTCTGGCTTGCCATTAAACACCAGAAGCTGGAATGGGCAGGGAGAGTGATCCCAGAGCCATCAATAAGAGCATGACCCTGATCATACTTCAGTTTTCAGACTTCCAGTCTCTAGAACTATGAGACAATCAATGGCTCCTGTTTGAAGCTACCTGATTTTGGGTACTTCGTCAGAGAATCCCTAGCAAACAAACACAGATGTCAGATCTTTTCCTTTCCAATAATGTTTTGCACTATTCAAAGCTTTTTTCATTACTTTTGACATAAAACCCCATAGGTAAAAATGTCAGTAAAAATGTCAATTTATTTTAAAAACCTTTTTTTATGTGATGTCTATCTTATGTATTTGACTTATATTTTTTAACTTATGCATGGATTATCAGCACACTTAGGCCACCTAGGGCTCTTGAGCCTCAATGAGTCTATGGCTGTGTAGGTTCATGAACTTAAATGAGAGGAAAAAAAATTTACATATTTATTTTCATTACTTCTGACTGAAATTTAGCATTTGTTTCAATTAGGAATAATAGCGACAAGCCTTGGAACTGGCAGTATTACTGATATGAATATGTGACTTCCATTACTGATATCAGATTATAATTGATTCAGATATATTTAAATTTTATGTACATCTTTTAGTTAATGAAATACACACTGAATTAATTAGAGGCAATTTGCTGTTTACTTTGCAACTGATATTGAAATGCATAAAAGCATTAAAATTGTCAGCAAGGCATGGATGCATGAGCCTGTAATCCCAGTGACTTGGGAGGTCTGAAGCAGGAGGCTTTCAAGTTTGAGGATAGCCTCAGTAATTCAGCAAGACCCTAAGCAACTTAGAAAACTGTTTCAAAATAAAAAAATTTAAAAGGGCTGTGGATAAGGCTCAGTGGTAAAGCACCTCTGGGTTCAATCCCTAGTAACAACAACAACAAAATGTAAGATTGTTTTGACTTTGCTGTATATTTGAAAATTCTCATAATAAAATGTTGTAAAAATATTGTTTTTAAATTAGTACTTCAAAATTACAAGAATAATTATAGTCATTAGACTTCTCAGTGTATTAATAAGTAGTACATATGTTGCTATACCACAGATTTTTTTTTTAATATTTTCAAAACTGCATTGCCATATGATTTTCTTTTGTAATTCTACAAATTTCATATTGTGTACTTGAAAATATTGCTTCCAGAAAGTCTCCACTGGGCTTCATGGGACTTTAAAAGGATCTATCATGCAATAAATTTAAGAATTTCATCTATAAGATCATTATGAAAAAGCTGGTATGCAGAATGTGTTTTCCACAAGCTATATAAGACTTTTTTTTACTTATGTTAAGCATAAAGTAAAACAAATAGATAAAAAACTAAAATGTCACGTAACAACTGTGTACAAAAGTAAAATCTTGCTAATAGCAAAGGCAGTGCTGAATTAAATTCTGTGCCAGTTATCTAGTTCTCTCTCAGTTCAGGTTGTAAACAAAGTATTTAAAAAAATTAATGGCATTATATGAGGATTATGGTTCTGTGGGTCCATTGAGTTCACGTTGGCAGTTTATATTTAAAGACTGATGTAGGAATGATCAGCTAGCTACTGGGCTGTCTTCTGAAGGCTTTGTCAAACCTTGGTTGGAGATTTGGGTTAGACATCTAAGAGGGCTTGCACATGTGCTGGCTGTCAGATGGAAGCTCAGCTGGCCTGGTGACCACATGAGACTTCTTTGTGTGACTTGAGCTTCTTGCAGCATGCCATCTGAGTTCCAAGAGACAGATCTTCAGAGCCGGCATTGCGAGAAACCCTGAACAGAGCTGTGCAATTCATACCTTACCTTGGAAGACACAGCATTACCTCTGCACATCATACTTGTTAGAAGTGAGTCACACAGTCAGCTCAGAATCAGAGGGAGGAGACTATACAAGGACATGCATCCCCAGCTCGTGGCTCATGGGAGGGGAGAAGGGCATCTGTGGTGGCCAGGTACAATGCACCCACAAAACTACCGCACACGTCGAGGGCAAGGCCTGAGCATAACACTGAATTCGATGAGATGGGACTTCAGTTAGTCATGTTCACCTATGTCTCCAAATCATTTAGCTCATGAGTTTTCAAAGAGCCCCATATGAATTCCTTCCCATTGAATTTCTTATTTTCACCTTGGATAAGTAAAAATGGGACCAAAGACATGATTTAGTTTTTCTTCTTCCTCATCATCTTTAAAAGTTCAATCACTCATTCAATTCCTTCAATAATAGCAGAGACTCTTGAATACAGGAAATTCATTGATGTGACTGCATCACTATAGCATGCTGATATTAAGTCCTTTGGGTATAAACCAAGGAGCAGGATAGCTGGGTCAAATGGTGGTTCCATTCCCAATTTTCTGAGCAATCTCAATACTGCTTTCCATAGTGGTTGCACCAATTTGCAGTTCCACCAGCAGTGTATGAGTGTGCCTTTTTCACCACATCCTCACCAACATTTATTGTTGCCTGTATTCTTGATGATTGCCATTCTGACAGGAGTGAGATGAAATCTTAGAGTCTTTTTGATTTGCATGTTGAACGCTTTTTCCTGTATTTGTTGATCAATTGTATTTCTTCTTCTTTGAGGTATCTGTTCAGTTCCTTAGCCCATTTATTGACTGGGTTATTAGTTTTTTTGGTGTTAAGTATTTTGAGTTCTTTAGCATACTATAATGACACAGCCACATTAATGTTTATAGCAGCTGAATTCACAATATCTAGACTATGGAACCAACCTAGGTGACCCTCAATAGATGAATGGATAAAGAAAATGTGGTATATATACTCAATGGAATATTACTCAGCTTTAAAAAAGAGTTCGCTAGTAAATGGTTAGAGTTAGAGAATATCATGCTAAGCGAAGTCCCACAAAACCAAAGGCCAAATGTTTTCTCTAATATGTGGATGCTAATTCACAATAAGGTGGGGGGCACTAGGGAAGAATAGTATTACCTTAGATTAGGTAGAGGGAAGTAATGGGAGGGGAGAGGAGGGAATGTGGGGATAAGAAAGACAGGAGAACGAAACAGACATTATTACTGTATGTATATATGTGACAGCATGACCAATATGATTCTGCAACATGTATACTCAGCAAAATGAGAAATTATATCCCATCTATGTATGATATCTCAAAGTGCATAAATGCATTCTACTGTCATGTATAACTAATTAAAACAAAGAAAAAATTTAAAAAAAGAAATGCATTGAATTAATTTTTTTTTCTTTTCATACTCTTCCCATTTCTAAGGGTACATGCATTGCCTGCTATATTGCAATCACTCCAAAATAATCTAATAATTTATATCATCATAAAAAGAATATGTGCAAAGCTACATGACTTTTGGAAGTGGGCTGCAAGAGTAAAACAGAGGTTGTCATTATTTTGCGCACACAGCAGAGAACATGCCAACACTTCTGTGCATGCTTTTGGGGAGGGGAATAAAAGTTAGAGATTCAGCATTTTCCTTTTGGTGCTTCAACAAAGGAATTGAACATTTTTAGGTCCAACCATGTTTACTCCATTGATCAAAGATATTCCATTAGGTCCTAACTGAATTTTGGTGGAATTTCTAAAATTATAACCAGAAAAAGTGGGTCAATTAATAAGTCAGACAACATAGGAAAAGATGCACTTACAAAATAACTTCTTGCTGGGCACAGTGGTGCACACCTGTAACTCCAGCAGCCCAGGAGGCTGAGGCAGGAGAATCACAAGTTCAAAGCTAGTCTCAGCAAAAGCAAGGTGTTAAGCAGCTTAGTAAGACTCTATCTCTAAATAAAATACAAAATACAGCTGGGGATGTGGCTCGGTGATAGAGTAGCCCTGAGTTCAATCCCCCCCAAAATAATAACTTCTTTCTTGTTAATATGAATTTGAGGGGTCTCTGTTTCCTAACAGATTGAGTATCGATTCTGTGCGAGGGAATTCTATAAAGCATTTTCTCACTGAGTTCATAAGTCCTCCTAATGACCTATAAGGCAGGTTCTATTATTCTTAGTTTAGGCGACCACTGGCCAAACCCAGCATTGACCCTGCAACAGTCTGACACCAATGCCCGCCGGCTTGTTTGGTCTGTCTTCAGTTAGGTCGTGCTCAACTGTGCAGGGCTGTCACCCACCAAGGGGCATGAGACTCACCATCTGAACACACCTCTGACCTCAGCCAAAGCTGCGGTAAACTCTGTATACTTCAAGCTGGCCACGCAGCTCCTCGCTCTCTTCCCCCAGGGTCTCATGGCTTGCAAACAAGGACTGAGCCCACCAGCAAGCCCCAAAGTGTAGAGGAGTTACTGCCGCTAGATCCAACTCTCAGTGAACTGGTGGATGCTTTCACGGGCCATCTCGAATGTGGACAATTGGGGGAGGTTTGGCATTCTTCTGGGGATGGGGGTGGTGGGGCAGATTGGTGGGATCCAGTCCCCTCTGCCTACAGCCTTGATAATGTTCCTTTAGATTGGCTCTTCCTCCTTCCCTGTCTCCTGGGAACTCCCTCTATCAAATTGCCCACTAAATCCTCATCTCCAGCTTTGTTTTCAGGGAACAAGGTTTATAATTAATAGACACATCCAACAAGAAGCAGCACACCACCAATTGGCGGAGAGAATGGAGTAGACGTTCCAAATCTGTGAACATTTCTTCTGCAAATTCATTGAAGTAAGTCCTTACTGAAGGAAGTCCTTGGAGATTAATAAGTAACGAGTTTTCACATTCAGTCCTGTTGATAATCTTGCTAATTATACTCTGATCCCCTTTAGGGCCAGTGGTTTGACTTTCAACGTTGTTTCTCACATAGCACCTAAATGGCTGTAGAGCATTTAACAAGTGCTCAATTAGCAGGTGCTGATTAACTAAGTAAGTGGTCCTTGCTCTTCAGAATGTTACCTCTTTGTTTTCTAACCTATTAAAAAAGCAGGCATTATCTTCCCTAGGAAATTTCATCCATCTATGTAATACTTTATTCTAATCTCCAATTGTTTAACACAAATGAGTGTTACTTAGTATTGACATGTCTATACCTAGCAATCCACTATAATCCAGTTGAGCAAGCATGGCAGAAGCAATACAGATTTGAAGTCAGGCCAGAGTTAAATTCGGATTCTTCTTCTTACAAAACATGGAAACGAGGGCACTATTGAATCTCTTTATCTTCATATAGGTACTACAGACCCCTACTCCAGGAAGCTTTTGGGAAAGTTAAACCATGTGTAAACCAGGTGGCATAGTAAACAGTGGCTAAGGACCCAGAATTTCTCCTGCTGCTGGATCTTGTTTGGTCTTTGTGATATACTTATTGTGTGATCAATACATAAACCCACTTGAGGCTCAGACTTCTCATTTGTAAGGATGAGGTAATTAACCCTCATGTTTACTTCATACGACTGAAGCCAGACTCAAAATCATGTATGGAAAAGTTACTGGAGATTTGTAACGGTAATCATACTTGGAAGTGACAGGCAGACTGGGCCACCACATGTCCTTGTACATTCTGTGCAATGCACAGAGGCCCTGGCCACAGGATGAATTAGAAATGAGACATGAAAGTCTCCATCTTCCCAGTGGGGTGCACTTTTCAAATTTGTCCACTCAAAGAGTATAAAAAGCACAGAGGGACCCTAAGTAGCAGAGGCATGAATTAATTAGACTTTAGGACAAAACTCATCAGATTCAAATTCTAGCTCTGGCATTTATTAGTTATGCAGTGTTGGACATGGTCCCTCTGTGCCTCCATTACAATCTACAAAATAAAAGGTTTTGTTTTGTTTTGTTTTACAGCACTCATAAGAATTACATAAGTCTATGTAAGGTACTCAGGATATGTACCTGGTACGTAGTAAGCACTTGGTACATGCCCATGGCTCATTATCATGATTCTTACCATTATAATTGTTAACTTCTACCACAATCCAAATAAAGACATGTTGATTGTGGTGAAACACAGTATTAATGACTTAAATAGAATCAGGTCTATTCAAAACCAATCTATGTGTGTACACACTTTTGAATGAGGCTAATTAACAATGCATATGTTTGTTTTCTGATTTTTTTTTGATGAATAGAGTAGAAAAATTGAAGAACTCAGTTGGAAGGACTACTGAAACATGCAGGTTATAAAAACCTAGCTCTGATGATTTGAAACAGCTGTGAGAACTTGTTCTCTTGGACAGGAAATTGTTTTGTTCAACTCAAGCCAGGGCTATTAGTACCAATGACTTTGAAGAGCTCTATCTGAACATTTCCAATAGACGGCCTAAAATTCTATCGATAGGTCGGTCGTAGCACTTCTTTTGATAATTTATCTGATGGTGATTTATCTGCTAAATGCTGACCCTTGTTGGGTTATAAACTCCTCAAGGGCAAGAAGCATATTCATCATTTTAGTTTTCATTACTATGACATATTATATACAAAAGTTGCTGGCTGAAATAATGCAAATGCCTGCCAAATGAACTTCAAAGACACACCCCAGTAGAACATGCTGCAGTAATAGAACCCAGAGAGGACAAGGACATGGATAATGTCATAAAATAATGCTTCTTAAGCCAGGGTCTAACCACATCCTGTCCCTCTGGAGGGAGTCTTCAACAATGATGTGTCATTATTAATAATAGTCACAAAGGCATCTTCTGGATTTGACAGTGAACACTGGGCAGGTGGGTAGGAAGGAGGTGGGGCAAACAGGGGGGAGGGGCTCTTTGAACTTCTTCCAGGAAGAACAGAACCATTTGTTTTACCAGTTCTGGGACAGCTTTCAAAAAGACAGCCACTTCCTTTCAGATCTGATTAATTTGGCCAACCAGCTAAATTAAAATGTCCTTGATAAGAAAGGCATGAAGGAATGCATATAGTGAGGATTCATAAGATTCCTCACATCCTAAATTTTAACCACCAGGTAATAAAGACGGGAAAAAAAAAAAAAACCATTTTCACCAATGAACCCAAAATGTGTTGTGAAATGTAGAATGACTATCTTTGCTTATCTTAGCCATTTTCTGTCTCCATTTGTTTCATTAAAAATAAACCAGTGCTTGCCTAGCATGTGTGAGGCACTGGGTTCGATCCTCAGCACTGCATACAAATAAAATAAACGCATGCTGTCCATACACAACTATCAAAAAAATATTTTTAATGAAATAAAATTTTGGTAAAAATAAATCATGTTTTATGAGTAAAAATGGAAAAATTAGGATTGCTATGTTTATGGCTAATTTTCTTGTCCTTCTCTTCATAGATCCTAACACTGGTACTTTTCCCATCCCTTTATCTCTTTGCCTTGGGGATACCTAAGAAATTGACTTTGCCCATTTTTCTCCATCCAAATCCAATGGCCTATGATGCCCAAACAATCTTCCTTGAGATCTCTCTTCACATCAATGTAGATTTATGATCTTTGAGGATAACTCCTTATTGTTCACACCAAGTCTTAAACCAGATTCTCTTTTTGGTCATAATACATGTACAGCAATTATATGATTAGTCTTTAAATTAATCTATATTTTAACAGCAATATTAAGAATAATCTTAGCTGGGCATGGTGGCGCATGCCTGTAATCCCAGTGGTTTGGGAGGCTGAGGCAGAAGGATAGAAAGTTCAAAGCCAGCCTCAGCAAAAGAGGCACTAAGCAACTGAGTGAGACCCTGTCTCTAAATAAAATACAAAAAAGGGCTGGGGTTGTGGCTCAGTGGTCAAGTGCTCCTGAGTTCAATCCCTGGTTACCCTCCCCGCCCCAAATAATAATCTTTCCATTCTAAGTAGGCTTATTGATACACACATCTTTGTATGTTAGCCTGAAAATATCCATTTCCAGGTAGTCCCCAAATTACTCACTTCAATCCAAGATTTAAGCCCAAATTTTACGTATAAATAACCACATTATGTTGTAGCTGGTTAGAAGAAACTGGTTCCCCAATTCCCATCATCTATGCCTAAGTGAAGCTGTTTGACTCAAGAATCGAAACCAATAATATTTTTTTTTTAAGGAAATAGTGAAATATACTGTTTCTAGCTACTGCACTATTAATTTGAGGGAAGGGATTATTTGATTCATCTTTGTATCTTACAGACCAGCAGTGTGTCACATATGTGCTAAATATTGATTAAATGAATAAACAAACATCATTAAGCTAAAAATCAAGTCTGTCTTGCTTTATAATTTAACAGATATTATGCTTTAATTATTCTTGTTTTATGAACATCTGCATATGTATTTCATCTCAAACATATTGATTTACCAACTCATATTTAAATTTATGCAAGCATTTGGCATTCCCTCTTACCTCCTCAGTTGATCATCTTTTTTCCTTGTTTCATTAGAATTGGGGACATTTTATTAGAATTCGGTTGAAAAGAATAGAGATAACTGAAGGCCCCTCAAGTGAGAGGGCTTCATTTAAAGACTACTCTTGAGCAAAATCAGACAGCTGGACAACCAGTCTTTGGAAAGGCCAGGGACAGATTCTCATCCTCACACTTATGCTCTGCCAGCGTGCTATGTGATAAAGAGTTATCTTGGTAGGCTGCAGCTCCTGCAAGCTCTACTTCCTGCACCCTGAGCCACTCTGATGACTCCTTTTTTCCTGTGTACACAGTCTTTATCACATAGTTTATCACATATTTTTGCTCAAAATTTGGGCTTACAATGACTCCCCATGACAAACCCTCACATGTGTTGATCTTTCAGCAGGAGCTCCCCCTGCTGATTCTGTGAATTCCCCACCCCAGTTCCTAAGTGCAAATTCACACTGAGTGCCTGTGAGGGGGTGGGGTGGCAGTGCTGCCCATGTAGTTCCTACAGAGTTGCCCTCTGACAGTAATTTTGCATTAGATTGACAAAGAGGGCTGTAGACTGCTAAGTATATGATTGACAATCATTCACGTCTTTATATTGCTTACATGAGTTTCACTCTAAATTATGAAATTGCCTGAAATCATTTTTTTTTTTTTTGTCTCAGGTTTGCAAGGGTTCTAATCTTTTGCTATGTGAAGCCAAAAACAAGGCATGGTACACAGACATTTTGTGTTTATTGACTGGACATTAGTTGAGATCACTATAAAATTTATTTTGAGACTTATTGAAATGGATGAAAAGAGTGGCCATGAACAAAGCAAAGTGGAATCACAAGTCCCTCAAATAATCTGAACGAAGTCTCACCATTCTGGTTGCAATAAAGTCACATGTTTTGAAACTAGAGAAATTGGTTCCTATTACTAATCAAAATGGATGATAAAGCTCTACTCTGAAATTTAAAAGCTTGGGTTTCATTGGTCTACATGATCATTTGAAAAACCATTAATAATGTGGAGATGAGAAAGACAGTAGAATGAAACAGACATTATTACTTTATGTATATATGTGACCAATATGGTTCTGCAATATATATATATACTCAGAAAAATGAGAAATTATATCCCATCTATGTATGATATATCAAAGTATATAGTGCATTCTACTGTCATGTATAACTAATTAAAACAAAATTTTTTTAAAAAAAGAAAAACCATTAATAAAACATTTATGGGGTTAGTCTATGTTTCCCAAAGGGCACAGCCATTATTTAAAATGAAGAAAAACTTAAAACCCTGATGAGCTGCATGGAAGAATACAGTTTATTTTCTTTATGTGCCAATTTATTTCACACGAGAATAATTCTTTCTGAAGCCTCTGTTGAAGAATTGGTTGGTCCGAATTCTCTTGTATCTATTCCTCTCTGACAATGGTAACTTTGTTCCTTCATGAAGTACTGGCATTCCCAGGATAATGTTGGGAAATGAATTTGGAAAGCTACAAGTCTGTACTTATATCTGACCCATCAGAGGTCTGGCAGTTAGCCAATGCCTGTAGCCTGAAGGCTAGCATGGGTGAAACTGTAGAACTCTGAGGTACTGTGGTTTTCTCCAGATATTAATGCAGCAGACGTGTCAGGGTGAAATCTTGGCTGACTTAGTGTACAAAATACTCCAAGAAGGGCATGTCTCATCAAGGGCTTAAGAAAGTAGAATAAACAAGGGGCATCCAATCAACTGAGAAAAAAGTCATCTTGTCATCTCAGTTTTTCATGGAGCAGTGAGGAGAATAAACCCAAATCAGTGTCTTTTAAAAGTATATTCTTTGATCTGATTGGACTGCCAATCATGGCTCAAGAGTTCTGTTTGACAGAAAAAACAGTGCAATAAATCATACAGGAAAAAGATGAACAATCAGTAAGTTCCCTCCAGCAGTGATGACTTTGCCCTTTGAAGCGAGATTCATTTCAAAATTTTCAGTGCTGTTTGGACTGCAGAAATAAGAATGCTATTATCTTTAAATGGTAATGAGCACATTATAATTATAGTTCAGGAATAAAAATTCTATGTAATTGGTTGCTTTGTGGGGATTGACCAAGAGTTCTTTAGAAGAGTAAACTTTTAAAATCATAAGACTTTAAATAAAGGGGAGACTTACTGTATGGGCAGGGGGAAACATAGATTTCTTTTATTAAAATATTTGTGACACTGAACCCATTTTCAATCAGACAAAAATTCATAGGCAAAATTTGCTTAGAGCCTTAACATTTATATTATCACTCCTGGGGGCTATCAGTATTGCTGCCTTATCAGATCTGAGGTGCAGACCTAACAAAGCGGAATGAGGAAACTTTGGACCAGTGATTAAATCACTGAGTAATTTTTTTTTTTTCAGTGCTCTTTCAGTTACAAAGAAAGGGGTGGCGGGTGCTAAGAGTCATATTTTGAAACAATTTGTAAAAATCATATTTCTTTTCATACTGGGTGCTTTCTGTCTCTTTTTTTCTAAGACTGAAATTGACTTTCATCAGAACAAAAGAGGCAGGTCAATTTATTTGCGTCATATTAACCTTGGTCTAAGGAAAGTTGTCAGTAGGCATTGGAGCATAGCCCATGGCACACCACTGCACACAGGACAGCGGGTTTCTTCCCATGGCATCTACAAAGACTTTACAGTTGGAGGATGGAAGAACCCCAAGAAGATGGATTTTCTGAAAATATGAAATCCCACTTGTATCTTTCACTCTAGACATTCCCAAGAGCTGTGCTCAGTCCCCTGGTACCCACCAGGAGACACAAATGGTAGGAACTGCATCTAGCAACCGCATTTGTCCCTTGAAAGGAATTAAGGAGTATGTGATATTTGGGCTCTTTTATCACAAGTCTCTTCAAAGTGTTGCTTAGGCAATTCTGTAAACTTTTAATGCCATAATTGAATAAATTACAACCACCTATGGACCATGTATCTGAAGAAAATTCATCATGTCATTTAATGAGTTAAGTTGGTTTAAATATCTAAAACTTCAAGTTCTCACCTGCTATTGATCCCATTAGAAAGGCATTTCTGGATTTTTCCTTACAAACTCCACACTATCATCTACCTCTTCCACAATCCCCACTTAGATAACTGGAAAACCTCAGGATCGCTCAACTGAAGTATGTCAATGCTCGACTTTCTAACCTTTCATGACGAGAGTGCATGGTTCATTTTTTAAAATCCCATCATGTTCTATGTATATATACGAAGAATACCAACAGTGTGTGTCTGCCTAGGATTCATTTCCCTTTCTTCCTGGAAAGAACTTGATTTTACATTGGGAAATTCTCCTCTAGTGTACACAGGGTTGATGAGAAGCTGGGGTACTCTGATCCTCTCTCCCAGGAATATGAACCTTGAGTAAACCTGACACAAGTTGAACTGCGATAGACTAAGTTGCTCAGAGGAAGAACTCCAAAGAGCTAAGCCACGGAGACACCCAGATTCCCAGAGCTGCTCTGATCCCAAATTCCACTTTTCCTTTGGTTCACTCAGCTCTCTAGTGGTCAGGGAAACTTAAACAAGAGTAAGCATGAAAATCAAACAGATTATTAAAAATGAAATGAAAAAAGCATCCCTGAGATTCAGATTCTATGGGTCTGGGATGGTTCTCAGTGGTCTGCATTATTTTAAAAAAAATATTCATAGGAATTTTAATGCCAGTGATGTAAAGAATACACTGAGAAACATTTCTATAAACCTGCAATGGACTCCACATTTTCAATGAAAAAAAAATTTATTTCACCCATGTATCAGCAAATAACCTTATCTAACTTCGAGAAAGTTTTGGAGCAATTGTGATTTTTAGAGGCATGTTTAGAGGGGGAGGGGAAAGGAAAGATTCCAGAACTTCCAATTAGATTTTTTTTTTTAACTTTATAAGTAAAAAATCAATGATAAAAATACAGAATGCTTCATGAATTTGCATGTTATACTTGCTCAGGGGCCATGCTAATTTTCTCTGCATCATTCCAATTTTAGTACACATGCTTCCCAAGTGAGCAGCAACTAGGTGATATTTAAACTATCCCTTCCCCAACATCCTGCTCTGTCTTCCTTAACCACAACCCTTGAAAATCATTAAGAAGTCTCTGTTCCTAATGAGACTGTGTCCCACTCATCAAGAGATTGCAATCCACCTCTCTGAATAACTGTCACTTTATTTCACCATCGATTGGCCCCAAAGGGGGGAAAAAAAAGATGACTCATCCAGCAATGACACGAGGGGAAAGCAGCCAGTGAGATGTGTGGGCCAATTTTACAGACCCACTGAGACCATTAGTGAGAAGGGGAGAAAACATGAGAGGAAGAAAGTAAAAGCTGGTGAGAGATGGAAACTGGGAGAGTCCCGGGTCCTCAGCCAGTGTTCAGATCTCTCTCTATTCTAAAGTTTGTTTTCTGGAAATCCAAGTAGATGACATAAATCACTTATTCCTTTGGTAGTGGGGAGCAGGATGCCAATATGCACAGCACCAAAGTGTAAGGAAAAACAAAACATGAAGCTCCTTGTGATGATTCAGACAGAAGGGAACTGACGGTCATCTCAATGTAACACCAAGGAAGAGAACAAACACAAGAATCCAGCTCAACTAAAGCAGGTCTATTCAGCAGAAAGGTCATCCTGCAACTGAAGGCTGTAAACCCCAAACACAAAAGGCTGCTACCTGCCTGAGCTTGGACAGGCGGATGGGTTGGGGGGGCCATGATGAATGACACATCTAAATCAGGGGCTGCCTGTCGAATACATGGCCAAGATGTTAGGGCAGCTTTTTAATATGCGTAGCTGTTAAAGCCTTAACTGAAGGGTTTATATAAATCATCTAGCAGTGTTTTTTTTTTTTTAAATGGCTATGCTTAGAGATACTTCAAAATGTGGTTCTGTTTTTAAACATGTTTATTTAAAAACAGTGGTTGCA
The DNA here is from genome assembly GCF_001458135.2 of Marmota marmota marmota. Lineage (NCBI taxonomy): Eukaryota > Metazoa > Chordata > Mammalia > Rodentia > Sciuridae > Marmota > Marmota marmota. The sequence continues at coordinate 1,169,104 of NW_026000016.1, forward strand.
AAGTAGATAAAGTTAGTTTGTGGTTTTGAGTGAATTTCATCATTTAAATCAGAACCAAGATCCCTTCTGTACTTGAATGGTTTCTTGTTATGGGTAAATAAACTGGTTTTTGCTTTAAAATTTTAAAAGAAATACACAGGCTATAATCTGAGCAGTAAAAACAGCCTAACAGAGTGAACTGATTACAGAGTTTGCAACTCTAGCAAAATTTCTTTTCTACTCAATACATGTTGACAAGACTAAGGAACCTAACTTGATACCATCAGCAAGTTGTGTATGTATTTATGCACACAGTATAAGATGAATTGTGCCTATATATAAAATGAAAATTTAAAATCATAGCAAGTGGGAATATGAGGGTGGTTGTGGAAAAACAAGAATTTGATAGTATTTTCCAGTATTAGCTTTGTATTTACTCAAGAAGTCTTGAGAGTGTGTCATGGGCCAGATGTTCTTAGTGGGCAACAGGATACAACAATGAGAAAGGAATGGAGGAAACACAGAGTTCAAACAGAGAGAGGATAACTAAAGGGAGAATTATGACAAGGACAAGGTACAGTCTGGTTTTTGTTTTGTTTTGTTTTCTTAAACTAGGGATTGAACCTTGGGGTGCTTTACTACTGAGCTATATCCCCAGTCCTTTTTATTTTTTTAATTCTGAAACAAAGTTTCACTAAGTTTCTGAGGCTGGCCTCAAACATGTGATCCTCCTGTCTCAGCCTCCTGAGTCCTGGGGATTACAGGCATGTGCCACTGTGCCCAGCTAGTAGGTGCTCTCTTAGGAAAGAGGCAAAGAACTAACCAGTTATGAGCAACAACCTCTACTGAAGTATGGAGGCAAAAAAAGAGTCCTGGATGTGGGGAAAGTGTGCGACAGTCAATGCCATTGGAAACTCTGAGAAGGTGCTAAGATGAAAGGTGCTTGATCTGGAACAGTTTTGTAGGATGTGGGAGAGTCTACTTATATTCTCAGAAGATGGCAATCAACTGGGGGTTTAAACAGAACATGATTGCATTTGAGAAAAATCTCATTAGCAGCTACATTCACAAATGGAGACTGGATTGTTGGAGAATGAAGTCTAGAATGTAGGGACACCAGTCAGGGGGTTGCTGTGGTAACTTGGGAAGGAAATAACCAGGTCCTGTACTAGGGTTGAAACAGCGAACATATCCCAGAGCTCTTTCTCCTTGATAGGACCTGAATTAAAGGGGAGGGACAATGAGGGACATTTCTGGCTTGAGCAAGTGAAACAATAGTAATATTTAACCAGACCAGTAAGGTGGGAGCAGACAGAAGTACTGGTGTCAGATGAGAAGGGCAGGGCAGAAATGGGGAGAACGGAGACCAAAAGAACGAGGCTCAGTCTTGCAGAGGCCGTGTGTGCTGATCTGTGGAGTTTTCACATAAAAAAGTTCACATAACTGTCGGTGCTCAAATGGGTCTGAAATGTGGAAGAAAGATCTGAGCTGGATATATAAGTCTAGTAGCCATCAATTTGGGGGCCATGTTGACCTGTGTGTCTTCAGCAAAGGAAGATGACTCAGTGGGCAGCTTCAAACAATGCAACTCCATTGTCAATGTCATTCACCTGCTCAGATCTCCTATACTCCTGGACCCCTTCCTCATTTACTTAGGAAACACAACAACAAAGGCGTGTCAGAGTGCAAACAAATAATAGGATTTGGTCATGCTTCATGGCACAGGTTCTTAGCAATGCAAAGCACAGGACTTGAACCTCACTCCCAGTTAAACCCCTTTGCATGTAACACCCCATGAAGGATGGACTACAGAATAAGCTAGGCCTTACCCTTCTTTATTTTTGAATATACATGCCAACCTTTCAATCAACAGATTTCCCCGAGGGGTTGGTTTCACTCAATGTACTTCTAGTCAAGTGCTTTCTAATGTGCTAGGATATGTATTTTAATTCTATAATAACATTAATGTAAATTTTAAAATTTATGTATAGTATAAAAATAGTATCTATTTATACATACAAACTTGTATTTCATAAGCCTTTCTGGAAAAGGGTGAGGGATAAATGAAGGCATCTAATATTCAATGTTTCATGTTAATATTTATTAACTAGATCATATTAGTTATATTTAATTATATTAATATATTATATTTAATAATTAAATACAATAGTACACTAAAATATTACAAAAATAAAATTACAAAAATAAACTGTACTCCCTGTGAAATATCTAGTGATATAAAAGAAAAATTCAACCAATTCTTTCATAATTCTGTTTCCATGAGCTATCTACATATTGACATAGCTTTCTAGAGCTACACACACCCAGTGGTCACCAGGGGGTTGACTTAATTTCATCTTCCTTACTCTGTGTTCTTTGATGTTTATAAGAATGTTCATCTACCTCAATCTCTATTCATAAAATGTTATTGTATAGGGAAGCTTAAATCTCCAGCAAAATTCAAAGCTCAGAAAAATTATTAAGTAGTATTTCTATTGTATAATATTTAAATACTCAGGTTTGCTCCTTCTGAAGCTGAGGTGTACTGCTCTGTAGGAGGCACATATCTTCTCAAGGGACTCTCTCACCTCCTAGAGAGGTAAGTATGAATTTTAAAAAGGTGGGGAGGCTACAGCTCAATTACAGAGCACTTGCCTACCACAGGATTAGATCATTTGCACCACATAAAAAAATAAACAAGATAAAGGTATGCTGTCCATCCGCAACTACAAAAAATTATTTTTTAAAAAAACTATATTAAGACCTTTATGGTACATAAAAAATCTGAAGGGCCAAATTAAGACTTTTAATATGGCCCAGGTGAAATGCTACTAAAAACTCATGCAATTCCAAATCTGAAGAATCAACAACCTCTCGTGTATGAATTTGACTTTAAAAAACACTGGTCTTAAAGATCAAATATCACTCTAAAGCACATTTGAAGATGTATCTGGAAAAGTCAGTTATTTAAATTATATGAATAAACAGTTTTATAATTTGGAAAATGTATGACTTATGAGTGAAAAACTAATTCAAAAGATATACTAGCTGCAACTCTACTAACCAGAAATCTCAAACAACTGGCACTTCAGTACTTCAGTTCAATGATAATTGATTTCTATACTGAGAAGCACTATAAAATTTTCATGTTAATTAAATTTAATTATAATCCAATTATTTAAACTTAGAAATACATTCCCAGTAAGATGAACAAAACATGGTATGTGAAATAAGATTGTTTCAATTTGATTCTCAGCTTGATCCTTGATAAGATATAGAGAATAGCTGACAATAATTGACAATAGTTAATTTTCCTGATTTGAAGGTTTCTTTTCTGTAACATATTCTCACTTGCCTTGACAATATTTAAAGGTTGCTTTAATGTCGAGTGAAACAGTGGGCAAAAACTATTTTGTAAACTCTCAAAGCCTATGTAAATTTGCATCAGGCAATGGTGCTAATGAGAACTTAACTAGAGTACTGACCTGCTTATGCTCTATGCACTAAAGGAATATTTGGTGCTCTCACTACATTTAGATGCTCTAAAAAATCAAAACTGATCTCACATTAAGGAAAGTATGATCTTATGTGAGATTAGGAACACATTTATGGACTCCTTTACTTCCCATTATCTAATTCATTTATCAAAGCTTTTCAAGATTACTAGCATTAAGCAACTAACACAGGGAACAACAAAGTCATGAGCAATTACCTATCATTTTCCTTTCTTCCATCCTTATTAGTTTCTGATTATAGTTCCTCTGTCTCATAGTTCCACGAGAAATATATGCATCAGGCAATATGGAGGTGCTGACAAACTATTTCATTTTTGCTCTCAAAATAAACCTTCAAAGTTTTACTATTAACCTGATTATACAGAATCATGATCAGATTGAAAAAGAGAAAAGAACTCCCCACTATTACACAGTAAATAAATGACAACATCAAGACTCAAACCCAGGTCAGGTCCAATTCTGCATTCTAATTATACCTCTGTATATATCACTTTTGTCTTTCATCATTGTATTATTTTAATCACACGTTGCTTTTCCCCTTGTCAGTACTTCTGTTGAACATAATTGCCTCAAAAGGCAAATAACCTAAGAGAAAAAGAAGCAAGTGGCTTTCACAGGTACTTCCGTAGTTATCAGGGAAATGCCAAGTGATACCACATGGGATGCTTCTACATACCTGCCAGACTGGAAAAAATACAGGAGATAATACCAAGAAGAGGCACTGCTGGTGGGAATGTAAATTAATTGAACATCTTGGAAAGATGTTTACTAGTATCTACTTAAACTGAATGTATGTATACTGTGTCCTAGGACTTGGCAAATTCAATCCTATATTTACATTGTACAGAAAAGCATACATAAAATTCATACATCACAACTGTTCACAGCAACGGTTGTTGCCCCAAACTGGAAACCATGCAAATGGCCATCACAATAGAAAGGATGAGTTATGGTTTAATCACATACTATTATAAAGCCATGAGAATGAGAAAGCAACTGTAACTATGTGCAACCACAGAATCGCATAAATAAAAGGATGAGTGACTAAGGTGGGCAAAAAGTATGGTCTGAATGAGTTTATTCATATAAAATTCAGAAACAGGAAGAATGAATTCATGATGCTAGAGGTCAGATGAATGAGTACCCTGGTGGGGAGAGTGAGGCGACTGGAGTCTTAAGAAAAGATAAGCCATCTGATAATATTTGGTTTCTTGATCACACAGGAGTCCACTTTGTGAACTTTCCTCAAGTTCAATACTTAAAATCTCTGCACTCATGCTCCCATATGTATGTAATACAGGCTGAGCTTCCCTGATCTTTTGACTCAACACCCAAAACATTTAATTTGAAAGCATTTCAGATTTGGTGATTTTCAGATCAGGGATGCTTAACTGGTATATGTAAATATTTTCAAATCCAAAAAAACTCAAGAATCTAAAATACTTCTGGTCCCAAGAATTTCAGATAAGGAATAGTCAACTGTACAGTCATCTATCAGTATCCACAGGGGACTGCTTACAGACCGTCTCATGGATATCAAAATTTATATAAAATGATGCAGTATTTGCATCTGAAATACTCCCATATACTGTAAACCATCTCTAGCTAATTTAACATCTAAAACAATGTAAATGCTATGTAAATGTTGCCTTTTTCAGGGAATGAAGATTAAAAAAGGTCTGTTTTTGTTCACTACAGATTATATATATTTTTTTTTTCCAAATATTTTTGATCCACATTTGGTTGTATCCTCATAATGTAAACCCCATGGATATAAAGAACCAACCATACTTCAATAAAAAGTTTAGCAAAAAGAGTACCCATCTTCTCTCTCCAAAGCGTAATAATGTCAGAACTTTAGAAGTATTTTACAAAAGTAGACATACAGTTTGCCGCATTTATATACCCTTTTAAATTTAAGTATTTATTCAGCTGATGACTTTTCCTGTCATTTGAAATACTATAAGACAGTTTAGGTAAATATGGAAATTACTCCTAAGACATAAAGCAGGGTTCAAAAAGAAAAATTATAAGATGTAAACAAAACAATGAAGACTAGATCCCAAAAATAATAGTTTTTTGAAAAGAGTCTTATGCACTGAGTCATATGAAGAAAGAGGGGCTCCAGCTTGCAGGGAGGGTCCACTAATCACAGAATAATTTTTGAATATGAAGATAACCGCAAACAGAATAGGAAATGGAGCCTAATAAAACACAGGCTTTGAAAAGTAAAAACCTAGAAATGAAGAACCATGGCACATGCATATAACTTTCTTTAAAACCCACATATCTTTCTGAAAGACAATGTTGGAGTAGGAGGAATTCTTAAGAAAGCTGTCACACTAAAAACAAGGTAAAAGAACTCTTAGAAGATTGAGATACACACACAGAGGTTTGCAGCACTTAGCAACAGGGATACTGTCTGAGAACTGCACCATGAGGCAAGTTTGTCACTGTGGGAACATCAGGGTACACTTAAACAAAAACAACCACATCACTAGCAGAATCCTATGAGACTCCTGTTGTATGCATGGCCCACTATTGACTGAAATGCAATTATGCAGCAATGACTGTATATATTTGTTGTGTGATTTATATACTATATTTAATCTGATAGGTAATATTTACTATCTATAATTATATGCAATAGAAACATGTACATAAATGTTGGAATTTATTACTGGCATGATATGCCTCATCATTCTCCTAAATTGACAACAGATTTGAGAAAGGACAGCAGGACAGTCTAATGTGAGAAGGTCCTGAGCAACAGCACCACACTGGGGTTTGGGCCACCCTTTGTCCTGCTGTGGGCCTGGTTATCAATGATTAGCCTCCATCTCCAACAGCTCTGCAGGCAAATTAGGTCTCATTCATGGAGTTAAACATAGTGGGTTCCTTTTTCTCCAAGTAAATGAAATATGTTTCCTATTTCACATACCTATGACTCTGAGTTGGCCATCTATAAAGAAAACAGAAATCAACATGCTAAGCTGTCACAGAAGATAGGACAAAACAGCAGCAGGTGGGTTCCCAGTTAGAATGCCTAAGACACAAGGCTCTCAAATAAAGGAAAATGTATTTCTAGTGATTAAGGTATATGAATTTCTCTTAATTTCAAAGTAGATTTCTGCTATAGTTTTCATGGTTCTTAACCAAAATACAGAGCAAAAAAGTTTGAAAATTAGCAGATGAACCAAATCTCTGTACTTTTCAGTCGTGATTCCAAAAAAATGCAGATGCTGCTGCCTCCTATTTATTTACATGTTTGATATAAGAAAAAGGACAAAAACAGTATAAATTGTTGCTTTGAGGCCATATTTCAGAAATATTCTATACAATAGGCATAGGTAGCCATAGATAGTTTTGTAAGTCACTAGAAATAAAAAGAAATATATAAAGCTATGAATTCTTAGTTTTCATTATTCCATAAAATATACATTTTAAATTTCAAGTGACTTTTAATTTAAGGACAATTTTACACACTGAAAAGTTTTTAGTGCTTATTTGCAAATCTTATTAAAAAGCAATTACTTTTTCTATTAAAAAAAAGAATCATTTGCCCCTGCAGATGTCGTAAAGACTCTTGGCTGGCTACCTCAGTACTACATTTACTCCTGACACTTCAACTGTTGCATTCAAAAGACAAATGGCACCAAATATATAACATTTACAAAAACCTCCAAAGGAGCTTTGGGGGCTTTTGATTATTTCATAAAATTGAATCTCATCTTTAAGATCTAATAGGCACGTAATTATCCCTCCCCCGCCCCTCCAAATCTCAGTCTCCAACTTTATTATTTGGCTAATATCACATTTTGACCTTGTTTGTCCTGGAAGTCTCACATCTCTCTCTTCTGCTGGCCAATTCCCCAAGGTCACAGATTTCTTTACATTATACCCTTAAGAATTGATTAGCTTTCTTTGTCAATTTTCTATTTGTTTTGCAGCCAGGAATCTCAAACCAGTGTCAAGCAATTCAACACTGCAGTCTGGCCAGCCTGCATAAGCCCTCCTGTTCCCTTTCATATCACTCCCTGAAAATAAAGTAACTGCTTGCAAAAGGAGTATGAAAATCAAGCCAGCGCTTCCCTGGAGCCTGTCGGCTAGCGAACAGCACGGCATATTTCAATTAGCCTCCAATCGTTTGAAGTAGGGATACTTCAGTATGTGTGAGAGTCTGCCTCATAGAATTTAATACTCAGACAGCCATTTTGCAAAAACACAGCAGGTCCACGGAACAAGGGCTATTTCTGTGAAATAGTCAGAGCATGATAAAGCTGTTGTAAATGCTGGCGCTACTGCAACAGCTCTCTCATCCATCAAACGATTCTCATCTACTCTTTTTCTGAGGCTGCTCAAGACACGATTTAACGTTAGCCTCTGTGGCTATCTTTAATTTGACAAACTCCATGGTATTTATCTCGGGAAATGTTTTTCCCCCATGCCATAATTCAAATAGGAAAACAGAGCCACTCTAGGTAAAAGAGACTATCAACTGGTTTGAACTGATACAGATATCTGAGACAATGGACTTTCCAAACCAAATCCTGTGCAAGGAATCCCCAACCTTATTAAAGTAACATGGCACAAAAGATAAGACAATAACATCTCTGGGAAAAATCTCAGAATCTCATAGACCTCAGGTGCCTTGAAAACTCATGGTACAAATGATCGATCATCTGTTTGGTTCAGCACAGGGATTAAAATATCCGAAAGAAGCAACATGCATCAGACAGACACAAATAGATTTTCAGCTCCTAGCCACGATTCTACAGCAATAGAAACTTACATAGGACACCCGTACTCTCCGGCGATGTACCAGCCCGCAGCACTGCATGAAGAGGGGGCAGAACGCAGTCAGCGTGTGGCTTCACCAAGCTGCACCGTGTCTTGTCTCCTCGTCACAGCCGCTGTCCATTTCTTCCCACCTTCCACTCCCAGGTAAAAGGCATGGGCTGATCAACACTTAGCTTCTGCCTGTTAGGTAGTTTCTACAGAAACCACCATTCCTGCAGGCATGCCACAACTTTGTTCCCCCTGTTTGTCTTTTTTTTTTTTTTTTTTTT
>NW_026000016.1:1178100-1265240 GCF_001458135.2 Marmota marmota marmota
GGATTTTTTTTTTTTTTTTTTTATCTCCCACCACCACCCCAACAAGGTAATTTGAGATCTTCTTCTTCAGGGGGGAGGTTGCCTATTGATTTACAAAAAGTAGTATCTCTTTTCCTAAAGTAACTATTGCTAACACATACTCATGACTGTCCAAATCAGCAGAGTTTCTTAGCAACGTTCTTACAGTAGCCATGCTCAACTCGGGAGATTTTCAAACATCAGAGAGTCTTGCATTTCATGACCCTGCAGTACACTGAAAGGAGGTGGCCTACCCCTGCTGCTGTTGATGTGACTGCCTCTGAGAACGCGCTGCTCCTGCTGCTGCTCGGCTGTTATTGCCTTCTCACAATGCACAAACTGGCAACAGCATCCTTGATTCCGTGTTACCTCTGTAACATTTTGGGCATATCTGATTTGCTAGTTCTCCCTCCTCCCTTACCTGAAAAATTACCGAGTCTAGACTTTAATTCACTGTGGATTCCTAGGACTACAGAACCACCCTCCAATTTTGTCAGATGCTTTTTCCTGCAGTATGTATTTCACACGAATTACAAGGAGGATTGATGGAGTGGGCTCAGGACCTTTCTCCCTCTAGCACCCCGCCTGCAGATTTTCTGTGCTCACTGCCAAATACTCTTCTTCTTCTTCTTTTTTTTTTTTTTTATACTGAAGCCTGTTAAACAAACATAACTCTGGTAAGCAAATTTGATCAGAGTCAGATCTAATTAATTAATTACATACTGTGATTTAGACACAATAAACCAAATAAGGCTACCTTCCGGGCCAGAGAGCTTACTTATAAACTCTTATTTATATCATTCCTTAAAGGCAGCTCTCAGAGTTGGAGCTGATCTTAAAATTCTTCCTAAAGGACCATATACATGTCACACCTAAAAAGATGAATCATTAAAGCACTGGGGATTCAACTATTAATTTGATGATATCAACCATTATAATAAGCAATGATTCATATAACCTTTTAGTGTGCCACAGATATTGATCCAAATTTGCACCCACACCCAAGTCACTTCATATACTGTTGTCACATAAGAAGGCAAATTAATTATCTCATGCCATAGATCAAGATCAACCACCATTTTGCTCTTTAGGTTCATAGAATAGTGAGATTCTGCTAATTCTCCATATTTTGCCAGCATTTTCTTAAAAACCTGCAGTTTAAAGTAACAACTCTGTATTATTATTGTTATTATTACTCTTAGAGACTATTAGAGCCAGAAAAAGAATATTCTGCCTTAATTCAGTTCTCTTTATTTGACCAATAAAGTAATTAATGGAGGCCCCAAATGGTTGTTTTGTCTATCAGTAATATGATCAATAGTATAACTAATAGTCTGTAATTTACATAATTTACAGTCTGAAAATTCTATAACTTTATCACATACTAATCAATCCTCCATGTTTTTTAAGACCCAAAAGGGAAATAATCGATTACTGAGAGAAAATAAGAGTACTTTTATAATTAAGTCAGAAACCTAAAGCAAAGAAAGATAAAATAAAATTTCTGAATTATACTGCATATTGGCTTTTGAATTAAGTCCTGGGGAAAACTCAATGTTTTCTGGACCATACACTATATATCTCTAGTAGACAGGATTTTAGTTTGATTTTTTAAAAGAAACTTCAGTAAGAAATATAGTAATAAAAGAACACATATGATAAAAATTCAAGTTTTTTTAAGCCCCTTCACACATTTAAGAGAATAACTGAATAGAAATAAAGAATTAAAAAAACAAGGTTAGAATTAGATGAAAACACTAAGGAAACAATGTATCTCTTGATTCTGAATTTGATTTGGAATTCACTTAACTTTCCATTAACCATGATATTTTTAAACATAATAGGAGAGAGATTCCCCAGTTCATTGGAGATTCCACCCACCTTGTCATTCAAAGATCCTTGAAAGAATGCTGAGCACTAACTAATTGGATTCAGCAAATCTTTACTGAGCACCTTCTATTTGCTCAGCACTGTGCTGAGGTGTGGGGATAGCAAAGAAAAAAAGCCAGTCCACCTATGCCTCTAGGCTCTTATAAAACAACAGTGTAAGGGGAACAGTGTTTGGGAGCAATGGAACATGAAAGAAACAGTTCCTACCTAACCTGGAAGAAATGTTGAAGTCTGCAAAGGCAGGAACATCTGAGCTAGCCTCTGCAGGATGGCAGAATCACATCCAGTGGAAAACAGGGAAAGAAAGAGTCTCAGGCAATAGGGCATTAAATGCAAATACATGGATGATTACACATAGTAGGTTCAGATAGAATATACAAGAAAAATGTATATGGATTAAATATTTATGGTATATCCAGACAATGGGGCTATACTCAAAGTCTTCAAACTAAACTTAGTTCTTCCCACCAGATTCAGTCCTTATTCTTGTGTACACCCTTAGCACTTAACACAGTGAATGACAGAGGGTACAAAAAATACTTAGTCATACCCTCATTATCTATTATTTTAACTATAATAGAAATATGATTGTTGGTCTAACATAAATATCCCAGGTTCCACAACATGGATGGCTGAATAGAAATAAAGAATTTAAAATAAAACAAGGCTAGAATAAGATGGTTATTAAATTAGTTTTTAAAAAAATCAAGGTTAGAATAACATAGATGATGTGTGACTATATTCCGGTTATGAAACAAATGGCACGTGTCAACCTCCCCGTCGTGTCCTTTAGTGAGACTAGAGCACGCTTTCCCCCTTCTCACTGGCGTCAGTGTAGACCAGCTGATGAGGACTGGACCAGCCAATTTTGAAGATGGATGGAGATTCAGGAAAATAGAACAATAGGACACAAACAGCCCAAGATCCTCGGACAGGGCACTGCCTTATCAGCCCCGTGGTGGTTGTCTTTGGACAGTACCACGAAACAGGAAAAAAAAAAAAAAACTCAACTTGTCTAAGTCACTTTTACTTTATCTCAGTTAAACAAGAGAAAATCAGGCTTTAAAAGTATCTCAAAGTATTTCTGGAATGAGTCATTTACAGAATCCAAGACTGTGGGGTGATGAGGAAAAGCAAAGAGAGGAAGGGGAAGAAGCCCCAGCTGGGGAGGGACCAGGAAGTGCCCAGGACACCAAGGCCAGAGGCTTAGACTTCACTTATAGCAGGGCTTTCCGAATTAAGGAAGTTTTTCAGTATGAAAATACCTGTTGTTTTATTGAGAAGTAGGAAAAAAAATCTCCTCTAGATTGGTATAAAAATACTGGCCAAGAGTTCAGTGAGAAATTAAAGGTTTTTGAAACTTCACCCTTGTCTGCAATAAATGCCTACTAAATAGCCACATCAAACAAATTCAGTAAAACCAGCTTCTTGGTTCATGTGGCTAAATGATAAACCTAATGAACTGTTCAATTAGTTTTTTTAATTATAATACATACTCCATTTTATTCCAGCTACTACAGAACTGAAACCCTTTCTTTCTCTAGTTGTCCATTATTTCTCACCAAGGCAGCTGGATCCTCTTTGATCTAGAGAGGCGTTTGATGGGTTTTTCTGACCAACATTCCAACATTTCTTCTCAGGTCTCTTATAAGAACAGCATCCCGTTAGCTCCCCACTATACACAGAGAGCAGCAGAAGTGAGCAAAACAGCAGCCCGCGGGGAATCAGGGGAGAACCGTACTTGTAAATGACCAATTGTCCTGTGTGCTAGACGTCAAGGGAAAGTTGAAGGTATATTTTGTGTAACAGGGTTAGACAACACATACTGCATCAGGAATGTGAGTAAACCAGGTAACCCTAACAAACCCTCATTCTCTCATAGCCCAGTCACATTGACACAAGCGCTGTCCAGCAACAAAACTCATTCAGTCAAATGCCAGTCTCAAAGACCACAACAAAGAATCCTCTCACCCTCGGCAATGCTTATTCAAAAATCCTTTTTCTTTCCTCCCCCATCATTTCATATCCCAAAGCCACTGGAGAATCTGCCCTTACTTCCCAAGACAAACTACACCAACTCCTTGGGGAACTCAGTTTCCTGACTCTCTCCCTCACTCTAGTTCTCCAGCTTTTTAATCAGAGAGACTTTCATTACTGCCACCTTTTCTTTCCATTTTCCCCGTATCACCCATTACTCAGATTCTGAACAAGGAGAGCCAGCAAATTAAACAACAACAACAACAACAGCAACAAACTCCATCCTTTTTCTACTCCCGGAGCCCAAATTCTCTCCACCTGACACTAGGTTTTATACTACAGAGCAGTTGGCAATGTTGGAATGTTGTTAGATGTCAATGAAAGGAGAGACCAAGCAGACAGAGGCCAAGTTCTCTTGGTTGTGGGGAATGGGACACAGAAGAAAATAGAAAAGATCAGGAACATTTGTGTCTCGAAGCTTTCATGACACATGATGTTTTCTGGGACTATATCTGGCCTTTACTCATTATAACTAAGGGAACTTGGTCTGCATATTGCAAAGAAAATACTGACCCTTGGGTGAAAAAACATAAGACATACTATTCACATTAGAATATTTCATGAACAACTCTATGATGCTAACAGGATATAATATTTCCCAGAGGATATAATGATCTCCTCTTGGATTGGAAAGATCAAGAAAAGTACATACTGTCTCTAAATTCACCATGAAATGGTCCTGATGATTTGAAAATTTCATGACATACCTATAAACTGTATGTATGTGTGTGTGTGTATATATTATATATATATATATATATATATATAATTAAAATTCTTACTTATCATAAAGGTTGCCATTCATATCAGCCTGACCACAAACCCCACTATGCAATTCATATGGCAAAACTGATGATCTCACAACTTTTGAAAATCCTTGACCTCTAGTAGAAAAGAATAACAACAGTCAGTAGGTGCTGTCTTCTACTGAGTTCCAGTCTCTAGAGGAGTCTAAGCACTTTACTGTGAACCCCGTGAAGTAATTTGATACTTGAGGAAACGAAGCACTGTGAGTTAAATAAATTCAGGCAATGGCCCAGTCAGTATTTCCAGATTCCAGAGCCCATGGTCTTAAACACTGCCCTGTGTTCTCCATGCAAGGTAAACATTTTTACAAGCTGACCTTAGAGGAGTACACAATGCTTAATTAATGAACCAATCTGATCATAGAAGGGACAGTATTCAGCTTTCCCTGAGCTGTAGTCCTCCTGCCTTCCACTGATTTTCCTTCTAGAAGTTCCTAAATCACCCTGGTCCTCTTCAAAGTACTCCCTCTCCTGAACATTTCTCTTTCCTTTTCTTGCAAAGTCTGAAATCCTACCAATTGCAAAATTCATTCTATGTTGCCAATGCTAGGTTATTAAAATTAAACATCTTTTAAATATAGGAGCTACAACATGTGAAATTATTCAAAACTCTATTTTCTCCCTATCTACCAACCTAGCTACCTGTCTATTTCCCATCTTGTTTTAGAAATAATTTAAGGCCGTTTGTAAGAATAAATAAAAGAAAAATTTTAAATAGCATGAAATAAAGAAGGATTAAAAGGGAGAAAATAATAAACAAAGATGGGGACACAAAATGGAGTTAGAAATGAGACTTAAAATGCATCCCATAATAACCAATACACTTCCTACAAATGAGCCGTGAATTTGGCTCTAAGCTTTCTAGCAGCCAACTCAAAAAGGGAAACTCGGTCAGTTATATAATTTACTGGCCATAAGCTTAAAATAAACTCAATGCTCAGAAGCACCACTCTGCTTGGCACCAACAGCAGACACTGAATTCTCCTGAAGCCCCATAAAAAGGAACATTGTGTAAAGACACAAACAGCATTCCTGACTGTCTTTACGGTAAATGCCACAGTGGGTTTTAGAAAGTTGTTTCTCAGGTTGACCTTCAGAGGAAGTTAGGCATCCCACACCATGGTGACCATAGCATTGTTCAATAAAATAACTGGGGTGGAGTATGGGGAAGGGGGGCTAGACCATATCCTCACCTCCTCACAGGTCTGGCTTGACCCATTGGTAATAATAATGACCAATAGCGAAAGAGTGAGCATTTTCAGATGCAGGCACTTGGCAAGTATTATCCTCATGACAGTTATGAAGAAGATCATTATTGTTCATTCCTGGGCTAAACGGACTTGAAGAGCCGAGCCTTGGTTTGTGCCGCATAATCTCAAGCAGTAGAAATAGGATTGGAAGCCTGGCCTGTTGAATTGCAAAGCACTTGCCCTCCTCCTGTGGGACTCCAGAGTTTCAGATACATTCTTTTGGACATTGTTTCTCATCAGCGAGTTCTAAGAAATATTACAGGTCAGTGACCTTAAGACCGTTCAACACCAATCCATATGAATTAGCAATCATCAAGCTGGAGGTAGAATAAAACATGAGTGTGCTTACAGGGAGGCTACACCATTTCAGCTGAGGGCTGTAATCAAAGCAAATGATGTTCCTTCCAAATACCCACCTGTCATTGATAAGGTTTAGAAAACAGGAAGAGGCGGTGGCCAGATGCTTCAGTGTGGGGATACTTTGGGAGCAAGGACAAACCTGGGAGGGAGTTGAGTTCAAGCCCATCAGTAGTGGATTTTTTGATCAGGGGTTAAGTTAGCAGAGATGGGAGAAACAGAGGAGGAAGTAAAGATGTATTTTTTCTAGTACAAAAACAATACAACCAGGTCTTAGCTCTAGGCTAGCCTCCTACAGTGATGCTAAGTACTTGGATATCTTAAATTTTAATTTGGTAGAAAGGCAAAACATTTTATTCCACAGCTACTGCTTGCTGAAATGCTCTCCATATTTACAACAAACAACTTCAAAGACATGAGATAAATCTGAGGACATACGGTAAATCTGTGGGACCAGTTAGAAAAGATGTGGTCAGATAGCCAAACGTTAACTTGTCTTTGTAGCATATCATTACATTAGCTAATTTTCCTGTGTCTTCAGGACTATTTTTGGAGGATTAGACACAAACAGGAGCTAAAAACAAACTGTATGTTTGTTTAAATGCACATTTTTTTTTTTTGGTACCAGGGATTGAACTAAGGTTGAGGGCCAGATACGCAGCACCCCCACTTTCTAAATTTTTTAAATTTTGAGATAGGGTTTGCTAAGTTGTGAGTCTGGCTTTGAACTGGTGATCCTCCTGCCTCAGCCTCTTGAGCTGCTGGGATTGTAGGCATGTGCCATGGCACCTGGCTAATATAGTTTTGAAAATACCTTTTTAGTTTATCTTATCTTAAAAGGAGGTAATATAATAGTCCTTCCTGACCTAATATGAAACCAAATGTTCTCAGATTAATTACTTTAGGAGTGAAAGCAGTACCTTGGTGAATTCCACCAATATGGGGGCTCCCAGAGTGTGTGTTAGCAAAGAAGAAATCAAAATCAGTCAACAGCAAAGAACCTGCTTATACTCACTTGAGCAGATTTCAGATGGTTTCAAACAATCAAAAATCTTCCTTTTAGGAACAAAGCAAGAAAACATTCTTTAGAGCCACATTTTTATATAGATTTTGTTAGGGATTTGTCAAGGATTTCATGGAAATATTTCCCAGATTGCCAGAATTCATTCTAAATTTGTTAGCTATTAACCTCGAATCTGAAAACATAACTGCTATTACTACTACTACTACTGGGTCCTTTTCAAAATATATTATAATACATTAGGTGGTTTCAATATTGGTTTTTGGTTAAATAAATGAATCAATGAATACTTTAAGTCATCTTTGACATTAAAAACACATTTCAGGGCTGGGGTTGTGGCTCAGTGGTAGAGTGCTTGCCTAGCACACATGAGGCACTGGGTTTGATCCACAGCACCACATAAAAAATAAACAAATAAAGGTATTGTGTCCATCTCCAGCTAAAAAATTATTTTTTTATTTTTTAAAAATTTTTTAATTTTTTATTATTATTAATTGTTCAAAACATTACAAAGCTCTTGACACATCATATTTCATACATTTGATTCAAGTGGATTATGAACTCCCATTTTTACCCCGTATACAGATTGCAGAATCACATCGGTTACACATCCACGTTTTTACATACTGCCATACTAGTGTCTGTTGTATTCTGCTGCCTTTCCTATCCTCTACTATCCCCCCTCCCCTCCCCTCCTCTCTCTCTACCCCATCTACTGTAATTCATTTCTCTCTCATTTTTTCCCTTTCCCCTCACTTCCTCTTATATGTAATTTTGTATAACAATGAGGGTCTCCTTCCATTTCCATGTAATTTCCCTTCTCTCTCCCTTTCTCTCCCACCTCTTGTCCCTGTTTAATGGTAATCTTCTTCTCATGCTCTTCCTCCCTGCTTAAAAAATTATTAATAAAAAAAAAAAAACACATCTCAGGCCAAAGTCCAGGCATTGATAATAATAAAATAAATTTAGTGTAGATTAAGAAACCCTTTAGAAATAATAACTGCCAAGGAGGAAGAGGGAATGGAGAAAAATATTGTTTCTTATAGTAATGAAAAAAAAAATAGAGAATAAGCAGGAATCAACGGCAATAAAGATTTTTTTAAAAATAGAAAATTTGACATTAGTCCATATGAATAAAATGAAACCTTTATAACACTTAGCTAGACATTTTTATAATTTATAACTACCCAAATTGAAGGGGTAAAAATCCTGTGGAGAAACTATGGAAGAAATATATATAAAGCTGCTTAAATGATAAAAATAAAATTAAAAAATAAATATGTTCTAAGGGAAACAAAATAAATTGGAATTACTAGCTTAGGCTATGATTAAAATACTATCTTTGATTATTTTTTCAGGAAATAATACACATTGGTTAAATTTCCCACTCATTCAACAACCACCTCTTGAGGCCCCTCTGCATGCAGGCCAGGTGGAGACAAGGGAGATGCTCAAGTGAACAACTGAAAATCTCTGCTCCCAGGAACTAGGTAAGAACGGAAATGTAACCAAATATTTTAAAATGTCAACATGCAATGTTTTTGCATTTTTATGAAAGGGGATAAAGAATGACACATAGGAGACTTTCCCTCTCTACCATAAATAAGATAGAAACTTACCTGTCCCTATGAAGAGGAGCTTTGAGAAGCAGAAAGCTAAGGAGATGTGGTGTTTACAGGGGGTAAAAAGAAAAAAAAAAATACAGCCAAATGCCCTGAGGTGAAAACACACTTCCCCCATGGAAAAATCCAGAAAGAAGATGCTCATGGTCTGAGCCCACTGAAAGGCCAGCATCCTGATCATTTGGGTTCTTTAGGTCATCGTAGCAACTGGACTTTTATTCTGCACGTGAGGCAAAGCCACTGGAGGGCTTTGGAAAGGACACATGATTTGACATACCTCTGAGCAGTGGTATTCTGTCTGTTCTGTGAAAACTGCAATGAGTTAATGTGGGAAAAGAGTTTATTGTTGAGACTATTGTAAAAGTTCAGGTAAGAGAAAAGGGCCTGATGTAAGGCTTTTGTGGGGGAAAAATTCATGAACAATAGTTGGATTCTGGATATATTTTAAAGACAGAGATGACAGAATAAAGCCATGGAACTCCATTTTACCGAGAGGGAAAGGAGCCAAGAATGAACTCAACTGGGGGCCAGAGGGGTAAGGTGGAGGTCTAGCAACCTTGCAAATGGCAGTACCATTTCCTAAGAGGAGCACTTGAGGAGGATCAGCCTTGGACAAGAAAACAAGAAATACATTTGGGGGGATATTAATGTTGAGAAATCTATAGAACCTCAATGTGAAGAAGTTCAGTAGACAATTTAGTATTCAGAAGGGAGGGAGTACAAGTAGAAACTTGGAAGTCATTGTACAAATGGTCTTTAAAACCATGAGTTTTGGTGAAATTCCCTTGAGATGAGGTCTAGACACTGGTTCCTGGGGCATTTCACCATTTAGAGGTAAAGAGAAGGATCCAGCAAAGGAGTGATCAGTGAGAAAGAAAAAAAAAAAAAAAACTGGGCATGCATGGTGTTCTGCAAGACACAGGAAATGACTTCCTTGGCCCACAGCCAGTATGAGAGAGTGAAGAGCAAGACTGAGAACTAATCCTAAGACCTGAGCCACTGATGACTGTGACTGGCAGGGATGGATCAAAAGTCTATTCAAAGAAGATCAATCAAGAGAGGGAAGGCAAACAATTTGATAGGTGGGTAGAGACATTTTCAAGATTTTCTTTAGCAGAGTATAAAAAAAATGAAAACATAGCTTCAAAAAGATGTGGGCTCAGGTAGTGTTTTTTGAGGAGAAGGTCCTACAGGTTAAAGGGGGGAAAACAAAAGATGCTTCCAGAGAGAATGTGGATAATTGTAGAAGGAAAGTCGTCGATTAGATCAGAGGGATGGAACTCCATGCAGAGAGAGTAGATGAGAAGACAGTCGATTCATCCACTATAACATGAAGGTAGAGAATTGGGGTGCCAGTGGATAGTTTTAATGGAAGTAATAGGAAGGTCTTTTTAGATAATTACTGTCTTTCAGAAACAATTAGGTAAAAAGATCATTAACTTAGAATGAAGAGACAGAAAGTTGGAGTTTTGAGGACAAAGAATGTGTGTGAAGACCCTCTCAGGAGTGGGCCAGGGAAATAGAACAGTCAGACAGTACTGAGCACAGGTTCATATTTGTGTAAATCTGTCCCCATAGTGGCCAGCTCTCACTCCCACCCTTTCTTCCTTCCTTCTTTCTCTGCTGAAGTTCAAGGGAAGAGTCAAGGAGAATCACAGATGAGAGCCAGCCTTGCTTGGGATTTCCCAAGAATACTGAACAGAGGGAGAGAGGAGCAGAGCATTGAGAATGTTTGATGGATCATGGAACCTAAAGAGAGTAAGGAGGAAAGAAAGGCATGGTGGTGGTGGTGAAGTGATGATCGACTACGAAAAAAACGTTGGTTACAAAGATAAAATTATAGAACAGAAAACAGGAAGAATTTTTAGTAATATCAGATACATCACATTATATCATAGGTGTCTTCAAAGAAAGACACCTATGTGTCTTCTTACAAGGTGTCTTCAAAAGAAGTCCGTCTCATTGAAATTGCTTTAGCTATGGAGCAACATGGTGGCCAAGCAATGGATGGAAAATCCCAACTCCTCCTTCCCTAAGTGATTTAGTTACTTGAGAGCACTTAAGATGACAGATGGAAAGTAATCTTCTCAAATTTAAGATCAGAAAGAGTGGAACCAGGGAACAATCATCAGATTAGGGATAAAGTACTTCAAAAAATAGTATTTTGCCCAATTATTTGTATCATCGGGCTGTAAAAGTAGTTTATTTTTCTAATTTATGAACCAGGCAATACCAAAGGCTAAATAAATTATGTGTTTTTGGTTTTTGAAAGATCTAACTCATCATGTTTGATACAAACAAATTCTCTTCTTCATAAGAATGCAGCCATTCCTCTGAGGACTTTTTCCTAAGGGACCCAGGACATTACTGTGATTCATTTGGATCCTAAAATCAACCTCATCCAACTCTGAAAAAATGGAGGCTTTCTGTGGAATTTCAAAGTTAAAGTTTATGTATTTCAGTTTTACTTTTCTGATTGGGCAGATACTATGGTCTCACAAGGCTACATTTTACCTATGGTCAGCAAATAGGGGTGTGACTTCAAGTTGTATGCAGAGTAGACTCAAGGGCTAAAAAAATCTACCTGTTTGGGCTATATACAAAAATTCATTTGGATTCATCAGGATTTTGAGCTATAGGTCTCAGCCCTTAATGAAGAAATTAACAGCCTAAAGATAAATACACAGAGTCAATCTTATCTCATTTACATAATGAAAGAAGTAGAGGAAATATTGAAAAATTTTAAAAAAAGAAAGAAATGGAGAAATCAGAGCTATTTGATTCTCCCTTCCAAAATTCTAAAGTTATAATACTTATAATAATAGTTTAACACTAATGGGGTGCTTTCTATGTACTGAGCACTTTCCTTTTTCCCCCCCTTCCATTTTCACAATGAGACTTAAGGCTAATATTTTTTTTAATTTTATTTTTTATTTTTGGTACCACGGATTGAACCCAGGGGCACTTGACCATTGAGCGGCATTCCCAGCCCTGTTTTGTACTGGCGGGGGGTGATGGGGATTGGTGGTACTGTTTTTGCTCTAACACATTCTCCTGCCATGATGTGTTTCCTTATCATAGGGCCAAAGAAAATGGGGCCAACTGATCATGGACTAGAACCTGCAAAACTGAGCCCTTTTCTCTCTACAAGTTGATTATTTCAGGTTATTTGTTACTATAACAGAAAAGATGACTAACACAAACCACTGAAGAATGCAGCCATTCCTCTGAGGACTTTTTCCTAAGGGACCCAGGACATTACTGTGATTTTGTTTTTCCTTTGTTTGTTTGTTGACCTATAAATGTGCTCCAGATTCTAGGAATGGATAAGCCCACAGAGACCATCTTTTCTGATCATTTACTTCCAGTGTGATAAAAAAGACTCTTTTTCTTTACTTGATCCCCAGTACCTAACCAAGGATGCCTATGGACTGCTTTCCAACTCCTGATTAACATGGAGACTAGGCAAATTTGAAAGAAAAGTCAGGATAAAAATAAACCAAGGGCCTTATATGTACAAAGGAACACAGGAACACTTCCAGCCTCATAGCTCACATCTCCAGGATTATGGCCTCTGAGTCTCTGATGTTAGAATTCTGTGCTTTGCCCTGGGACCCACTTAACTGGAGCACAGAAGGACGAGGAACTCTTGATTGTCTCACTTCTTGGTGAAACAGAGGCATACACATGCCTAACTCAAGAGGCCAAAGACATTTTGTACTGTTTTTGGCAAAAACATAAATGCAGGCAACAGTAGTGCAGGATCCCTTCCAGCAATTCCATTTTGGTTCTCCGAAACACACTCTGCGGATTCCTGGGACAGTGCACACATCATGTGCCTGTATGTATTCCCAAGGGCTGTTGTAAACAAATACCATCCTCCTGAGCACTTAACACAATAAAAACTGATCATTTTAACAATCCAGAAGTCCAAAATGAGCCCCACCAGAAAAAACATCAAGGTGTTAGCAGGAGGTCATTCGTCCTGGAGACTTCCTGGGAAGAATCTGTTTTCTTGTCTTTTCCAGGTTTTAGGGGCTGCTGTGCATCTTGGCTCATTTTCAAAGCCAGCAGTCATGCCCCAGTGACCTCGGCTTCTGTTGTCACATCTTCTCAGACCCTGAGCCCCTACCTACCTTTGACTTACAAGGACTCCTGGGATTACATTCGTCCTACAACCATAGAATCATCTTCCTAGCTCAAGATTCTTAATCATGTCTGCAAAATTCCGTTTGCCACGTAAGGTAACATATTCACAGTTTCCAGGGATTGAGATATGAAAACGTTTGGAACGTCATTATTCAGGCAACCATCATGCACCATGCCTTTTCTAAGGCTACTTCTTTGTCCAACCCTAACAATTCTCAAGTCCTTTTGCATAAGATTGATGCTCCCCCCACCACACACACACTCAGAAATTTGAAAGGAACAAATGAAATCAAAACTCTCAGACAAAATTGCTGACGTGCATTTGAGTCTTTGCTCAGTATTGTGTTCCCCTGAATACGTATGCCATGGTTTTATGAGAGATTAAGTTGCACATTAGGAAAAGTCATACCCTTCAGGAAGCCTGTGGTCACTGACCTGTGGGAATTGAGAAATGGTTTCAGCATCCTAATTTTACTTTTGAAATTATTTTTGTTCAAAAGTAAAATTTTGATATTCACAATTCATTGTTGAGTTCAATGATCTCGTTCTGTATGAATTGCAGCAAAGAAACCAGACATCTGGGGCTCCAAAATGAACTCGTTTGATGAGGTTTTAAAAAGTCTTTGAATATCGTTCTAGGATATAACAGGATTGTAGCCAAGGTCATTGCAGCAAATATCAAGGACACTGTACTGTACAGGAGCAAGTCTGGATCTTCTTGATTGAGTGCTTTTAATATCTGTGATAGAGGGCAGCAACCTGCATCTTACCACACTGTGTTATTTAATTCTCCCCAGCAATGCAGCATTCTGCTTAGTAGTAACTCCATGACACAATTAAGGAGACAGGATTCGAAGAGTGCCAGGGCATACCCAAGGACAACTATGAATGAGTGCCACCACTGTGATTCCAGCTCAGAGCCCTCAGACATCCAAGCCCCTATTCCTTACACTCTGAACAATCTCAAGTCTGTGGTCTCGTTCCCCACTCTGCCTGCTTCCAACTGCCTAAGAACAATCTCCAGAAAGAGCCAGAGTTACCCTTAACACAAAATTTCCCATAGTTATTGGGAGTTTTATGAATTGCTTTTTTAAAACCTGAATAAATGTCACAGACACTTTGGGTTTAACTCTTCATCATATTCAATGCAACAGTGTGTTTAGACGGCTGTTGAAATCTAGGGATTCTGTGTATTAGTAATCTGTGGGTTTTAAAATAGTCTCTTTCCAGGGCTGGGGATGTGGCTCAACCGGTAACGCGCTCGCCTGGCATGCGTGCGGCCCTGGTTCGATCCTCAGCACTACGTACAAAAATGTTGTGTCTGCCGAAAACTAAAAAATAAAACATTAAAAAATTCTGTCTCTTTAAAAAATAAATAAATAAAATAAAATAGTCTCTTTCCATGTCTACTGGGATGCTAGATAAATTTTTAATTTTATTGAAAGTATAATGACAACTTAGAAAGTATCAAAGAAAATTTAGTTTTTGTCTTAATGTATAAATACAATGATTTTTTCCCATATTTTCTTTAAATATTTTGCTTTTGCCTAATTGAATTTAAATACGCATACTTTTTTGGGAGGGGATACCAGGGATTGAACTCAGGGGGCACTCAACCCCTGAGCCACATTCCCAGCCCTATTCTGTATTTTATTTAGAGACAGGGTCTCACTGAGTTGCTTAGGTCTTACAGAGACTTGCTTTTGCTGAGGCTGGCTTTGAACTTGAGATCCTCCTGCCTCAGGCTCCTAAACCACTGGGATTACAGGCATATGCCACCATGCCTGGCTTAAGTACACATAGTTTTTAATTCATTTTCCTTATGGCTGTAGCTTTACCAATTAGTAGATTGTATTTATGAGATAGTTTTATTCTCATTTACATTTTTGCTTCTAATATTTTCCTGGTGTGCTTTTCATTTTGTTTTCTCGTTATGAAGAATATTTTAAATATCACAGTATTTTTTCTTTGCATCAAAATTAAGACTTTATACCTTTATATTGTGCTGTAAAGCAAAATTTTTTTTAACATTCTTATTCTAATCATGGTTTTATATTCAACTCGAAAGGCATGTTCTATTTAACTTTTTACTTAGTGTTAAGTAGTTAGTTATCCTAATATAATGTTGTAAAATAATTATTGCTCTATTATTTTATTATGTATTTTTATATTACATAATTAAAGCCCCGTTCAGAGTTCAGTTCATAATGTTGTATTGTCATGAATAATTTCTTTTTTATGCATCTGTATCTATTAAGACTCGCATATTTGCTTCAGTCTGAACACAGAATATGAAAAATAAAATATTGAATTTGTATTTGAATATTGTTTGTTGTTACTTGACCATTTTCTTTACTCTCAACTTTAGTATAAGTAAAGATTGATCTGCTTGCTTACCACCCTTCTCTTTCAAAATATAATATAGAAGACCATTTTAGCTGGTAATAACTATTTGTATAAACATTTCAAAAGTTCTTTCTTTGATTTTCAGTAAAATGTACATAAAAAGATTAAAAGCTCAGTAAAAGTAGATATGAATAACAATTATTAAAGCAGCATCTAAATTGCCCAAAGTGACTTCAAAATTATACTTAGCTAACCACGGAAATGTACCAGGTAGTAAGTGGGACAAATTCCCCCTGTGTTTTAAGCAGAGAAAAAATAAAATCTTTACAATATCATAGCAAGAAGAACTGTTTACCAATTAAACAAATTAAACTGTTAACCAATTCAACAAATTAAAACTGTATACATGTATAATTTCCTGTCCTGTTCTCATGTTTCTCAAACATTTTAATTTTTTAAAGATTTCCCCCCCCCCCCTTTTTTTTTTAATGTTTGTGGTACTAGGTACTGGAGATTCAACCCAGGAGTACTTTAGCACCAAGCTACATTTCCAGTGTTTTGCTATTATTTTTTCAAGATAGGGTCTCTAAATTTTCAGGGGTCTCACTAAGTTGCTAAGGCTGGCCTTGAACTTGTGATTCTCCTGCCCCAGTCTTCCAATTTGCTGGGATTACAGACACGTGCCCCCATGCCTGACTTGGATTGAAATCTTAATGACATGTTGATGATGACCAAGACTGTTTCATCTTACCCTACCAGATGTTTTTTAATGGTATGAATCAAAAACTCTCACAGAGTGAAGGCCCCAGTCTAACTTATTAGACAGCAGTTGTTTTAGGCTGGATAAGCCCACCAGAAATGTGGTCTCTGGACCAAGAAGTATGTGGTGCCTGGTGCCATGATTTCGCAAAAACTCTCCTTTATCAAGTACTTCCTAAAAATTACCTTAAAGATTTTTTGTAATTCTATACAGAATCCCTTTGTTTTGGTAAGTCTGAAGTTAAATCTATGAATCTACTTTAGTAAGATATGATAACTTTATATTTAGTATTAAATGGGTTCTTGAAATACTACTTAATTTATAGAAGTCTACAAATTGGCATTTCATTATATTAACATATGTTCCTTTTAATTTAAAAATAAAAGGAATAAAATAACAAGTATCCATAATTCGATCATCTACTTAACTGATAGCATCTTGGTATATCATAAATACTTCTAGTCTTTTTTTAAAGTAGATTCCCCCTATTGCTTTTATAGAAATAATTCATTGAAAAAAAAGTTCACAATGCAGGAAAGGATGAAGATAAGAGCTCTTTTAAATCACTTTAGTAATAGCATCCATAAAGAAGTACAGTGATAATCTGAAGACAACTCTCCTTGCAACTAGATTGATAACATGGTTATCAAAATGAAATCGACTGACTGATATTTTTCTTAATTTTTATTTTTATATTTTGAGAAGGGTCTATGTTGCTAGGTTGGCATCAAACTCTTGGGCTCAAGGCATATTCCTGCCTCAGCCTCTCGAGTAACTTGGACTATAATAATGTGCTACTGTGCCAGGGATTTTTTTTTTTTTGGTACCAGGTATTAAACTCAAGGGCACTTGATCACTGAGCCACATACCCAGCCCTGTTTTGTATTATATTTAGAAACGGGCCTCACCAAGTTGCTTAGCACTTTATTTTTTTGCTGAGGCTGGCTATGAACTCACGATCCTCCTGCTTCAGGTTCCTGAGCCACTGGAATTATAGGAGTGCACAACTGCACCTTTCTTGTGCCAGGTTTTGATGCTATTATTATTATTATCATCATCATTATTATTATTAGGTATGGGGATTGAACCGAGTGCCTTGCAACTGCTGGGCAAATGCTCTACCTCTGAACTGAACTACATCCCCAGTTTGAAGCTGTTTAAAGTTTTAAATTCAACTTCACTTGTTTCAGTAAATTTTTTTTAAAAAAGTAAAAACAATTGAACTTCAAGTAATGATTGTTATACACAATAGCTAGTGTTTCCTGAATGACCTCTCTAAAGTTAAGAGGAGAAAATAGCTGAAAAATAAGACATTGGAATCATCATTACTTTCTTTTTCTTTCTTCCCTCTCTTTCCAGCGCTGGAGATCCAGGACTTTGTGCATGGTAGGCTCTTGTTCTCTTGGAGTTTTCAATTCTGGAGAGCAGAAGTTCTCCCCCTCTCCTAAGAGACTGTAACTAGAACACTCTCACGTCCTCTCATTTACCCATCACACAATTCCCACTTGTTTATATTATTTTTATATCTCAATGTTTCAAGCTATCCTTTCTATTATGTAACATTCCTCTGTTTGGGATCAGTTCTGTATTTAAATGGATTCCATGCTTATTATAGATTTTTCCCCACAGTTCCTTTTTTTCTTGAGCTCTCTTTTGATCTGCACGTTAAATGGCTGAATTTCATTGTCAAGTTGGTTTCTCAAAAAAGGCTCACGGGTGATATGTTCTCTGAGATTGCTCGTGTTGCTGTTATATTTTTTTAAATTTTTTATTCTAATTTGTTATATGACAGAGAATGCATTACAATTTATATTACACATATACAGCACAATTTTTCTTATCTCTGGTTGTATTCAAAGTATGTTCACACCATTTGTGTCTTCATACATGTACTTAGGGTAATGATGTCCATCTCATTCCACCATCTTTTTTATACCCCTTGCCCCCTCCCTACCCTTCCTTCCCCTTTGCCTTATCTAGAGTTTGTCTAATATTTCCATGCTCCCCCTCCCAACCCCACTATGAATGAGCCTCCTTATATCAGAAAAAACATTTGGCATTTGTTTTTTTGGGATTGGCTAACTTCACTTAGTATGATATTCTTCAACTCCATCCATTTATGTGCAAATGCCATGATTTTATTTCTTTTATTGCTGAGTAATATTCAATTGTGTACATATACCACATTTTCTTTATCCATTCATCTACTGAAGGGCATCTAGGTTGGTTCCACAGTTTAGCTATTGTAAATTGTGCTGCAATAAACATTGATGTGGCTGTGTGCCTGTAGTATGCTGTTTTTATGTCCTTTGGGTATTGACTGAGCTGTGGGACAGCTGGGTCCATTCCAAGTTTTCCAAAGAATCTCCATACTATACTTTCAGGGATCATTTCTATAGTGTGTTGCTGTAATATTGAACAATTTAAATGCAAACATCATCCTCAGGTCATATGCTTGTTCCTTCAGGACTTTGTAGAAAATGTACCAGTAGTCTCTGGCATTAAGGGTTACAGGGAGAAATGTGAAAACATCTGATTTTTTTTTCCTTTTTCTGAAGAAAGTTTTTTTAATTCTTGAAGTTTAATAGTTGTTTTATACAGTATTTTTAGGAAATATAATGCATTCTTGCAATCTTCATTTCAAAGAGTATGTCTTTTGTCCCATCAAGTGATCTATTTTCTTTTAAATATCAAGTATTCTTCTGTTGTGTCATCTTTGTCTTCTGTGTTTATCGGTTTCCCCCCAACAGCTTTTAATAGTTATTATCAGTTATTTTCAGTTAGGCGCCATGGTGCACAACTGTAATCCCCAGCCTCTCAAGAGACTGAAACAGGAGGATTGCAAATTCAAGGACAGCTTTGGCAATTTAGAAAGGCCCTTTCTCAAATAGAAAAAATAAAAAGGGCTGGGGATATAGCTCAGTGACAGAGAAGCCCTAGGTTCAATTTCCAATCATCCTCACCACACATGCACATGCAAAAAAATAATAATAATAATCATAGTGACTGTGGGTGAAAAGGACTATCTCAAACCTTCCCTCTGTATCAATAGTTAAATTACTGTAGTGTATAATCTTTTCTGTGCCGTTTCTGATGTTTTGATGCTTTAATTCCTTAGACTGCCATCTCCCTTTTTTCATTTTTTTCCCTGACTATTAGAATATAAGAAAAAAACAAACAAAAAGATTTCTCTTGGCTCACAATTTCCAAGTTTCAGTCCATGGTCACCCGGCTCCATTGCTTTGGGCCTGTTAAGGGAGAACTTCGTGGTGTGGAGGGTTGGTATAGCAAAGCTCTTCCCTAACAGCAGCCAGGAAGCAGAGAGAAACAGGGAGAAGGGACTTGGGACAAGAGGTTGTCCCTGAAGGCACACCCCAAGGACTCACTTCCTTCTACTAGGTTCCACCTCCTACAGTTTCCATCACCTCCCAATAGTCCATTCAGCCATGAATCCAACAGTGGATATCCCATTGATGAGGTCAGAGCTGTCATGAGCCAATCACGTCCCCAAATTCCCACCTCTGAATTATGCTGCACTGGGGACCAAGCCTTCAACAAACCAGTCTTTGGGGAACGTTCCAGATCCAAACCACCATACAATGTGTGAGGACATTGTGAGAAATTTCCTTCTCATCCTTGATGCTCCTTGCAGTGTGGGGTCCCCTTTGGCTTCTGCTTTGAATACTCCTTCCTGTGAGTGGTTTTCACGTCGCATTTGGCTTAAGCCCCTTTTGGTTCCGTTGTAGCCGCTGTTCTTTCCTGGTCAGCTCTTTCCAGTCACTTTGTTGAAGAATTGGTAAATTCTACGATACCCCGGGATCCATTTGTTTTGTGACCCCTGAACTACAAGTTCAAGGGACAGGCACGTCCTATCCTATTATTTATGAAGCGGCAGAGTGTGAATTGGCATGAAGGCATGGGGACCCAGGGTTCAACCAAAGAGCATATAGTCTGTTACAACACTTGACCACTGGTCCCTCTTCTAAGGTGGCATTTTCACAGGATGGTGCGATCCCATTCTCTTGCTTCAGAGCATTTCTTCATTATGTAGGATTGGAATTTTAATTTCCACAGAAAATACTGGTCCTACTTTCCACTCCAAGAATTTCTCAGTATTTTTCACTACACCTTACTTTTGGAAGGAAGATCTAAGGGTGTATGTGGGAATGCTTAAGACTGCTTCCTCATTAGAATTGAGCTGTATCATATGCTTCCTGCTGTGTTCCAGAATCTTCTATTTCTTTAGATGCCAGTTTTTCTTTCTTTTAACATTAATGCTTTAGATTGTGCCCATCTCCTTATTTGTGATTGACTGATAAAATTTTTTTGTTACTATTTTATATTTAATGAACTTTTTCTCTAGAGTTTTAACTCACTGTCTCAACCCCAAGTAGAGGGGTTGAGTAGTCATTTTCTTTATATGCACAATAGCAGAAAAGAGAGCTTGGTACTTTCTAGGGCAGGCTACCTGTGATCTGTGTTTTCTTCTTATAACTACTTCTGTCCACCATGGCTGTCACAGGTGGCTTACCTTGGGATGCTACACCTGCAGTGTAGCAAGGAGGTCAGTTCAGCCAGTCTCATCTACATTGCAGACATTCCCACATTACCTCAATGACCAAGTCCATCCATCATGGTGATGAGGCCTGGATGGAAGAGGATTATTTTCCAGCATAAATACACCACATGGACCTACATCTCTTGAAGTCTTTTGGGGGGAATCTTAGATCTTTGTTTTTACATATACTTTTCTTTGCCTCACTTTTGTGAGGTTATTGTTAATTTTTTTAATTTCCATTTTTCCACATACCTCTTTACAGGTCACTTACATCTTTAATGGAACAAAATAGAGAACACATAAAAAGAAATGCAAGCATTTTCTGTTGCCACTCTCAATGTAGTCTCTCCATGGATTTCAAAACATATTACCATAGTATCATTGGTGGTTTTTCTTATATCTATTTCTTTTGGAATATTTTTTATTCTCATGCTTTTTATTTGGTATTCTTTTAGTTTAGTAATATGAGTGGCTTACTCATTTCTCTACAATATTAATTTTTAATTATATTTCATATATTGCTACATTGGACTGAATTTCAAAAATAGCATAACAATTTTTGCTCATAAATTTACATTTAATGAACTTTATATATTTAATAGTGATTTGGGCCCACTTTAATTTCTTTCCATCATATAAAGGTACTGTATCTTCTATGCAAGTCCTGGTTTTTAATTCGAAATACTAGGTTTCCATTTGCTTTACCCTTTACAGGTTCTGTGACTGCACAAGTTCATTTACCACTCTGTACCTCAGTATTCTCATCTCTAATATGGGGCTAAAATAGAAACTACCTTACAAGGTTATTATGTGACTGGTTCATCCCCCCCTCCCTTTTTTCCTTTTTTGAGAGCAAATATATAAATTATTTCAAGAGCATTGATTTTTGTAGTCACACGTGGGTGGGTTTAAATCCAGTTTCAGTATCAGTGTAGAAGAATCACTATTTAACTCCTAGCATTGGAGGTCAGAATGGAGTAGCGTAATACCTGTAATACAAATGAGCCTTCACTCTTACTAGAATAGAGTCTGGCTCTCTTTTAAATTTCACTCCCCCCAAAATTTCAGTTTTACTTTTTATTACACTCCATGAGTTGTGCTATTTAATATTGTTATGTGAAGTGTTTTCTGAACTAGAATATTCTGAGCGTGGAATTCTGCAATGAATCTATAAGAAAATGGTAACAGAGGCAAAGCTGGTCGAGGAGCTGCCCATATAGTTCACGCCACCCCCACAGTGCTCAATGGAAGCCTGACCAGGTATCTTCTCTGTTGGAAAAATCTACCCAATGCTGTTGGCTTCTTCCTTATCAAATTTGTGTTTCTCAAGGAGTTTTGCAAATTTCTATGTGGTCGGAATTATTTTATTTGATTATGTCATTTACTTTGGGTTTTAGAATACTGTGGTCAAGCGAAGATGCTCCATCCATTGACCAGTTTGTAAGTATCTTGGGCATCCAGCAGGGGCCAGATACTGGATGAGGATCTGGAGATTCATTGGGGAGTAAATGCAGATTCCAACCTCAAGGAGTTGCAGCACAACTGCAGCTCTAACAAGTGGCTCAAGGAAGAAACGCAGAGGCTACGAGAACTGACAATTTTTCTGGTCTATGAGTACAGGAAAGAATTCCCTGAAGAAATGAGGCAAAAGCTGAAATCTATAAGACAGTAATGTGAACTAGATGAAAGGGAGATAGGAACAGCAATCCAGGGAGAGGGACCAGCATGTGCAGAGGCTCTGTGGGAAGAGGCATCCTGAATACAAGGCCAGTGTGGGTATGGCTCTCCTGAGACTAGATCCAGAGGGAATTCATGGCACATCACACAAGTTCTTTAAGACGATTCTTTTTCCTGCACTACCAAGGAACAACTGGCAAGTAGAGATCGTAAATATTTAAAGTATAAAAACTCCATGTTTTGATCCCCATATACACTGTGAAACAGTCACCACAATCCAACTAATGAATGTTCTCATCGCTTCAAAAAAACTATCTCACTGCCATGTATGGAGTAAGAACCCTTCAGAGCTGGCTTTCTAGTGAATTTCAAGTATAAGGTCCACTATTTTTAACTGGCTCACACAGACTGCCTCTTAGATTTCCACAATCTACTCATCCTGCGGATTGAAACTCTGTACACTTCCACCAATGCCTTCCTGCATCCTCTCCCCACCCATGGCAACCATTCTTCTACTCTCCACTACTCAACTTCAGGCCATTTTTAGGGGGTTTGTATTTGTCATGGAATGTCAATTAAGGGTTTTAGCAAGGGGGACTTAAGGTTTTAAAAAGACCACTTTCCACATTCAAAAGACCAATCTGGGTGCATCCTATAGTGCAGGAAATGAGTTGGCAGGGCAACTTTAGAGCAGATTTGGCGGAGGGAACAGGGAGCTCAGGTGAGCTGGCAGAGGAGAGGCGGGCAGGACCTGAGGCACCTGCAAAGGAACTGGGGACTGCCTGGCTTCTGGACCAAGGGAGAGGAAGGTTATCAAGAATGACTCCTAGGTTATGGGTCTGTGTAACCAAGGAGAGAGAAATACCATTTGCTGAGGGAGGAAAGACTGAAAGTGAGCCAGGTCTGGGGGGAGGCAAGATCAGAAGGTCAGCCTGGGACACTTGAGCCTGGGGTGTCTTTGAGAAAAATCAAAAGGGGAGCAAAGAAGGAGTTGGATTTGTTCCCCAGATAAAAAGATCCATATCAAGTCACCTGGCTACACCCTTCATGCTCTCAGTATCTCACTACAGGCACATTCCCAAATCTAGAGTTGGGAGGACCCTGATCTGACACACCACATGTCCAAACTCTGTGAAGCCTGAGTCACAATCTGCATCCGACTTTAATCAAAGGTCGGGCTACGTTTTGTACACGCAACCAAAGAATGTTCAGTGATTTGAGTCACTGTGAATATTTTGCAACATGTTATTTGGATTATAAACTAATATTGTCCAAGAAAAAGTCCAAGTGGAACTGAACAAAATGTCAAGCAGAATATGTTTTTAGACATTTTTCTAATGTCAATGGAACACTCAGTGTTTGTTACGCTAGTTCAAAGCATGAACTATTCCTATTATTCTGGTCATTCAATATTTTATGAAAATATTATGAAATGTGAAAATATTTAACCTTTCACACTTAAGATTTTATTTATTTTTTTTCATATGAGGCTATTCAAAATTCTGGAGTTCATTGCAGCTAAGGTAAAGAGGCAGCTGTGTACATAAGATTTAAGAGGACTCTGGAAAGCTATGTTTATAGCTGACAAGTGACTCCAGGGCTCAGAAACTAAGTCCTTCTTTGAGACAAATAAAAGCATTTAGTGCTTTATCAGATTTGAAGGCAGCCTAGAAACCAAAAACACAACCTATAACAATTAAGATGTAGGATTAATTGAGATTTAGGACCAATTTTCTACTTTTAAAGTAGATTCAATTTTTAAAAACCTAATCAATATAATAATCGCGTTCAACAATTTTAGCTTAGTCACAGAGTCTTTGTTCTATAGTTTAAAGCAAAGTTCTGTTTTACTCCTTTTTTACCACTAGGTGGCAAACTTTGCTAAGGAATACTGTCACACAAAAAAATTAAGATTCAAGTCTTAGTCAAAGCATTTGGGTTATAGCTGCCATCAAATTTTAAAATACTTTCTTTAAAATACTTTCCTGAGAGGTCATATCACCACTGTAATTAAAAAAGTAAATTCACAATTTCACAATTGCAGACTTTGGATATAATCTGGGCCGCCTCTCATGTTCTAGAAAAGCCAAGTCAAAAATAGTTGAATGTTTTGCTGTTGTATTAGTTAAGGGCAGAGATGGGACTCACACTCAGGCCTCTGGCTTCTCCCTTCAGTACTTTTCCACTCTGTTTTCGAGAACTATAGCACTTGCTATTATCTGAATGAAGCTATTCTGGCAAATATTAAGTCATTCCCTCGCGAAGTAATTTTGAATCACTATAATCCTTGGTTTCTGGCAGTCAGTTCACTCATGCTACACTAGTTCAAGCAACGTAGGAGTTCAAAAGATTTTAAATGACCCTTTAAGAAAGTGTAACAAGTAGTTCCTTATGTTAGACTCAGGTGGTATTTGGTAAGTTGGGGGCTTTGGTTTTTTTCTCTTTTGGTTCCCAGTAAGTAGAAAGCATTAGAAAAGGTTTGGAAGCATCATTAATCAAATAGTGGGAAAAATGAAAAGAATGAAGTGGGTTTGAGATAAGAAAAGAATTGAAAAATGGAACCAAGGTAAACCTCAAAAAACTCTGGCTTTCCACAGTGCAAGTACGCATGTGCGAGGTGACCTTGGCAGGCTAGATATCAAAAGCTTCGGTTTATTAAGTGAAGTCCAGATTAGAACTGGAAGGGTTTCATGAACTGGTGCCAAGAATCTGAAAACCAAAACAGGCTTTAATCAAGGTTTGGATCCATGCATACTATAAGCTAATCATTAAGCTGTGTCTGGGGTGGATATGGGAGCTATATAAAATCCAGTGCCGAGGAGGAGAGGCGTTTTAGAAAATAGTCTTCATATTTCCCATCCCAGAGTCAGTCTACATCTGGACCACTCTTCCATTTGGAAGACTTCTAGGAGAAGACATCAGGTCCAAACTAGGATATGCTCCACACTCGAAAGAGGATGGGGAGCAGGGTATGTGGGGCTACCAGGGACTTTATGATCTTTCAGCTACAAAATCCCAGTGAAATAATTCTAGACTACTTAGCATAGTATAAAATGCCCTGTCTGGGCTAATTCCTGCCTCTTGTTCTCTGCCATAACTCCATCCTGCCTTCAGATACAAGGGTGTGCCCTAGTATACCCATACCCCAGAGGATCTGGAATATTCCAGCATGTGGTCCCCAGCATGGCACTATTGAGAAGTGGAGGGAACATTAAGAGATGCGGCCTAATGGAGGTCCTTAGATCAATGAGAATGTGACCTCAAAGGGGACAATGGGACCTCAGCCCCTTCTTTTCATTTCCTGACCGAAAGATGAACAGTTTTTCTCCACCAGGTGCTGCCTTGCTACAGGGCCCAAAGCAACAAGGCCAACTGATCGTGGACTGAAACCTCCACACCTACAAGCCAAGAGTCAATCTTTTCTCTGTATAAATGGATTATATCATGTCTACAGGAACAGAAAGCTAACAGGCACCCCACCCCACCCTGGGCCCACACTCCTGCAGAGCAGCTCTTATTATTTTCAAGACCCCACATCTTCCTGGCTTTAGTTACCCACATGTAGAATGATTCCAATGCCGAGACTCAGTTCAAACAATACCACCTGCGCTCATTTGGAAACAAAATACCACAAGAAATTACCATAGGCCGGGTGACTTAAAGCAACGGAAATATATTCTCTCTCAGTTCTGAAGGCCAGAGGTTCAAAAATCCAGGTGTCCACAGAGCCATGCTCTTTCTCTCTCTGAAGGCCATAGGGAAAAAGCTGTTCAATGACTTCCTCTTAGCTTCTGGTATTTTCATCAGTACTTGAAGTTCTTCTACAGGTATATCATTTAATATAATATCTGCCTCCATTGTCATGTGGTTGCCCTGTGTGCGTGTATGCACGTGTGCACACACACACACACACATCTGAATCTCAATTGCCTCTTCTTACAGACATTAATCATATTTGGCTTAGGGCCCATCCTAATCAAGAATGACCTCAGCTTCACTTGATTATATCTGCAAAGACCCTATTTCCAAATAAGATCACATTCTCGGGTACAGAGCATCAAGACTTAAATACATATTTATGCAGGA
This sequence comes from Marmota marmota marmota, assembly GCF_001458135.2. Taxonomy (NCBI): domain Eukaryota; kingdom Metazoa; phylum Chordata; class Mammalia; order Rodentia; family Sciuridae; genus Marmota; species Marmota marmota. The sequence continues at coordinate 1,204,678 of NW_026000016.1, forward strand.
CACACATCAATCCACAACACTGATTCCCTATTCCAATCACCACCTCTCTCCCCAAGAGCCAGTTGCCACCTCTATGTCAATCTGTACCTCCATGACAGTGCTGACCAGATTGGAGGCAAGTGTTACCCTGCAGGATCCCTGGGGGAGGAAAGAGCCTCTTTTTGATTTTTGTGTTTGCCTTTCTTGGCACTCTGCCTAATGCATAGATCTCTGGGCCCATGAATGAAGTCAGTTCTTTGCAGTGGAACTCTGGAATAGATCTGGTTTCTAGGCTTTTCCTGTATAGCAAAGCTAGAGCGTCAGATTAAAATAATCCCCCAAAGGAGATCCTTAGCGGATGCGAGGTTCAGGTTGCAAGGCTCTGGACAAGGAAGGGTTGGAGCAGGGTGATAAATGTTTGGATCACTGAAGCAAGTATTTTAGGATGTCGATGGAGAAGCAGGGAATGGTAGAGAGCAGGTAGGCTGTGGAACTAAGCTTGTCATTTTGGAGAAGCAACACTTTGATAACACAAATACAGATCTCTAGGACAATGGATCTTTTGTGCCATAGCTTGACTCCAAACAAGTACATTTCATTTTTTTCTAGCGACCTTGATTAATAATGGCACTTGGCTTCTGAAAAAGGTGGCCCCTTGCTCTGGGGGTACCTATTGAGAAAGCTCAGGAACTACAGTGAACGTAAATGACTGGGAGTGAAAATGGAAAACTGTGTGGACCTGCTGAATGCATTTCCTTTTCTCTGTACCTCACTTGCTTCTCATGGATTCGGGATCTCCCATCAACACAAATGTCTGCTGTAGGCTCACACTCTCTGCCCCAGAGACTGAGATGGTGTTGTTCTAACCAGTCTCACCTGTGTATCTGGTTTTGGCCATTTACAAGTTCTCCTGCTTGTAAGTAGATGGGGTGGCACATGACATAGACCTGGGTCAGAGTCCAGTTTGGGCTATAGTCCAACTGGAGCCATGGGATCAGAACTCCTGCTGTTATAATATATAACCAACCAAAATCTCATCATCCCTCTGGCTAAACAAGTCAATAGCCACAAGGCAGTCAGAGGTCTGAGACAGTCCAGGCAGGACCAAGACCAGCCAGCTGTCTCCAGCTCCCTTGTCTCTCACTGTTGGAGGACAGAGAGGAAAGGCAGTCCCCATCCAGAATGGGCGTCCAACTAACCATTTCCTATTATGGCTCTTTGATTAACCAAATAGACCCTTCCTTTCTTTTGGTGCTGGGAATTGAACGCAGGGCCTTGTGCATGCGATGCAAACACTCTACCAACTGAGCTATATACCCAGCCCATGAATCTTTTTTAGTGTGAAAAAATATAAATATAAAATTTACCATTTTAACCATTTTTAAGCATTCAGTTCATTGGCACTGAGAAACCGTCACCATCACCCATTTTTATTTTTCAGCCTCCTGAAATCTATACCCCATTAAATAACTCCCCTAGCCCCAGCCTCTGGGAGCCACTGTTTTACTTTTTGTCTTATGTGATTGGCAACTCTTGAAACCTCTAAGTTGAATCATACAGTATTTGTCTTTTAGCTACTGGCCTTTTTCATTATGCGTAAAGTCTTCCAAGTGTGTCCATGTTGGAGCCTGTGTCAGAACTTCATGCCTTGTTAAGACTGAAAGCTTTTCTGTCATAAGGATATGCCACATTATGTTGATCCCTTCCCTGGTCAATGGGCATTTGAGTTGTTTCCACCACCTTTGGCTATTGCATAGAATGCTGCTCTGAACACGGCTGCACAAGCACCTTTCCAAGTCTCTGCTTTCAATTCTTTGGGGATCTACCCAGAAGTGAAATTGCTGGATCATATGAGAATCTGATTCATTTTCTGATGAAGTGTCATATTGTTTTCTATAGGCTGCATCATTTTCCACTTTAAGATATATTGGAAGAAAAAAAAGTGACCCCGACACTTCGATTCAATGCAAAAATAAGTCAAAAACAAGATCCCAACCATGTTGCCTATAATACTGGTCCTAGGTGGCAGAACATGCATCTTCCCTAGACAGAAAATGCATTGGTCCTAAGCAGCCTCTGAGGCCAGCATCTGACCTGGTAGCCTTTGCTCCACTGTTTGCCCTGCCTGCCTGCCTCAGGTTTTGGTGCGTCTCAGCTCTGGGAAACTGGAATTACTGTTCTCCCCCCTTGGGATTACAGTCTTATGTTCATGGCAGTAGAGACCTTCCAAGTTCTGAGTAGGAAATATTGGAGATACAGAGGAGTTTGTCTAATTTAGGCAATTTGAAGTAGCAAACCTTTCCACATGGCTCAGACACTGGCCGACCTCCTGAAATCTTTGTTGGACATGTTTAAGGCACTTGTGGAAACAGAGAAAGGGACACATAGTCTTCTAAAACCAGTTCCTACTGAAATTAATTTTCAAACATGATCTCTTATCATAGAATTGGATCTTGAGTTGACAAGTTAGATCTTGGGAACTGGAATTTTATTGGGTATTCTTTTGCATCCTGTAGAACCTAGCCTAGTACTTCTTTCACACAAAGTGGGACCTTAAGATAGAATGTGTACACTGGGTTTAGCATAATGCCTACCTATCAGGGCTTGGTAGTCAATTGGCTCTTCAAACAATGATATTCAACTTGATGACAGGACTTAAAGTCACAGATTGAGCATAGTCTAAGAACAAACCCCAATTCTTAATTCCTAGTTTTTTTTTTGGGGGGGGGGGTGGTGGTAAGATCATCCCTTTTATAACAAAAAAGGAATCTAGCTAGTCACAGTAATTGAGAAAACAGATGTTTCCACTAGAGTCCAGCTCCCACGTCTCAAGTGCTTACAAATTTTAAAAACAATAAACAAAAAATTGCAAGTAAAGGTCACTAAACACATAAAAGTGGCAACACTGCTAATAAATTAAGAGAGCAGACTCAAGTACTCCATCCTCAAGCGCAGGGAGTGAAGGGTGGTAATTCTTGGCATGTGGTAGTCCACGCTTGTCAGATACCTCGACTAAAATTGCTGTCCCAGACTCTCACCAATATCAGGTCACAAGCATGTGTGTTTTCCCAAGCTCTCTAAGCTATTTAAAAGATACTGGGAAACTTGAACTTGACGTTTTTTAACAAATACACAAAAAAGAAATTTTTAAAAGTTTCAAAAAATGGTAATAGCCATACAAAGATCCGTTGAAACCTTTTATATTATCAAGTTTTAGGCAAAACTGACATACCGTACGTAGCTCAGCTATGCCATCTGATGACTCAAACATTCAGTAGCTCTGACAATTAAAGGGAGAGATTATTATAATTCTGACCCCTAAGAAATGTATTTTTAAAGATTCACATATAATCGACTCTTGTTAAAGCAAACACTGGAGACTATAAATGAAAAATTATTCCTTTCCTACATATCAAAAGGCTGAAGGGTAGAGTGGTTAAACCTCTGGCAAGTGGGGCGAGGTGGATGCTTGGATCCCTTGTCCTCTTTCTGTCCCTGAAGTCCCTTCTTCAGTAAAATGAGAATCATGATCCTAATGATCTACTGCCTGGTTTGGCCATGAGATGGAAACGAGTGATTGATTACATATCAAGTGGAGTGGAGTGTTAGTCATCTGTGTCTTCTGTTCTAGAGTAAATTCTTCCTGTTATGCTTTTGGACATTTCCTTCATTATCAACCCTTGGGGGAGCATAATAATAAAATTTGTATCATAGCTATCTTCGAAAGAGAGCTCAAAACGTTATATCATTGTGGTCATTTTTATGTGTTCAGGGAAGGAGAACAAAGCCATTGAAGGACAAGATCCAAAAAAAAAAGACAAGGTACCTTAGACATGGAGCTTCCAAATAGTTGCACATGTTATCACAACTGCCAAGAATTTTACAAAAGAACATCAATGTTTACAAAGAGGTCTAGACCAGGGGAGTGTCAGGGGCTGAAAAATCCTAGTTGGAGACACCCTGGGAATAGTGAGTCTGAATAAAAAGACAGAAAGCCATTAGACAGTGAGGGAGGAGAAGAAGAAGAATTTGGTTTGGAACGTATGCCGTTATGGTTTTACACCTCTGAAACCCATAGATAAACGAAAACACTGAGTTTCCATTTTAAAGATGCAGCTGCCAATCAACCATTGACTGTATCATAAAGTTTTTATGAAGTGCCACTTTATGTGCGAGTTAAGATGCAATGGGTAAGAACCCGATGAGAGCTTATGGTATGTGCCTCATTGGGGAGAGGATACAAACAAGAGACATCCAGGACAAAGAGCTGAATGCAATGTTTTTAGCTGGACCTCCTAACTGGAATCCAAAGTCATAGGATTGGGGTAACACTGTTTTGTTTGCACAGGGACCATGCCTAGCAGAGCTATTCCTGGAGAATATACAAAAACTGAGATTCTGAGAAGTAACCCCTCACTCCAACCTGCTGACCTTCTTCCTGCTCCACCTCCAATGGACTCAGGCTGCACAATTAGGTACACACCCATTGATGCCACTCCACAATTTTTGAAAGAATTTATGGCTCCCTTTAATCTTTTTATACACAGAACTATTGACCAGAAAGTATAAAATCTTAATGTGACTAAAGGTGCCAACCCTAGACTTTCTTCCCATGGTCAGTTTCAGTTCCTATGGAATGTGAAATGATCACTTGTCATTTCAACTAAGGAAATAATAGGCATCTCCCCATCTCCTTGAGATGAGGAAGTTTGACTAAGTGATTCTTAATATTCCTTCTAGAGCTAAATGCCTATGATTCTTTAAGATTAGCATGCTTGGTTTCAGTCATTTATAAATTGTTTCAAGAAAAGACTAATTTTTCCCCCTGATTTCATTCTTTGTTCATGGTACAATTTGGTACCGTGTATCCAGAGATCCTTGATAATGGTTTTAAGTCCCAAGCAACATACTGCTCACAAATGTTATTGGACGCCTTTGCTTTCTGGGAATAGTTCTAATAAGCATACCATGCTCAATAAACTTTCCATATTAATTTCTGTCCATTTGTTTAATAATATTATAGAAAAGAAAGAAAAAGATGGAGGTAACAGATTGAGTGTGACAAAGGACATTTTCTCCACAAGATGGAGCTCATTCTTTTTGCTATTATTTTCTAATTTTAAAGGAAATTGTGTTATTGCAGAAATGTTCACATGTGGTGATTTGAGATATTTGACATTTTCACCACTTTTTCTTGTTAACAATTCCAATTCCATTTGTGGTTGTTTGTCGAAGAACAAGGGACTGAGGGATTCTGTATTCCTCTCCTGCCTTGACTAACAATGACCTAGGCATACTGAACTATGTAAAGAGAAAAAAAAATGACAGTCATCACTTATGTTAGGTATTATAGTGAATAAGACACAAATATTTATGGAATACAATCAATGAACTAAGCATTAGTTATTGAGTGATGGGTCAAAATAATCTGATTTATGAGCACTATACTTTTTTGCTTTGCAAGAAAGTACCTAGTTCAATACTACAGAGTAATATACCATAATCTAGATTCTCCAAATGGTAGGATTAATCCTGTATCTAAATTCACTGTGTGAATCTAAATTCATCTTCATTTAAATTTATTCAACTACATAAAAAAGAAATAAACCTAAATATCTTGGTTTTTTTTTTCCACAAACGTTTCAACATAGCTTTAATACTAGTCATTACCACAAATTATTATACGTGAAACTATAAACTTGTAACGAAGAATTAGGAACTTCTACCAGGAGAGTGTTTCATGTAACAAATGATACCTAGTAAAGAACTCTTTTAAAAAAATTTAACACTTTAATATTGAATGTTCTTCTGTTGATGAATCTTTTGAGTATCATTATCATAAAAATGCAAATACATTTCTTAAATGATTTTGACATCCTTCCAAGTTAAACTGAAAAAATGTTTAGAAGTGCATTTTCTATTTGCTTTGTACAGTGCTACTTTAAACTATTTAACTCCATGAACTTTAAAATCCCACATTAAACTTGGCTGGGTACATATCTGTGGTCTAATAAGACTAATTTTAGATCTCTGCTATTTTCCCAAGCAGAAATACAACTAAAGTTTTGAACTTCTGCCTCAACCCCTGAATATGGGAATAATCATTCTTGTTTTCTAAGAATAAATAAATAAAATTGTGCAACTGAAATTATAGATTTAACCTTCGGATTGGCAATGTCCTCTCCTTTCTTCATTAATGTAACAATGTTAACCATCCTAATGGATTAATACTAATTTCTCATAATCATACTAACATTACTCACATGACTATATAAGGAATAGTAGAAATATTTTATGTATGCATACACTCCCTGTTAATTTTTTTTTAGAACAGCAGAGAAATCTATAAAGTGTGAAAAGGATAAAAGTTAGCCACTTCACTTAAAATAACATTGGCACAGGATGTGACTATAGGCCACAGCTTTGTCACACGTGCTGAGTGTTCTATAGATACCATGAACTTATCCAAGGTCACATAGCTAGGAATTGTGTTTGCCTACAAATAAGGGATAGGACATGGGTCCTTCGAGCCCACATCCTTCACTACTCCTCTGTATGATCTTGTAGGACTAATGAGGTGGTTTCCATCTGTACCCCAAAACAAGCTGTTTTTTTTTTAAAGTTGGATCATATAATCCAACTTTCCATTTTCATTTATATACAAAAGGAGATAAGCTATAGAAAAGGTTGCCCTCTTACTTGAAAAAATGCTACCTTTCTCTCCTTTCAGAGGATACACTCAAGGACCACTCACTTCTTCTCACTCCTTTGATGAACAGGTCTATGATGGTGGAGTTAAGTACTGAATGAGAACATCATTAGTATCCCAGCTCTGGGCCTTCCTGCCCCTTGGTCCACTGGTGTGTTCTAAAGCTTGGTCCCACACATCTCTAACTTTTACACCTGCCCTTGCCTAGTACCTGGATCTGTGCTCCCATCCCCCTTTCCATAAGGCAATCTGTGCCTCTTATCCCTCTTTCTTTGGATAAATTCTGATTCACTCATCAAAACCCAATTACTATGGCATCATCCTACTCTACAACTTGACATAAAATTCCTACTCTAGCTTCAGGAAACATGTTATCATTACACTTCTTATTTGGGCTACTAATGCCATCCTTAGAATCATGGATGAAGACAGTTTCGCGTTAGTGGTCGTTTTCCTTGATTAGAAATTTCAGTTACCATGTAACCCCTTCTTCCTCCTCTTTCTTGTACATTTTCTAGTGGAACAATAATAATCTGAAGGAAGCACTAATAAGGTGGAAGTTCTAGAGTATCATAAGACTTGAAGTTAAAGGCAGGTGTGTCCTGAGGGATCTCTTTTCCACATGTATATGAGGGGTAGTTTCAATATTCCCTGGCCTATTTCTCCCATGCATTTCTGGAGTGAGATTTAACTAAGATTATACCTGTGAAAACTCTGGAAATGATAAAATACACAAACATAAGATATAAAGAATCTTCTGTAGCTTGGATCATAAAATGTTCCCCAGAGGCCCGTGTGCGCCTTGGCTCCTAGCCTGCAGTGCTAAATTAGCAGGCAGTGGAACCTTAATGAGGTGGGACCTAATGAGAGGATGTTAGGTTATTGGGGGCATGTTCTTGAAGGGGATATTAGGACACCAACCTCTCATCTTCTTCTCTTTGCTTCTTGGCTGCCATGAGGTGAGCAGCTTTGCTCCTCTATGCTCCCCCTATCATGATGTGCTGCCTTGCCACAGGCTCAAGTGATCAAGAACTGAAGCCAAGATAAAGTAACTTTTCTTCTTTTTAAGTTGACTTGTCTCAAGCATTTGTTATAGTAACGGGAAGCTGACTAACATAAGATCCACTCAATCACTGTTTGTTAATTAATGATCATTTAACATTCCTAGCTCTTAAAAAGTGAAAGTGTAGCTCAGTGGTATAGAGCTTGCTAGCATGTACAAAACCCTGAGTTCAGTCCCCAGTACTGTGTGTGAGCACGCATGTGCGCACACACAAAGGGTTAGAGATGAAAGATAAAACAGAGGAAGGTCAGGTTTTAAACTCCATCTCTTCCATGATTTAGCTTTCTGGCCCAGGAGACAGAAAAAGGTGAAGAAGGTGCAGAAGCATTCAGCTGGTATATGAGCAGCATTAAAACACCAGGAAGGTAATCTGATCTCTATAGTTTCAGAAAGCCAACAAACATATGGTAGGTCCAGCTCCTGCTGAAGTAGCCAATATCAGTGAGTAGAAATTTAAAAGCAACATGTGTAACTGCCAGCCTGTTCCTCCACTGATAAAATATTTGAATATGATTTTAATGAGGACCAGTGCCTAGCCTGCCTGTAGTGTCTACCAATCCCGGATTATCCTGTTTCAGGTCATACTTCTCAGAAGCTCGGTTTCCTGTCCTGTAAAATGGCGAATTATACTATTTATTGTGAAAAATATGTTGTATTTTGAGATGACATAAAATGTTTTCATCAAGCAGGGACTTCATTGGAAGCTGGAAGTGTAGTTTTTCAGTTAACTAACCATATCTTCACTCTCTCACTCTCCCCTAGTAGGAATTTATCAATGTCTAATATTAAAAGACTCTGAATGACTCCTCCAAACTCAACAGGAATTGAAAGAGTACAATGGGTCACATTTAAAAAAAAAAAAAGTCTGATACAGAGCCAGGAGCCTGAGAAAGAGCAGGTCCTGGCTAACAAGGGAAATAAAATGTGCACAGTAAGTAATCACGTAACTTGGTCTGGAGCAAATAGACTGCTGACATCAGAAAAGAACAAAGACTTTGGAAGATAAAGAGACAGGAATCGTTGGTGCCCATACTAAGCTCAGAAAATTGATGGACTCAGATACAGACAAATTTTTGTGTCAGGATGCAGATTGGATACAGTGCAGCGGGAGGGTTTGGGCCATTTAACCCATTTCTGCTCTCACAATCCAGAAAGCCAGCTTGACTTCATTTTGGCTCCGTTGACCATATATAATGTCACTGCCTTGGAAGAGCAATCCTACATCAGACTGAACTCCGAGAAACACTGGGTTTGTCAACAATTGTGGGACACAAGCTTGTCCCCAAGCTGAAACTCCTACTCTGACACAGGAGACCAGGTTCTTGTCCAGTTTCTATCAAGGACACATTTTGCAACCTGATCCAAGTTCTCTCACTGTCTAAGTCTCATGAAAATGAGAATATAAACATCTGTTCCATTGCTTTGTGAGTTAGACAAAGAAATTTCTGGAAAGAAAAGCAGCTACAAAAATGAGTGCCTATAAGCAGTCAATCTTATCAAATAGAGTGGAATTCCTTTAATTTTGTAGAGAACTTCTCAAAATCAACTTCATATCTAGTTTGTTTCCTATTAGCACGCTGAGCTTTGAGTCTAGAGAGCAACAGGACATATATTTTGAAGGCAGAAATTGGAAGAGAAGAGGGAAGGAGGATAAGTCACAACAGTAGGTTTTAATAGTATTTAAACCTGATAAGGTTAAAGTCTAAAATTTCTCTGTATTTCAAGTGTTTATATATCAGGTTCTCAAACCATTTGTTATGGTTTGAATGTGAGATGTCCCCCAAAGATCTCACATGTGAGAAAATGCAAAAAGAAGGTTTAGAGGAGAAATGGTTTGGGTTATAGTTATAACAAAATCAGTGAAGTAATCCCTGATTGGATTAACTGAGTGGTGACTGGAGGCAGGTGGGGTATGGCTGGAGAAAGTGGTTCACTGGGGGTGTGGCTATCAGGTATATATTTCATATCTGGAGAGTGGAGTCTCTTCTTCCTCATCATCATGTGAGCCGTTTCCCTCTGCCATTCTCTTCTGCCCTCGAGTCCCAAGGAATAGAGCCTGCCACTTATGGACTGAGACCTCTGAAACCATGAGTCCTTCTCTAAATAAACCTTTCCTCCTGGTCAGGTCTTTCAGTCACAGCAGCAAAAATGCTGACAATTCTATGGAAATTGTACACACAGTAGCAGCACCCATAAAGAGATATTTGGGGAAGGAAAACACTGAAAAGCTGTAATACAATTTGAGCATTCCTTAGCCGCAAATTCAAATTCTGAAACATTTTGAGAACCAACATAACTGCACAACTCCACTGGTTCAATGTACACTGAGTGCACAACTCTGCTGGTTCAATGTACACTGAGTTCAATGCAAAAAAAAAAAATAAAATATATTATAAAATTACTCTCAGGCTATAGGTATAAAAGTACTTTCAGGCTTTATAGGTATAAAGCCCACATAAAACAAATTAATTTCATATTTAGTCTTGGGTCCCATCCCCTGCTCCCCCAAAATTTCAATATCTAAAAACACTTCTGGTTCCAAGCACTTCAGATAATGATACTAACCTGTACCTCATTTTATAACTAACTTATTATTAATAATCTCTATGTCCATAAAAGTGGTACTTACCAAACTAAATCACATTATTTCTATAAGTGAAAATGGGCCCACTCTTCTCAGAGCAAAACAAAAAACCTTCAGTTAAAGTCACAGTATGCTAGAGGAAAAGCAGGCTGCGCTTATTTTTTTATCTTTTGTCCACATTTCACTATATGAAAGAGTTTCCCACTTTCTAAAAGCATAGAAGTTCCAGTTTTATTAGAGGAAAAATAACACAAAGGGCAAATGTAAAAAATAAAATTCTGTAAAGGGATTCTGTTGGTAAAATCAAAGACAATGAGTCTTACTATCTTATGATGATAGCTTTATATTTAAAAGAGTAAAAATGAAATTAACAGGCCAATAGTGGTGTGTCTGGTGATGGAATAAAAAATTTTTAGTAGTTTTGAATTTGTCATTAGTAACCATATAATATTTTATATAAAGAAAATGTCTTTAAGGGCAGAAAGTTTAACATACATAAGGTATTCTAGGAGTGTTGTTTTATGTGCTTTTCTGCATACATATTTAAAATGTGTGTACTTTTATGATAATAATTGCTCTGAACATCTTGTAAAACTCACCAAAATATTTGCTAAAGAATGTATTAAAAATATTCTTTGAATTCACAAAAAATCAAATACACTGAATGAAATTTCATTTACTCATTCAACAAATATTAGCTGAATGTTTATTACTGATTAGCTTCTTTATTAATCTGCTATTCTACAGTACCATGGAATTGGAATTACTTAGATCAGTTATCAATATCCACTGATGTATAAATATATTTGGTCATATGATTTAATTTATAGTTCATATTTGAAGACTAGGTATGTAGAGATTATGCAAAAGCATCAGTTATGTTACATGCATGTACAAACATGCCACAATGAAACCTTATTATTTTGTGTAATTAATATGCACTAATAAAAATCAATTGAAGAATTATTTCTAAAGCAAAATTAGTAATGTTCAGAATTCTAAGTGGTTTCATCTGTTTGTGTCATGCCTGTAACATGAACATGATTGACAGCAAAACAAAGTGTTCTCAAGTTGTGGCAGATGGAATTTATAACTCATTTATGTAACACACAGAATGTTCACAGGAAATACTGTGGGGAAAAAAAGGCTCATTTTGAAACAAGTTTTACATTTTTATGTTCAATGTACTCTTAAACTTTCAATATTACTTTTTTTATTGCACCCATGAATATCTCAGCAAATATCTATAAAGTGTTGATACTACTTAAAAACAATCTAATAAGAGCCATTATCACAAATTTTTTTAAAAAGTAGTAATTCTTTGCAAACTCCAGTCTGTCAACATTTTTCTTATTATCTTATAAAACATTTTTTCCCATTTGTTTAAATCAAGATCCAAATGAGGTCTATATATATCAATGGGTCTCAAGTTTCTTTAATCTGCTGGTCCCAGCCATTTCTTCCCCTGGTCTCTATTGCAGTTTGGTTATGAAAAACACTGGTCATGTGTCCCATAATTTCAGATGATTGGGGTTTTGCATCCTTATGTTGTAGTTCAATATATTTCAATGTAGACTGCTATTTAGATCTAGAGCTTTGATCCGATCCTGATATAAGATTGGCAGGATACTTCATAGATTCATGCTCCCACCAGGAGGTACCCATTGCCAGGTTCTTCTATTCTTTGGGAAGTTAGCAATTAATCATGCCACTGCCTAGAATCATCAGGATTGCAGAATGATGAAATTATTTGATTCTTTATTTGCTTTTTATATAAAACACCTCTATAAAGAGAAGCCCTACCTTAACAATTTGCAAGATTTTGAGAACGATATAATATAAAATACAGTTCAAGATTCTGGATTGGCTTCAATGGCTAAAAGGAACCGTGTGCTAGAGGAGATTGAGATATTCTTTTCAAACGTTTTAAGTCCTTTTAAATGAGTATATAAAAGTCTTTAAAATGCTTTTAAGTGCTCACCAGCAAAAAGTTTCTTTAATGGAACTTTGTGATCTAATGAATTCTGATAGAAAAAGCAAGAGTTCCAGGAATTAGCAGATATGGGTGCTGGCAATGAGTCACTGTGATTCTTAACCCCCATACTGCTCCAAGACCCAATCGATAATACTGTTATTTGGCCTTGGAATTAATTTATATACTTGGAATTGAAAATAAGCAAGTGGCAATTTTGGAAAACACTTAAAATTAACAGAAAAGATGAAGACCTTTGGTAAGAACCTCTTACAATGGGACATGGGATATTCTGGCCTCCCCTGCACCCTCTCCCCTCTCTCTTCTCTGAACCCCTATAGAAGGCAAAGCAGCCAGCCAGGTCAAATTGCTCCATCCCCCATAGGGGTTAATTTCTCTATACTGCAAGCAAGACTATTTGTCATTTCCTCTGAAGGGAATGATTCAAATATCCCTTTAGGATCCTCTAGACTGCAAAAATAGACAGGGAATCATATCCACGAGGTAGTTGAGAAGAGGATCCGAGATGGAAAGTAAAATTTGCCAGAGGTAAGCCAGAGATAAGATGAGTAATACTCAGAAGCTATCAAATATTAGGGGAAATATAAATGTAAAGAATGACTAGAATATGATACCCAAATTCAGCCTATGATTTTTGTTTTCCAAAGGATGCCCCAACTGGCTATTTAATTGACAAGCGACACATGGAGCAAGGTAAAATTTCTAATGTTTTCTGTGCTAGTTCACTTCCGTCTTCCACAGCTGTGCTAGGACTATCTGAATTATTAAAAGAAACATGGCAAAAAGAATAGAAGATGCAATATCTAATAACTATGTTTAAAGGCTAGTGTTTTGATTCTGACTTCTCCAGAAGGTCAAATATCTTTGCCAACAGTACCTGGAAACTGAATTATCAGGTCATCTGATTCCCTCCTACTTTTCACCACCAGTTCAAATTGCTTCTCTCCCCACCCTTGGAGAACAATGATTGCTGAGTCATTTTATATTTGAGGCATAATGAGAACAAGTTCTAAGCCAGCAACTCCTTGAAAATTTATTTGTCTTCCTATAAAGACAAGAGTGGAAAAATACCATTTTGGATTCTGGAAGTAGAAATATTTTCAACAGAAGATGAATTTCAGACAGACAGACATGTTCCTGTGTGCGTGGAGTGGATCTCAGGCAGGTACCATACCTCCACACTTCCCTGGATCTCTACTTTCTCATCTAGGGATGAAAAAGTTATAACTGGCAATATTTAATGTCTCTTGGAATGTAAAATTTAAAGACTCGATACTTTTACTATTTCAGATTAATTGGCTTAAATTCTATAGTGACTAATATATATCTGGAAAACAAATCAGTATCAATAATGAGTTTATCAAGAGGCTACTTACCTGGATTGCTTAGTCAAAAGGGCACACTGTCACTCCATTAAGGGATAAAATGGTTTTGGGATTTTAGTAAGACAGACTCTAAAAAAAGAATTAACAATTGGTACTGATTAGTCAAGCAAGAAAGATTTCTATTAAATTGGTGACGTCATGTTAGGCCACAGTGGCCTTTGCCATCACAGACCCAGTATACACCACTGTTAGAATTCAGTTCTCCCCCAAATCTTTAAAATGTCCTGCAAAACTTAATATGGAGAATGAGGGGTACATGAGTTCAGTCTGGGTATGATACCAAAGTACAATAGGCTATTCATAATGATGTGAAACTCCTTGTCAAAAACTAACACATGGGGGCTGGGATTGTGGCTCAGTGGTCGAGCACTTGCCCAGCATGTGCGAGGCACTGGGTTCCATCCTAGCACCACATATAAAGATATTGTGTCCATCTACAATTTTTAAGAAGTAAGCACATGCAAAACTATCTCAAGTAGGATCAGAGAATAAGGACAATGTAGAGGCAGACATTTCCTGGAATGGAGACAGAGGAACAAATGCATGAACTGGCCTGGCCCCCCGTGTCACCTCATCTCCTTCACGCTCTTGGCTCCAACCACACTGGCCTCCAGGACATTTCTAAACACACTCGACACACTTCCTTTATAGGACTTTGCAATGGTTGCTCCCTCTGCCTGGAATGTTCTCCTCCTAAATATCTGCGTGACTTGTTCCTCACATTAAGTTTTGCTCAAATGGCACTCGGTGAGGCCACTAAAGACTGAAATTCACACTCAGCTTCTCATCTGGTTCTCCATTTTCTGTAACATGAAACAATTGCTATTTATGGTTTATAGTTGTATCCTCCAAATAACATGTAATTCCCGTGCATGCAGGAATTTCCTGGGGTGCATACAGAGTAATAAAGGCGTGCTCAGCTATGTGTCCCACGTGCCTGGCTCGTGGCATGTGACAATATTTGTTCAATAAATGTACAAATAAATAAATGGATATAAATATTCTATTTAAGCCCAGGAAGGATTTCTGGGTTATCTCTAGGTAACTGGTCCACTTGGCACAAGCAAGTGGACCAGTTAAAGGAATGTATTTACTGCACCCCCATCGTGATGTGATTACATGGCTACACTGTTCACTTCCTCAACCACGCAGAAATCGATATTCCTATATATTTATTTATGTTTGATTTTAAGAAATATTTCATGAAGACCTCCATTTTGGAATTTGGAGAGGTTAGGAATGGCTGAATTTTATATAATGATTTTTTTTTAAACTACTTGAAGGGCTACAAAAGAAAACAAAGGCACCCCAAGATGGTGCCCCAGGCTTCTTCCCCGCAACCCCAACAGATTTGTATTTATGTTATCAAGAGCTATGCTAGTTTTTTTTAATGTGTTTTAAAAACTAGCTATGCTAGTTTTTAAACTACTGAGGTAGAGAGAGGCCCTCACACACTGTATCACTACCATGACTAAGTCAGGTACCAATAATGGCAAACACAGTTATAATCACAGGATGTGTCCACCCACCAACAAAAAATAAATAATAACCTTTTTACTTGTTTGTTCTTCTTGAGACTGAAGGGATCTAGGGAAAAGTTCTTCTTCCAGTGGTTTCTACCAAACAGATGGTCATACTTAGAGAACCTCAGGTAAGAGTTCAAGATATGTTTTAAGTTAAATTAACAAGAATTGTACAATGACCATGACTGGGGATCCCAGAGCTTCGCATAACCATGACTGGGCTGCTCACAGCCCAGCTAAAGAGCATCAAGACCTGATCTGAATAAGAAGCAATAAAAGCACCCTCCTGACACCAACATCAGAATAAAAGAAAAACAAAGATGGATTTTAAATATCACTAAGTCCTCAGGAGTGGGAGATGGAGGGTTGGATTTATAGCCACCAAGAAGTACAAATAAAATACATATTCATGAAATCCCAATCCTAAGAAAAATCATCTGGGAAAGAATAGTAAAAGTCAGAACACATATCCATAAAAGAGATTGGTGAGTTTTCATTTTTATTTCCTTAGAGCTTTCCAATCACCTCTAATTCAAAATGATTGTTTTCTTCCTACATTATATATATAAATGTGTTAGGAGAAAAGGCTAGACTTGAGCTTGTGCCCTCTTTTTTTATGGAGAGTAGTTTTGTGCTCACTTAAAATTCTTTGCAAATCCTCAGACTGGTCTCAGAAATGCCTTATTCCCAGGGGGGCTCTGAGCTCAGCACCAGCTGGAGTTGAACCAGAATACAAGCAACATGTCTGGCTGCCCCGCCAGACCTGCTGGAGTGGTTATAAAACTCTGGAACAAACCAGACCCCCTGACTTAGATGAATGTGATGTGCTTCAAAAATGGTAAAAGTCAGACCCTGGATGAAGTAATCAAGTTGGTGGGCTGCTTCTGAAATAAATACATGGGTTCATTCAGAGCCATTGCTTTCTGGGGAGGGAACACTAGATGTCACTGCTTCCACGAAATGCCACCTTACAAATCTATATGTGAAAGCGAGGGCACACTCAATAGACCTTTTACTCCAGTGGTCTTAATGTTTATACGGTGGGGTTAACGTTTCACAATGAACAAGGTTGATGGGCTTTTAGCCAAATTTTCTCTTAAAAACTAAACCCGTCTAGGTAATAAGCATTACATTTTATTGTGATCCTCAGTATTAAATTCCAACTTCCTTCTATCCCAGTCTGGGTAAATCATCCCTGGAGTGGATGGACACAAGAAGACATTGGGCAGAACACCCAGACTCAGCCAGGTGTTGCCAAACTGAAATTATCCCTTACCATTTCATAGAAAGCCACTTTCCAAGTTCCCAAATGTGTCCTATTGCATGCACTGGTTTGAACTCTATGAACCATCAATTATGAATTAAAACCTGTCCCAGAGAGGTGATGGTGGATGACCTTCCTGACTGGGTGCCATCACACTGTACAACATATTGTTTTCATTGTCCCTGCGCAAGGTTCATTACCTAGATAATGAAGCACAGGTCCCATTTTAAATCCAATCCAGGCAGAAATGCTTGCTTCCAAGTCAGTTTTAGGATACTTAAACTTAAAAAGAAAAAAAAATTAAATAAAGCCATAGAAACAAACTTGGGTACCTTTTGGAAGAAGGTTGAATGATTCTACCAAAATACTCAATCCAAACATGTAGGTTATATAAATAAGAGTACAAAGAACAATGCTACCATTCCTGTGTGTAAACAGAAGCAAAAAAACCTGGAAATCCATTTGTGTGCTAACGTGTATCAGAAGGAATGGGAGAGAGACCAGTAATCTCTCAAACTTAATTCCTTTCCTGTAAGTAATTAAATTTCTTTGGTGCCCCTATTTTGAAATTTTGTTATTGTTTTTACTTAAAAGTAAAATCTAATCCAGATTAAATAGGTGCCATAAGCAAAAAAAAAAAAATCTTTACAAAAATGTTTAGCATTAGGTAAACTCAGTACCCAATAAAGAATTCAGCATGACTTGGAATTGCAGAATGATTTTTATTTTTTAGTTAATAAACCAAGAATTAGAGAACTACATCAATAATAGTATAAGCAGGTAAGCAGGCAGTGCATATTGATCAGTTACTATGTGAATTAAAACATTTTACATGCTATATCTTCTTAAAAATTCAGAACCAGGTGAGTGAATTACTCAACTGTTTCATAAAAAACAGGTAACATTTGGAGAAATTCCTCATAGTTCTTGACCACTGAAATTGGTCAGACTCCACAGAAGGCTCTCTTAGTCATGATATTATATTTATTTGTAAGTATCCCAAAAAAGATATTGTGTGTGGGTAGGATCTACAGTGCTACAGATCAAAATTTAATTACCCACTGCATACTCCACAGCAATTATACTCATAAAGGTGGCTGTGAAAATTTGATATGCATTGCGGAAGACCCATCTACAACACTGACAACATTTCCACCAGGAGAGAGCTCTATTAAAGTGCTTTTGTAGAGTAGTCTGCGTTATAGAATGAAGTGAAGAACTCATTGGAAAAAAATACCATTTTTTTCTGAGCCCAGAACAATTAACATTTAGCCTTTAGACTTTCAGGCAGTATGAAATTAAACAGCACCCATCTTTCAAAGAGCAATGAGGAGGACATCTAACAGATTCCAAAAGACATCAGCCAAATCTTATATTGCACTCTCTCTCAAAATCCAAGGCATGAGAAATTGCCTGTTGCCTGTTCAACAGATGAGGAAACCAAGGTCAAAGTGGCTAAAGACTTGCTTTACTGACCTGAGTGGGTCACTGCCCCTTCAAGAGTCTACCACTCCCTAGGGCCCTTGAGAAAAGCAGTTCCAGGGGTCCCTGGGACCTGTCATGTGACCTGCTATATAGGGCCATAAGTGAACAAACCCCAAATGAGTTTTGAACACACTGCTCCTCTAGGGACATTGGGATGCATGAGGCCAAGACTACTACACATAGAGGAAGGATGCTCTATTCCCTTACTTTCTTATGTGCTTTTATCACGAACCCACAAACTCAAAAATTCTAACACATTTGACCCAAGGTCTTGGGCGCCATATTGAATTGACTAGTACTGAGGCTCTCTCCCTAATTTGCTTCAGAACCCAAGTTTCATTACTATCAATCTTGTGATTTAAATTGTGGTAACACAGAGTACAGGGAATTACAGGTTTTTATTTAATTTTTTAAATATTATTTTAGTTATAGTTGGACACAATATCTTTATTTTATTTATTTATTTATTTTTATGTGGTGCTGGGGATCTAACCCAGTGCCTCACACATGTGAGGCAAGCATGCTACCACCAAGCTACAACCCCAACCCCAACCCCTCTATTTTTTAACTTTGATAAACTTGTTTATCAAACTGAAAAATAACATTCACATAGGTGCTGGATATATGGCAGAGCTCCCCTTGCAAATTTGTAGAGGGGAGAGAAGAAGTATAAAAAATGGTTCTGGGATAATTTATTATCCAAATAAAAACCGATTTGATTCTTCCCTCATATTCTATACAAAAGTAAAAATTGAATGATTTTAAAATAAAAACTGTCATGTCTTTGTTATTAGGAAAAGACTTCTCACATAATGAGAAATAAAAATATTAAAAAATTGACAATATCACAAATTAGAACTCATTCATCAGCAATACAGTGAAAAAACAATTTATAACCTGAGAGAAGACATTTCCAACACATAAAACTGACAAAGGATTACTGAAAGATTATATAAATATCAAAGAAATGAATAAAAGAAAACACCACAATATATGACAAAAGATATAAAGGCAAGGTATAAAAGTCTGACATTTCCTTGTGATAAAGATATGAGAGAATGAGAACTCTAGCTATTGATGTATGGAAAAATGCTACAGCTATTTGGGATGACAGTTTGGCAATATCTAATAAAATTAAAAATATGCACACTTTAACAATAACCATTCTACTCCAAGGTATGCCTCAAGCAGAGCTTCCCAGATAGTCATCCAAGGCAAATCACATCCAGGTACGACAGATATCAATCTGCTTAGCTGCAGGGGGTTGGGCCAACTGCTGCAGCTGCAAACAGTCTGCAAAAAATATTCTTTAATATGCAATAACTCAAAAAAAATTGCAAAAGCACTGCTCTAGAGGAAGGCCTACAAGTGTGCACCAGCAACCTTGTACCTGAGTATTCATTGCCTCCTTCCTCAGAATAGGAATGAAGAGGGAGGGAGGGAGGGAGGAAGGAAGAAAACTGCTTAAATGTATCAACAGAAGCTGCAATAAATGAAGAGTCCTACATTTGCACAATAGCATATTAAACTACCTACCACTCTGTGTAATACTCTAATATTGTGGATAAATTACAGAGTTTAACAAAGAGAGGAGTCATAAGCACGCTACGGTATTCTGTTACTTATAAAGTTGAAACATAGGAATTTTGTTGAAAGACATGGAAGAGTACTCAATACTAGACACTAACGATATACATATACATAACCAAAAAACTTTTAAAATCATGGAACTGATTTTAGAAATGTAAGGTGGTGGTTTCTGCCAGTGGGAGAAGGAGGGCTGCATACACAAGGGGATCAACATTGGCAAGGAAAATGAACCCAGTTCATGAAGCTGAGTGATGGGTATGCAATAACATATTATTCTTTGTACTACTTTGAATGTCTTAAAAACTGCATGACAAATTTAAGAAATAGAAGCAGCTGAGCTACTAATAAATGTCTACATAAGGAATGAGGAATTACGCAGTTCAAAGATTAGGGTTTCACAGATGATGGCAATGTCCCAGAAGAACATCACACATACATCATATCACTGATTCTGGGTACCGCATCTTCTGTTTCCCATTCTGTCTACACTCCTCCATTTTCTTCTCGCTACACTCTTCTGTTTCTCTTGTCCTCTACTTGTCACCCTCAGACCAACTCATGGCACACTCCCCCAGTCCATTTAGAAAAATCCACAACAGTTGGTATCTATGGAGGTTTTTCCACGAGCCAGTCCCATTCCCAGTGCTTTGGATGCCATCTCATTTAATCCTAACAATTCCACCAACAATTATATGGTCTACAACGACATGGCCATTGACACAGAAAGACCCAGCAACTTAAAAAAGATTAAAAATCCTGTCCTAAATCATGCAGGTAAGGAATAGCCATGATCCCAGCCCATAGGCTCTTAGTCCAAAACTCACACTTCTTACCAGCTGTGTTGTGCTACTTTTTATAATATACCTGCAAATATGCATTTTATACATTTTATATTAAGTTTTTTTTTAATTGTGTTTGAATCAGAGTCTTACTGTGTGACCCAGGCTGGTCCAAAGAGTTCTCCCACCTCTCAAGTAGCTGGGGCTACAGGTGTGCACCACCACATACCCACCTCTACTTAAAATCATTTAAATTCCTTGACTTTGGTGAAGGTGAGACAGGATGAGGGGAAAACTTATTAAGTTATTTATACATTGAGGGTCCCTAATAAGAAATTAATTTTACTAGGTTTGTCGATAAACGATGAATCAAGAAGGTAGAGTCCTTCATTATAATCACTTTTTCAAACAAGGAAACAGGTTTAGAAAAGATGAAAAAACATAACCCAAGGTTATAGGCAGTTGGCAAGTGGCAGTGTCAGCACTCAAAACCAGGTCTTTGACTCCGTATGACACTCAACACAGATTCACACTGCACAACCACCTCAGCCAAACCTCAAAGGTAAAAACTTCTTTCCCTTTGTTCAAAAGGATTATAGCTCCTCATTTCAATTAACTGGCATGCCATTGATAACAACTACAAAAGTGTCACATACACATGTGTACATATTTCTACTCTGGAGTGGCAACATCCCTTTGACATATTCAAACTGGCTTAAAATTGACCACAGTCACCAACCCAAGTGTATTTCATCATGAATCTAAAAGCCCGAGGACTCACCTGGCAGCCCTGCCAAATCTCCAAATGGAACCCCCGGGAATGAAGTCATGATTTATTCTCAAACTGAGGGGAAATGATACTCTCTTGTTCTGTAAATCCATAACAGACCTTTGACAACTTGAGCAAAATGTCTAAGAAATGAGACTTATATACCTAACAGCATTAAGACAGTCTTCCTTTGCTTTGTCCTTTTCACTTCCAAATTGAGACAAATAGTTTGTCAATGACCAAATTAGCTTTTCATTTGCATACTTAAACTTAAGTTCTTATCTTAACCAAAATATTTCTTGAAAAAGTATTTTCCAGAACTTTTCATCCTGATAAATCTGTCTAAAGTAATATTTGGCACATAAGAAGATCAAGAAAAATAACAACTTGGGAATACTAAATCTCTAAGGTAAAAAAAAAAAAAAAAAAAAAGACTCTTCTGTTGCCCTTAAAACACATGTGTTGAGGTTGGGTTGTAGCTCAGTGGTAGAGTCTATCTAACACGCATGGAGACCTGGGTTCGATCCCCAGCACCAATAAATAAATAAATAAATAAAATGTTGGCATTAATAAGATGTTCAAAATATCAAGTATGAGCATGCTGTATGCTATTATCAATAGCTAATACAATTCTCCTTAGCTCAATAAAACATGAATATACAGACGCAACACATTTACAACTTTTCAATTAGACTCCTTCACCATCAGTGTAATAAGCTCAAAATTACTCCAAACTTAGGTATCAACTTATAAAACTACTCAGTTGATGAAAAGCAAGTGGGGAACATCTGGAAAAGCACATCCTTACTTCTGTTTCCTGCTGTAAAAGTCTGAAAATAGGCAGACTCTGAGTTAAGACTTTCCTTGAAAATTTAATAACCATTTGTAAGTTAAAGCAAAAAGTCCCTGGAGAAACACATCCATCTATCAAAGAAAATTTTCTGTCCTCCGTCAAGTTGATCTTGCTGTTAAACTGTTTCTTGCCCAAGGGACATGATTTTTTTTTTTTTAAATAAGCTGTTTGTGTGTATGTGCATGCACGCTCATGCTTGTCTGTGTGTGAGATAAAGGCAGAGGTTTCTGGATACATTAATAAGATAAACATTTTCCTTATGTTTCATATGTAGTCAAGCTCATAACCCACCAAAGGGAAATTAATCAATTCAGCAGATAATGCGGAATGGCAGCAAATCTGGAAAATATTATATTAGTTTTGCATTGCCTAGTTTGGTTCCATGAGAAGAGGTGTCATTAAAACGGGGCTTTTTGAAAGAGAAAGAGGGAGGGAGAGGAATTCCATCCAAATATGAGGAAAGATCAATAGAGAAGAGGACTGAGGGGGAGGACAGAGGGACTGGATAAGGGAAGAACAGTGGAATGAATCTGGCCAAATTTTCATATGTACATGTATGAATATACCACAGTGAAGCTCATCATCAAGTCTATCCACAGGACACCAATTTGGGAAACAAAAACAAGGGGGAAAAAAGTGCAGAAAAATCAGTAGAATATAAGAAGGAGAGAAGGAAGAGGGAGGAGGGGGTGAGGGGTGTCCTGGGGATTGAATTAGAGCAAATTATATTCCTTGCTTTTGTAATTATGTCAGAATGTATCCTAAAAAGAATCAATTTTTAAAAAATAGCCTTTTTGATGTATGTCACAAATGGCTAAGGGCTTGTCAGACAATAGACACAGTAACAACCCTGGGTCTTAGTATTTGGGTTAACTGTTATTTTACAGTCCCTCTGAAGGAGAAATGCACCTAATATTTGCATCTTCACAATTCATAGTTTTACAAAGTGGCAGCACACACAAAATACGCTTACATCAACTTGCACCATGTTGAATTTCACATCAAAACTCTTAATTTGCTACTTTTTTGCTGGCCCAATAACTTTTCATAATAATTTTTAAAATTTGTAAACCATTTTTTAACAAATTAAAGTTGTATGTATTCAAGGCATACATGATGTTTCATATAATAATTATTCTTAGATAACAAATGAGGCAGAAATTGCTGCTATGATATGCAAACTAATCCATTATGTTTCTTTAAAATGTATATGTAAATATTTTAGAAAGGAAAATGAATGAGGAATCAAATGATAAAATGATGGGTGCAAATGATTTTCTGTTTTACAGTACTTGCAAGCACTTATAGATTTAAGTGCCACATAACGCGCGTGCTCGTTTGTGTGTGTGTGTGTGTGTGTGTGTGTCTGCATCACAAACTAACTTTTGGTAAATGATAACTGTTTTGTAATTCTTTAGAATTAAATTGTTATTAACTAAAATATACCAATTTCTGCCTTACTGTTGATTTAAATTTTGGTTTATATGTATGTATTAGCATGTCTTATTTTACCTGCCAATAAGAAATTCAGACTGGTATAACCTTCTCAGCCAGCAGGTGCTACCTCCACCCCACCAAGCATGCCCTTTGAAGAGATCAGAGCACAATGGGGAGTTCATGGAAAATCTGCATGCACCCCCAGGAATTTGGAGCAAGTACATGGTACAGCCTGTGTCTTGCTTCTGAATCTTCCTAGAAATGTCTGAACACAGGGGGAAGGCTTGCTAGAGCAATTGTTTTTGATAGAAAAGAGGGAAGGTGGTATCCAGGGGGAGAAACAACAGGCTGTAGGATGTGGCCATTCCTGTGGTTCCAGAAGACACAGTAGAGATGTGGGAAAATGGGCAGCTGAATGGTCAAGTGGATGCACCACCATCTTGGAGAGGAAACTGGGGGAGAAGATTGCTTCCAGGGGTCAGAAAGGGACAGTTTTCTTCTCTGAGAATCCTCATCCATGAAAGGGATTGGTTTGGGGGAATCTGAAAACCATGCTTAGCTTGTCCTTGGGACCTACCTCTAGAGGTCACCAGCACCAGATGGAATCAGTCCAAACCAGGGCAAAAATCAAAAGCATATCCCCACCTCTGGAAAATTATGTAACATCTTTGCTGCCTTGATTTCTTGTCCATATCACAGCACTAGAGGAGGTAGGATTTGACAGGATCACAGAAAAGTGAAACACCATTTTCTCTAACCCAACACCAAGAGCTAGAATGGAAGGAAGAACTGATGAACAGATCCAGGCCTCATTCATTTCCAAGACTCAGGAATCTGATCAAAAGATCTTCAAGATCAGATTTTATGTATATATGTGACTGGAATTTCAAACTGTACAGGATGTTAAAAAATAATCCAAAATGACTGTTCATTTATACAATGTCAAATGTTATTAAGACATGCTCACCCAGTGAAAATGACACAACACACTGAATATAAACAAAAAATAGCAAAATCCATGCTTTGTTCAAAAAACTAGGACCAAGCCTCCTCTATGCATACCTAGACAATAATAGTAATCATTTATAGAGTTCTCATTTGGCTAATTATTGTGTGCTTAGTACTTTAAATTCCTTTAATTTTCAGAATAACTTACATGAGGTACATGGGTATATTTATCCCCATTGGATAGATGATAAAACTAAGGTTAGCAGTGAGCTATAACCTTCCCAATGAGGTAGAGGGTAATAAGTTTACAAAGATCAGGAGAGTTATATTTAAGAACCCAGAAAACATAAAAATAAAACAAAACAAAAATACACTTGAGAGGTACAGATTAGTAAAATACTTTGGAATATGGGATGAAGACCAATTTTTATCAATTTTAAGTTACACTTAATGATGATGATTTTAGCAGAGACTGTAGAGTGAGCTACGGGATGAAGACCAAAACTTTTATCACGTTAATGTTTGAAATAGCCCGCCCAACAAATGTACAATGCACATCTATGGATAATTTTTGGTCCAATTATGGTGCATCCTAACCGGTGTTTAGTGGTAATGCAGGAGTCCATGTTCTCCTTTCTTGGTTAATGCAAACTCGATATGCTTCATTATAAGGTCAGTCATGAAAAGCGTAAACGACGATTTATAGGAAAGTTTACATGTGGCAGCCCCAAATACACCACAGCAACAAAGAGACTGATGAAAAAGGTTTGGTTTCTATAGCAACTATCACATGGACCATCTGTAAGCTGAACCACA
Source organism: Marmota marmota marmota (assembly GCF_001458135.2). Classification (NCBI taxonomy): domain Eukaryota; kingdom Metazoa; phylum Chordata; class Mammalia; order Rodentia; family Sciuridae; genus Marmota; species Marmota marmota. Next base: position 1,229,855 of record NW_026000016.1, read on the forward strand.
GCAATGGAAGCAAAAAATGAGCACTGTTAAAGTCTGCAGTGGGTCCCTTTGTCTGTTTAAACATAATGTTAAAATTTAATATTTTTCTTCTATATGGATAAGCTTTTATTTGCCATTTCACAATCTGATTGCTTTTTTGTCTGAATGAGCTTGTTTTTATTGAAGCTTATAAATCTAACCTTTGCAAAAATGAATGTATTTTCCTACTGAAACTTCCATGCTTAAATGATTAAGCACAAACACAATGGATAATTGGCATAAGTAGAGAAACATGGATTGTGAAACTGTATTATATTTCAAAAAACAGATTCTATAAAATGCTATTATAAAACTACAGTTCTTTGTTTATTTAGTTTTTTTTTAATCCAACAACCTGCTTTTCATAATAGCTGTCACCAGCAAAAAGCAGAGAAGGGAAATTACAACACAATTACTTGTTCCTTATTCATTACCATATATGTAATTGTGTTGCTCACCATTCAGTCCCTGCCAAAATCATCATTTACATGCACCTTAAATTTCTCTCTACATCCATGTACATGCATGTATGTATGTGTAAGCATGTGTATGTGTGTGCTTGTCCACTTCTATTTCTCCCTTGTCAACTCTTATGAGGGTATGAATTTATGGAATACAATTAAAATAAGTACAATTAAAATAAACATTTTAATTGAATAAAATTACTACCTTTATAAGGAATGCTTTTCTGAGCTCATTTATGATGTGTTACTCAAAAAGACCCACAGTTAAAAAAAAAAAAAAGAAAGAAAAAGAAAAGAAATCCATAAACATCAAACAAAGAAAAATGGAAAATTACAATCCAAGGGACAAAACTGTCTTTGGTCAGAGGGTCACACTTACACTGTCCAGCCTGCTTTGTGGAGATGTCATGGTTCTGGCCGCAGTGTGGCTTCTCTTCAACTCCTCTGCAATACTACTCTGTTACAAATGTGCACTTCCCAAGCATCTTCCCCACCAGGTTGACTTCCAGTTGGTTGAGGGGAACCCAGAAGGAAACAATTTTTTCCCTGAGAATTGGATCTGGATTATGTGACCCATTTTCTTGTGCCTGTACTGTACCCATGAGATGCTGCAAGATATTGCTGAAACCAGTTCTAGAGTTGAATAGTCTGAATTCTCAGAGGGTGGATGACAGACGTTTAAAGCATCAATCCAGGAATGGTTCACATAATGAGGACCCTGTGAATGATGCTTTCCCAACATTTACTAACAAAGATGATAGGAAACAGACAATCACACTGTGTCCCACTGTCCCCTACAAAAGGGAATTTCAATGTCAAAACATCAGATTACAAAGGCAATACCTCACAAAACAAAGACAGTAAGGGCAAAGAACTTGCCATTTCTAGAAGCAACAACATTCCGGATGGAAGTTACCACACAGGCACAACGCAGAATGGATAAACATCCCAAAATAGAACGTGAGAGTGATTCTGAACTATGGACTCTGGTACAACCTTCTCAATGCATTCTATTTGCCTTCCATTTATGGGGCAATAACTGTCTCAGGCACTATGCTAAATCCTTAATCTATATTCTAATATTTTCCTATGGACCCATGGCTTGTGTATTATTAGCCTCACTTTAAAGATGAGGAAATGAAGGTTAGAAGATGGTAACAGGTAATAACCCTTAAGCAAGCGGCAGGGCTTATTTTGGTGTCTGAGTCTCTGACTCCACACAGCCCCATGTTCTCACCACTGTAACCTTTGGTGCCTCAATAGAGATGGAGGAATTGATGTCCAGAGAAAATGTTATAAGTATGCAATCACAGTCAAAGAAGAAACCAGAAATTAGATGGGGTGTCTTTCAAAAATCATGCAAGATGATCTCAGTTTCTATCTGGCCCCACCCGAAGGCAAGTCAACAACTTTAACATAGGCGAGTTCACATTTCTGTGTTGCCAGCCAACTTTTTCACCAGCATCCTTCACCCAACAGACAATTATGCCTATTTGGGGGCTCCAAAGCATATATTCTCCCCTAAACAAACTACCACCAAAATAGGAAACCATCTAACAGTAAACTGGGAAAATTTTGGTGAAAGCATCATTCAACTAAAATTAGTGTTTTAATCTCTTATTATATAGCTTAAGAGAAAAAGATTAGTCACAAGAGAGAAATTCTGAGAGTCAAAGCAGATAAGAAGATAGATAGCAGGTATCTTTCAAATTCCACCTGGTCTGTACTTATTTGAATTCCAAATTGTATAAGATGTTCAAAACATAATACTGGATCATGTAATAGGTGAGTAGGTGAGAAATCTAACAAGGCTGAAAGTCCTAATGAATAATCAACACAGGGGTTAGAAAAATGATATTGCTCAATACATTTTCACTGAATAAAAGATTGAATAAGATAGAAACACATAATAACTAGCTACTTGTAGTGATTTAATAAGCAAACAACTCTTGGAAGAACATCGAAAAATGATTACCACATAAATTTTGATTGGCCAGGGCTGGGGTTGTGGCTCAGTGGTAGAGTGCTCGCCTAGCACGAGCGAGGCCCTGGGTTCAAGCCTCAGCACCACATAAAAATAAATTAAAAAAATAAAGGTATTGTGCCCAACTAAAAAATAAATACTAAAATAAAATCGATTGGCCATAAAATTATAACTAATGAGTATCAGCCCTACTAAACTGCAGAATCCAAACTCTTACCCTATTGTATAGAGAGTCAGTCTGTGTAATAGAGGTGAATTTTAATGCAACAAATACATGTAATGCACAAACCTGTTGTTTCAACAGGCAAAAGCTTTCTATATGGGGTCTCCCTCAGGTGTGCTGGCATTAAAAACCAATTTTTAAATGGCAATTACTCTTTTCCTCATCTCTTAAACTGTCCCTACTTAAGAAAAAACAAATAATTGCCACTTGACAAAGAATATTATTATAAAATTAATGCATTCAATAAAGTTCTGACTTTTTTAAGGGTACCACGATACTAAATTCTTCAATTTGCTAAATATTAGGGGGAAATTGTAGACTAATTCAATTAAATAGGTATAATAAAAATCAAATACTATTGGAAACATTTCTAGTATTTGTAAAAACAAAGAATCATTTTCATTAGGAATTTTAAATTTTATTATTTTAAAATATTTATCCTCATTCTTATGTATTTTTTCAAACTTCCCCCTCCTTTTATTCATGAAAAACATGCATTCAAATTTCAGGAAGGTCATATGTTTAACAATGATTATACAAAGTAGAATAAATTTTTAAAGTCAGTAAGGTACATGTTGCTGAGAAACTGATGTGACTCCATTTTAAAAAATAAATAATAACAGCAGCTTCTACCTCAAAGCCTGTCCTAAGGAAGGGGATGTGATCCTTGTCCTTGGAAAAACCCACAGAGCACTCCTAAGCACATACCCACCCTGCTGAGTTGTTTGCCTGTAAATAACGAGAGGTCTGAAGCACCAGGTGTCCCTGACTCAGGCTAGGTGAAGACTCAAAGCAACCCCCTAGAAACCTCCAATCAGCATGAGACAGGGAAAATACCTGGGATGCCAGATGACCCCCAAGTAGTTTATGGTGGTTGATAACATGTTGGGAAACCATGTAGTTTAGCACGTCCACCCCTCGTGGCCTAAACCAATCAGTTCAAAGGAATCCTCCTCTTGTACTAACCAATCACCCCTCCCCAACTTGTTCCCACCATTGAATGTGCTAATCAATGTTAAGACTTGTTGTTTGATTTTCCCGAGGTATGGAATGATTTGCTGTGTGATGTTGTGACGCATAGAGTATCCCCCCCAAACCTATAAAATCTCACTGAACAAAGGACTGGGACTCACTCCCCACTGTGTCGGGAACGGTTGAGTCCAGGCTTGAGCTTGCAATAAAAACTCTTGTGTGCTTGCATCAGATTCGGCTCCTGGAGGTCTATTGGGGTCCCACGAATCTGGCATAGCATTGCATAGGTCAAGATATTCTCAATTGTTTCTTCCATGATGAAAATTTTCAACATAGCCAGTTTTTTATTGTTTTTATTTTTTGATACCAGAGATTGAAGCCAGGGGTTCTCAATCACTGAGCCATGTCCCCAGCCCTTTTATATATGTATCTATAATATATATATAAACTATATACATTTATTTAGTACATATTTTATTTAGTGTCTATATATGTGTACAGCACACATATACGTGTGTGTGTGTGTGTGTGTGTGTTGCTTGGGGACTCACTTAGTTGCTGAAGCTGGCTTTGAACTCGAAATCCTAACAGCGAAATTTTTAAAAATAAAATCAAAGTGTACAAAAAGAGATATAAATTAGAGATTTTGCAGCAGTAAACTTAATGCCACTAAATGCAAATGATTACAATTAGTGGCCTTTGACTTTTTAGTATTTTATCATTTATTGTTTTAAATAACTGAAGAAACTATAGTATTTTCAGTAACAATAGTTTTAAATGTTGCCTGCTCAAAAATGCCTTTGTAAACGCAATGTAAGTACTCTATTTGAAAAGCCATTATCTTCTCACTTCCCTTTTTAGTCATCTTTGTTTGCAATGATACACACAGGTCTCCTATCCAACCATCCATACATCTGTTGCGTCTACCTTCCAATGTACTCAGAGCCCTACCACTTCTCTCTTCAACCCTTCCCACAACTTCCCACGCCAAGCCACCATGACCTGTGCTACTAAGCAGCCTCCTGCTGTCTTCCTTCCTGTCTTGCTCCCCAAAAGTTGCCTTAGGCAGAGGTCAAAGTGATTCTCAAAATGTAAATCAATTCAGGTGATTACTGGAATCAAGGTCCTTCAAAGGCATTCTAAGTCACTTAGAATAAAACTGAACTTCCAGCATAGCCTACATTATCCAAACCCCAGTTTCCATGACAATCCCACTTTCTTGTTGCTCTTTCTCCATCAGCACAGTCCAAACATGCTAGTCATCTTGCTCACTCTCAAGTATGCCATACAAGATGCCCCTTGGGCTTGCAGGCTGCTCAGGTTTGGATCATTTCAAGGAGATCCACTGGACTTTGGCTTAGACGCTTTTCCCAATCCCTCCACCTCCCAAATATCAGCCCAGTGTCCACTTCTGTTTTTCATCCTAGAAGTTGACATTACAGGACATTTTATTAAATATTAATATCTATATTGTCTGTCCTTCCAGTAGAGACAAACTCACTGAGAAAAGGGACTTGGGATATGCATCACTGCAATTTCTAGAAGCTTGATCAGTGCCTGGTTCACAAGAGGTCCAATAACTATGTGCTCAACTGCTTTCCAAATAAGTAGATGGCACCTTCACAGTTCCAATTCTTCTAACACACCTTCTTGCTACTACTTTTTTCGGCTGGCACATGCAGACATATTTATTGAGCACCCACCAGTTCAAAGACATTTACTAAGACATTACAATTATGAATGCATAATTGTAATGAATGTCTTTAGGGAGACAAGAAAAAAAGAAATGTAAACAATATAGCAACATATGTTGCTTGCAATAATAAATGCTATAGTATTTATGTAGTACAGGCTAAGTGATTTAAAGTAGATGGTCAGAAAATGCTTCAGAGAGAACAAATGAAGGTGGACCATGAAAGCAAGGTTAGGACACTGGTTTATCAGAAAATGAAAATGCAGAAGTAAAGGTAGGGACACACATTTTTAGGGAATGATTAATAAGTTCATTTAGTTAAAGCTCAGCTTTACTGTGCAAGTGAATTGGAAGATGATTCTGCAAGAGTAAAATGATACAATTGCTGTGAACGAAGGTTTAAAGGTCTGAATATTTTCTCATAGGCAAAGGGGAGTCATTTTACATTTTTCATCAGGGATGTGTCATCAAAGTCACGTTTTAGAGAGATTAACCTAATGGCAGTGTATGAGCAGGCTAAAAGGAGTGTCCACAGGCAGAGACACAAAAGAGGAAGCTCTGTAAAACCTGGTGTAGTGGTCATTGATGGTGACGACCTCCAAATTTGTTCCCTCTTTTCAGTAATATCCTAAGTTTTGTTCAGCTTTCTATATCCTCCACAAGAGGCCATATCTGCCAGGAAAAGTTGGCCCCACTGTATTTTGTCTCAGAGGAACCCCATCTCCCTGTCACTGACCTGCTCCACAAGTCCAGCTGTGCCACTTGAAAGATATCAATCCTCTGACCACAAGAATCAGTTCAGGAACATGCATGTGGCCCAATTTGAAGCAAAGAAATACCAAGAGATGTCTTCTAGAAACTGTGAGGAAACGAGTCCTCTTAAGATATACTTTGGATGCCCTTGTGGACACAAATTTAAAGATCTGAGCTCCTATTTGCTGAAAGAGGATGGAGCCAGAGAAATCATAAAGAAACATGCGAGAGTGCTTGGCCTAAGTCTGTCCTGAGGTCTGCTTTATCTCTGGACTTTCAGTTCTGTCAGCCAATAAAATTCCTATTGCTTAAGCCTGGGCGAGTTGTCTTTTGTGTTACTGCAGGCAAAAACATTCTAGTTGATATACCTTAGGCATGAAATAAGAATGGTGTCTGGAGTAGGTTATTAGCAGAGGGACAGAAGGAATGGGAAGGAAGGGATTTGCTCATTCAGTAAACATTTACTGAGCATCCCTTATGTGCCAGGTCTAAAAGCTCGGGCTAAAAGAACAAGAAGATGGAGCCGACACAGTCCTGCCACTAAAGAGCCCTGTATCTGAAAACTATTGACCAAGGTCATGATCCTTACAGTACCGCGGTGGTCAGGAAGCCCTGTGGGAACAAAGATTAAAAGAAGGGGAGAAAAGAAGGTAAAGAGAAGGAGGAAAGGCAGAGAAGGAAAGGGGGAAGGGAACCGAGAAATGGGAATAGAAGGGACAAGTAGATAAACCTAATGGAACACCCTAAATTCAAGAAGAGCTAGAAAAACTCAGAATGGGGTAGAATCAAAAGCTACTTCACTGGAAAAATCAGAAAGATAGGAAAATTGGTGATTTACACTGAGTTACCTGGAAGACAATGTTCTGAAGCCATCATGAATTTGAGGACAAAAAAAGACACGTATACAAAACGCATTTCATACATAGGGATGACACAAAAAGGGCGGATAAGGTGCCCCCATTGGGAGGAAGGCAAGTTTATTTTAGATACCAGTGAGATTAAATGATATAACAGTCAAGTCATACTTACTAAGGGACGGGCACAGAGGCGGCCCTCACCAAAGTTCTGCTGCTGCAGCTGCTGCCACTACTATGTTGTTTGACAGTTAAGCATAGGGTCTAATGTAAACTCTAAAGCCACATCCTGGTCCAAGTCCTGCAGTTTACAAACCATTCAAGTATAAGCAATTAACTTAATCTCTCTGAATCACAAGCATGAAATAAGGATGGTTATAATAGCATCCTCTCCATGAGGTTCTTCTGAGCATAGAGCAAGTTAATATATGTAAATCACATGCAAAACGAAGCCTGGAGTGCTCAGCCAACACTGGTGCTTATTTGTATTGTGATTAGAGCAGCTAGAATAAAGAATTTTTCAAAGGCATCACGGAGGTCCAAAGTAAAGCTTAGTTTTAAGACGGCAAAGGCATTTTATCAATGAGCCCAAGAACAGGATCCTCTCCCCCCAAAGGATTGACTCTCATGATGAATGCAAGTTCACAGTTTAGAGACATTACGGAAGGTTTGACTCCTTTTCCTTCTTCAGCAGAAGCTCTGGGAGAAACTGACCAGTATTAGAACCAGCTTGCATATGGAGGGGCCTTGCTTATCACTGAAGGCAGGTGTCACACTGAGAAAGAGCTGCCTGGGCCCTGTCAGGCACTGACAGTCCCAACAGATTACATTCTTGGCACGCCTGTCTGAGGATTGCTGTGCATCCCTCTGGCCAGAGGCCAGCAGCTCATAACCCACACTCTTGGTGAGTGGAATGCATTTATGAGACATTCACCAAGGGCTGAGGCACAATCTGTAACCACAGAACAGAGTGAATCTAGTGGCCGCTCCAGAACTTGAACAGAGACCTGGGCTTCTGGGCCCCAGTTGGTAACATGCAGAGATGAATCACCCCACAACCTCTTTAACAGCTGGGTGGGTCAACTTGTGTTGGAGAGCTTGTATTTGTAAACTCTTCCTCAATTGCCATGAGGTATAGTGTTGGGTGCTTCCGTTCGAAGTACTGAATCTATTTTCCCCTGTTTACATTGAAATGTCTCCTGTGGCATTTAAAGTCTCAAAATATGCAGTTTTATATAAACTTACTAAACTGGCTAACAACTGTTTAATGACTGCCTAAAATAACTGAAGTGAAAAAGAGCAAGCCCCATTACATTTTGGAAAAGTATTCCCAAGATGATCTTGAACTTTCCTCTGCAATAGCTGGATATTTAAAGAAATCTCTTGTCTTCATCAGACTTTGCCATATATTTTTAAATATCAAAGGGAAAAGGATAGAGACCAAGTACTAAGAATCTGCCTAAATACTGAATCTAGAGTTAGATGATTATAAGCAGAAATAATTTTAATTTCCAAAATGAATCTCTGGACAAACAGGACATCAGTTATCACTGTAGAGTGAACACCATCCTGTCTAAACTCCATTCTGTGCAACATGACTGGAACTGCTAAAAGCATAGTAACAGGTACGAGACCTGTAAAGATAAGGTCACATCTAGATGCTGTCCCAGAATCAAAATGACTCCTATTCTCCTTTTTTGAGTGAAAGTCCTACTGGGGACGTTAAACAGAAATATCTCCCCATACCTGCCCATGCTCTAGCTGTGGTCTCTTGTTCCAAAACACTGGGGTCCATGGGAGGAGGAAGCTGCAGAAAGGAGGGAATCTGGCCATAAGGCCTTTGTAGAGAGTCCCCAGGACATACCACCTGAAGCACAGGAAGAATCTGAGAATTACAAATTTTTTGAGCTAAAAAAAATGTCCAGAATCTTCTAGAGAAGTAAAAGAAACCTGCCTGGCAAACTTAGCTATGGTCTACAGGCCTTTACAACTTGGAGTCTCCTTGTCAATGTGGGACCTACAGGTGCTCAAAGCCCTAAGGGGCCAAATTTTCTTCCACCAGTGCTAATCAGGCAACTCCAACTGGAAAGACCACTTTGTATACTGGGCATAGTGAAGCAGACAGATGAACCTCAAAAGAGAACTCAGAAAATGAAAACCTGAAAGATAGGAGATGAAGATAAAACTAGGGGAAATGGAACCGAGACCTCAGAACTGCAGGGATATCTCCAACTACGTAAGCTTTGATTCTGAGAATCCCTCAGGCCTAGCTCCATCTAGTCTATGTTCAAATTCTCTTAAATACCACAAACCACTCTCTACCCCAGTATTCTAGAGCCTTCCTATCCTGCTCTACTTATTTTTTCTGTAGCACCTATCATCTGCTAACAAACTATACAATGTATTTAGCACATTTATTGCTTAATTTCTCCCTCTGCAGAATGAAAGCTCACGAAAGAAATAAAGTTCATCTGTTTGAGCCAATGATGTTTTCATGAGCACCTCCAGCACACATAACAGTTGTGCATAAGTATTTATTAAATAAACAAACAAGTCTAAGACTTTCAGACCTGCATCCATGCCTTGAAAATTCTTGCTACCTTCAAGGTGAGAGGATGGTAGCAAGCTCCTCAGAGGGAAAATACTCATCAATCCCCTATGTTAATGGGGAGGACCAAGAGGCTAAGCCAGGAGACTACAGCTGTGAGGTCCAGAAGGAAGCCCCCACTGAAAGGGCCCTTCTAGAATCTATCTCCTTGGATATCTCTTTCCTCAATAATAACTGGCAAGACAAAGTGGGCCTCATTTCCTTTCTTCAAGTGGAAACTAGGAATGGCCTAATGAAACAAATCTATTTGCCTATCATATCCAGAATGGCCATAGCAAAACAAACACCAAATTAGGCAAGAAAACAAACAGAAACAGGAGTATCAGTGAAGATGTAGAAAAATTGGAATTCCTGTCCATTGCTGTGTAATATTTAATCCTTAAAAAGTGACACAGACTTACCATAGGACCCTGTGATTCTACTCTTAAGTATATCCCCGCCCCCAAAAATGAAAACAAAGACACAAACTAGTTCACATACACACATGTCCATTGCAATGATATTCATGATAGTCCCAAGTCTTCATCAAGGGGTAGATGGCTCAACAAATTGTGGTACATCCATTTGATGGAATATTTTTCAGTCATAAAGAGGAATGAAGTACCACTATAATGCAGATGACCTCACAAAACATTGTACTCAATGAAAGAAGCCAGGGATAGAGAATGTGGCTCAGAACTTGCCTAGAGTGCTTGAGGCCCTGGATTAGATCCTCAGCTGGAGGGAGATGCCAGACACAAATTTTGTAATTCCATTTATATGAAATGTCCAGAATAGACAAATCCATTGATATAGAACCCAGCTTGGAGGTAACCAGAAGCTAGGTGGAGAGAAGGATGGGAGAAACTGCTTAATAGGTAAAGAGTTTACTTTGGACGGATGGAAATATTTTGAAACTAGATAGAGATAGCACTTGTGCAACACTGTAAATGCATTCGGTACCATTGAATAATTCACTATAAAAATGGGTGAGTTTCATATCAAATAATTATTAAAAATGAGTGAATGAATGCAGCCACTTAAGCCTACCAGACTGAGACAAAGACTCCTTGAAGGTCCTAGTGAGTAGATCCACTGGGGCTTGGTCAAGGAAGGAAGAAAAATAAATGTCTTTGTGTGACCTCATTTCTGCCTCTATACCAACTGGAGATCAGAGGAATGGGTCTGAAGATAGAGGGGCTGAAATTCAGAATTCAAGTTCAGCAATCCCCCCTCAACTGTGCAGTGTATGTTCCAAGATCCAAGTGAATTCCTGAAAAATTTGGACAGCACTGAAATTTATATACAGGCACGTATATACTACTTACATACCTAAGATAAATTTGCAAATTAGACAGTAAGACATTAACAATAGAAATAGAAAAGGAACAATTATAATAATATACAGTAGTAACAAACATATGTGAGTGTGGTGTCTCTTCCTCCTCCTCAAAAGATGGATTTTCCAATGAACATTTCTGGACCCTGGATGAGTTTGGCTAACTGAAACTGTGGAACACAAAACATAGATACGGATGCAGGGGATGACCATCATCCTAGATTCCTAGATTCCTGGCTCAAGTCTGTTTATCTTCTGTTAGATCAAACTTTGGTCCTTTTCATCACAATATAGATCAATAAAACTACACTGGAAGTGTTTTGATTTTTCTCCAACTGTAATCACTGAAATGAGAAAGTCTGTTAAAGAAGCAATACAACAGAGTCAATGGGTCTCAAGTTCTAGTTCTTTCACCAACTGTCACTGGACAAATCATTTAGCTTCTCTGAACCTCGATGACTTCGTTAGAAAAGAGAGATAAGAATGTCCATCTTATTTATCTGCAAGAGTTATTTCAACTGTTAAAGGAGAAATAGAAAAGTACTTTGGAAATATTCAGCTACAAGTCCCCCCAGTTCTTATATTTTCCAACTCCATCTATTTCTTTTCATTTTAATTTCACTACCCCACTTTATATCATTACCATTTTATATCTTGTTTGCCTTAATCTTCAAAGGAAATCTACTTTCAATTTACACTTTATTATGCATGTTTCCCCCTGCCATCAGATGGTCTTTCAAAACCCAATATTGACGCCCCTGCTTCTGCTTAAAACTTTTCCATATCTTCCCACTGCCCTCAGCACTATCTCCCAATATAGCTTCAAGACAGCTTATTATATAGACCCATTTAAATCTCCTTACTCTTCTCTTATCAATACCTAACTCAGCTCTTGAGCCTGCCATCCTGCCTGAAATTGTTTCTCTCTCTCTCTCTCTCACACACACACCCCTCCCCCATTTGCCCCTACCCCCTACTGCTAGCACATTTTCAAACCCTTTGCAGAATACATCCAAGCATAAGGTTTCAATAAGACATTGCCTCTTCCAGAAAGTCTTCCATGACTCAAGACTGTGTTATATACCCTTCCTATACAGAAGGGTCACTCTTGGAGACAGAGAAAACAAAGAAGGTGGATGACTGAGGCCTTCCCTACAGAAATAATGGCTGATGGGAACATATTGATGGATTAGAAACTGCCCCTGTGTCATCATTTTCTTGGACCCTTTGGATCTGGTAAGTCCTATGTGGATATGTCTGTATTATTAGGCAGATCTTCTAGCCCTTGGGTTATGGGTATAAATCCCAGAATGAATTAGCATTTGCCAAGAGCCTACTACTTTCAAAGCATGAAGATGATATAGATCTCAGTGAAACCTATGCTGGGGCTTCAGGGAGCTCCAACCACAAAGGGACTCAAGGGAAAATGAGTCAGTCCATTGCTTCTCCGCCTGTGGGGTACTGCATCCCCAATGCTTGCCTGAGCTTTATGAAAACATTAACATACACACGCAGATAAGCACACTATACACCACACACACACAGAGAGAGAGAGAGAGAGAGAGAGAGAGAGGGAGAGAGAGAGAGACCCTTTCACTTAAAAGGGATCTTCTACAAGAGTTCCTAAACAGGGCTATGACCACCACAACAGTAGCTTTGTGTACATTCACAGAGTTGACTCCCTCGAAGCAGAGTTTAGAAGAGGTAGCCTTTCTAAACTGATGCAGCCCCAGCAAGAAGTAGTGGCCAAATTTCAAGTCCAGCCCATGCACCTTAGCATAATCACCTGTGTAGCAACCAGTTGGTACAATCTGCATAATCATGTGCAGTGGTCAAGACTTAGTAGTGTTCCCTACCCTTCCCATGATATTTTTTCCTCTACGACCACTGGCCCAAAATCTCATGTGAAGAGAGACATGTTTTATGCTCAATGCTTTCAACCCAAGGGAGGAGGAAGAGGTGGACTTGGAGTCATCCTTGCCCACAAGGGGGTAAAAATGCTATAAACTCCTACAAGAAAGAACTCACCCCTATGCTTTTTAATTCTGGAGATGGGACTCAATATTTGCCTGTATTCAACAAATTTCAGTTCTTAAGAATTTAACCAAAGATGAAAAAAAATCACTATTTTTATAACCAGGGTCAACTATCCTTTCTTTATTTGTGCAGGTCACAAGAAAACCTGGCCAAAGATCACTATGTTGACTCCAGGGAACCCTAACATATCACCGTGATCACATTTGAGGAACTATTTGTTGCCCCTGCCATGAAAATGCCCCTTTCAAAGTCATCATGAGGACAATTCACCCTCCATGGATTGTCCTCATGTGCCTTGGTCAGTTCAGGAGAATCGTGAACCTTATTCAGTATTGAAAAATACACAGAAAATAAATGTCATCCTAGGTGACAGACAAGAAAAATTGATTTCTCACAATTCTAGAAGCTGAGAAGTCTAAGATCAAGACGCTGAAAGATCTGGTATCTGGTGAGGGCCCGATTTCTAGTTTGCAGAGACCTGTCCTTTCACTGTATTCATGTATGGCAAAGAAACTCAAGTGTCCTTATAGTAAGAAATAGAAAGTTGGCTCTTATCTCACCATAAGGGACTTTCCTCATGGATCTAATTACCTCCCAAAGGCCCCAACTCCTAATATTATCACCTTGAGAATTAGGTTTTCAGTATATGAGTTTTGGGGGGACACAACTATTGGTCCATAGCAATGGTGATTAATCTATGAGACAGGCTGAGGCAATAAGACCCAATCATTTCATCATGAGATAGCTCCCCATATAGTTGCAAAGGCTGCAGTTAATCCTGCATTGCACTGCCTCTCCATCTTGCCTTCCTCTTTTCCCACCTAGACCACCTTCAAGCACACTAATAAATAATCTGCCTGCTACTATCCATTTCATAGTCTGCATCACAGAAAACTCATCCCGTGGCATTAATCACGGCCCCATTACACCAAATACATTAGCTTGGATGGAAAGAGAATACCAATAAGTGATATAAGGCCATAGATTCAAAACCAATATAAATCATTAATTTCACATAAATAAAAACCTTCAAAGAAAATATATCGCAACCACATTTATAGAAGGATGGCTCTCCTCAAACTACCTCTTCCTCTCTTTATGTCAAGAGCATCAACAAATATTCCACCACACAAATATGCCCAACACCTTTAAATAAAAACAACTGAAAAGATGAAAAAGCTCTTAGGTGAAAGAAGAATTGAGACTGGAGAATGTAGTGTAAAGGCAACCCTAAAGGAAATATTCTTTGATACCACTGCATTTTAAACAGTTTGCTCTTCCTAGAATTGTTCTCCTTTGCCACATGTTTTTTTTTCAATCATAGTTTTATGTGTGCCTAATTATTAGAAGCCAAGAATGACATATATTTTCTGTGTATTTTTTCAATATTGAATAAGGTCCTCCTGGTCTCATGCTCTTTCATGCACATGAAAATGATTTGACATGCTCAGCTCTAAGAGGTAAGCAGAAGGCATCAGATGCATAAACACACCTTCTGGGGGCTCTGCAATCACCTGTGATTCTGAGCAAGTCATGTTATCTTCCTACAGGTTAGAATCCAAATGTAAAGTAAGGGAAAAGTCCTACAGCTCCTCTAAGTCATAGATTTTATAGTCCCTAAATATTAGCAAAAATTAGAGTTTGAAAATTGAAGAATTTTTTAAATTAATATTTAATTTGAATCTTTTATTTATTTATTTTTCTTACTTGGGCAAGTAACAGCATTTTCCAGAACAGAAATACCCACTACTAGATTTATATGGAATATAAATTCAGAAATTGGATAGGGATTAATTGAATGATGGGAACATATCAGAAGAATAAGTTTCCCCTTGAGAATCATGAACACCAATCAAGACACAGAAGTCAATATGAATAAGTTCTGAATTCCAAAGCTCTCTACCCATTCTCTGCTATTAAAATCTGGAGTTACCACCATCTTGTTGGCCTCAGACATTTTGGATTGTCATCCAAGGGCTGAGGTTCAATAAAATATGCTCACAATTTTTCCACATATATTTGTGAACTGAACTGCCTAAAACCATGGAATCCCCAAAGTGGGGCCAGGTATATGGAAAAAAATGAAAGCAACTAGACATTTTTCTTTGCCTAGTAGACAGGCAAAGATTTAAAAGAATAATAACATCTACTGTTAAGATGTGATGGAAAATACAAAGGTAGTTTAAATTAATTGATGGTAGCTTAAACTGATACACTGTCGAAAGAGGATGAGTTGGCAGCACATAACAAAGCTTTGAAATAGTCTAACTCGATCTTGAACAATTCCATTTCCAAAAAGGTGTCATTAGACAATACTCTGACACCGACTTTCACCATTGTGTTGCTTTTAATAATGGAGAGAACCCAAATTTTTATAATGGGAATCACTTAAAAACTACTACTATAAAATGAAATACTATTCTGCCATGGAAAATACTGATAATTATGTTGAATGAAATGGAAAAGGGTTCACAATATTCAACTTAAGGGGAAATTAAGCTACAGAACAATGAAGACATGAAATTGTTTGGGAAGAAAAATTTAAAAAAAACAAATAAACAAAAACACCATGCACAACCCAACACAGATGATTGAATCCAAGAAGTCCAGGGAGAAGATAAAAGTACAATATCTGGAGGGTTGTGTGATGTGTGCTTACCCCTTTTTTTGCTGTGTTTCTCTTCAATGAATATGAATTTCTCATTAAATAAATTAGCATCTATTTTAATGGCATATTCATGAGCTTTTAATTCTCATTTTAAATAAAACCCTCAAAGCCACAACTGAAACCGTGAAATTAACTGGTTCTGAAGATAACAGCATTCTAGCAAAATGTAAAATCCCAATATGTTTAAGGAGCTACTTTGAAGAATTTGTTTAAAATATACAATCCTCTAAAGTTTATTCCTTATTCTTTCTCAGAGACTATCCTGATACTGATTCGAGTTTAAGTTTTAGAATGTGAAATAAACACACCCCCAGAGAGAGAGAGAGAGAGAGAGAGAGAGAGAGAGAGAAATAACCCAAAATGTCCAGAGTGGTGATCTTATTTAATATTGTCTTATTTTTCCTATACTAAGTATGTTATTTATACAAGAAAAATAATAAATTTTATATGCAAGAAGGAGATGATTTAGGGATGGGATTAAATACCTGTCTCCTTATTCTTGCCTGTATTTCCCAAGTTTTCCAAAATAGCATATCTTACTTTCATCATAAAAAAAAATCATTAGAAATTCACAAACAAAATGGTTTAACTTTCGAAATTTAGTAAAAATCTTGAAAGTCTGTAAAGGGCTTAAACAGTAAATGAAACCTTTGGTGGTGTTTTTTATTGTTGTTGTTAACAGAAATATGAAACTTGGCACACACATGTCCATAAGCAGTCTGCGACCTATGCAACAGGGTCATAATCAAATACAATTTCAACAGTCTAAACACCCCAACCACTGCCTTCACCCTGTCATGTGAACCACTTCCACTGTTGTAAACCCTTCATTTAATATTATTCCACAATTAGTTCTGGACTTTTCTAAAAGGGCATGTTTTAAAAGCACAAGGTTAGCATTTTTGCATCCTTAACAAAAGCACTGTTCGGACTTTATAAAGTCATTCGACTCTGAGGTGCCATATCAAAACACTCTTAAAAGATGATGCAGGACATTAAGTAACTGAATGTACCAGAGAAAAAGCTTTAAACAAAGATAATTCATTTTATTAGATTAAAAAACATTCCCCTAGGGCTATTTTGCCTCTCAGAACAATACTGTATAATACAGTGAAATGCTTCCTCTAGAATTTCACTTGAAGGTTTAAAGAAAAAAAGAAAGAAAGAAAACATAAGAACCTTCCATGTCTTGAAGCTAAAAACTTTCTTCCTAAAATTTTTTTTCCTTCTTATTCATACAATTACTTTTAAAGAATGATCTGTTAATTCTAAATTTTACCAATTTGAGCAAAGTATCAGAAATTTGATTTTTAACAACACATCCTAGCTTATCTTGGCAGTGTCTAACTTATACCCTAAATTCCAAAAATGTCATGACATTAAGCACATCAACTGCATGGCCTGGTTCTGAGCCTTTAAAATCATTTTTTTTAAAAAAAAACTATTTCCAAGGACATGATGTTAACAGATGACTTAGAATTTGCTCAAAGTAGCACATTCTTCTAGCTACCTTCTCTTGCTCTAGGTGCCCAGACTCACTGGTCTTTCCACCAGTACAATCATCTTTTTTTTTTTTTTTTTTTTGAATGTGTACAATCAATGTTGACTCTTTTCAGAAATGATAAGTTTTTGTCTTTTGAAAAGATATTTGATTTTTTTTTTTTATTTAGTAGTCCTAATCAGTTATACATCCAGTAGAAAGCTCTTCAACTCATTGTACACAAGGGAGCAGAATTTTTCACTTCTCTGGTTGTGCATGAAGTAGAGTAACACCATTCATGCAATCATACATGTACCTAGGGTAATGATGTCCCTCTCATTCCACCATCATCTCTTCTTTTAACACCATCTCCTCTGCTGGCTCAGCTCTAGAGTTGCTTCCTCTGAAAAGCCTGCTGGGACTTCTCAGATTACACTGGCTCCTCTCAGACCACCCATCCTGGCTCACAGCCCTCTGTGTTCTCTCATCCCAGGTGTCACCAAAGGGCTTATTTTAATCGATTAACCCCCATTCCTTCTGAAGGCCATAAATTCATAGAAGCAGAGACACTGGATTTTACTATTAAATCCCTAGGGCACAACACAATGACGGTTGTATAAAAGATAATCCATTTTTTTTTTAACTGATTCAAGAGAGTGTATGATAGTAAGAGATATCCCCTTCCAAGAAGGACTTTGTGTTTCAGACACACATTTACTAAAACATCTATCAGTGTCTTTGTTCGAATGTCAACTCCAAGAGGTCTTTCTGGAACACCTCCTTGTCACCTTTCTCTATCAGTTTACCCTGATTTAGCTTCTTCAAACCACTTTCCGCTCCTGATGCATGCTGATCTGTTTGCCATCCATCTCTACTAGCAGCATGCAATCTCCATGACAGCATGATTTCACCTTCTTTCTTCTTCCCTGTATCTCAAGCACTGAGAATAATTTCTGGCACCAGTGAGCACTGAAACTAATGTTGGTTGAATGAATGAATGAATGAATGCACTGGGTATTCCCAGAGAGCCACACAAACAGGAACCCCCCCCACCCCCACCACACAGCTTTCTACTTTCCAACCATCCCTCCTCATCTTTTGCCAGCCTTTCCTCAAGGTAAAAGATGTATTTCCATTTTCCTTTCTGTTTTCCAAATGCTAGCTACTCTGACATCAGTACTATTTCAGTTAGTATACAAAAACAAGGACCCTGCGAGAAGCTGTGTCCAAAACAGTCCAAGATGCCAGAACAAATTCATTCCTCTCAGCATTTCCAGGGCAACAGCAAACCCAAGATGACCTTCCAGTTTCCTTTTGCCAAAATGCATTAAAACCCTGCTCAAATAAATGCTCACCAGAACCGGCTGAGCTCACCATATAAATGGAATTTAAATAACACATTTCCTATCTGGAAGTACTTGTATACAATTTAAGTAATCTGGTTTTGTTAATAAATTTTAGGTTGAACAGAATCAAGCTACCAAAGAACTATTTTAAATTTAGTTTTCTACAAACTTTTTACAAAGTGGATTTTATGGTATATGATGATATTTTAATAATAAAAAAAAACAGTTAAGGGACATTCTACAAAATACCTGGCCAGTAACCCTTAATGTCAAGGGCATCAAAAACAAGGCAAGTTCAAGAAACTATCACAGCCAAGAGGAGCCTAAGAAGACGTGACTACTAAATGATCTAGAGATTTCTCAGATTTAAAAAAAAAAAAATCCCTTAGGAAAAGCTAAGAAAAGTTGAATAAAATTTTAGCTTTATTTAGTGAAAGTACAGAAGTGTTGGTACATGAATTCTAACAAATGTATCAAGTTAACCTAAAATGTAAAAATAAGGGAAACTGTTCATGGGTTATGTGGGAACTCTCTGTACCATCTTGGAAATAATGTCATAAATCTTTAACGACCTTAAAACAAAGATTTGTTACCAAAAAAAAAGGCATTTTTAGTTTCCTGTGGTATTTTAATCTTAGATGCCTAATAACCGTGAAGCATTGGTAATAAAATCTTCGTTTGGCCATCATCTCAAGAAATTCTGCCTTTCTCTTGCCATTTTCAACCCAATGCAATTGAGTTCTGCAAGTATAAATTCATCATCTACCACAATGGCACCGGGGTATAGGTTCAGAGTGAATAAGAAGATTAATGTAAAAATCCACGCTATGGAATTTCGTCTGATTTTTTACATCTAAAATATTTACCTTGTTGACCTTATTAAAAACTAGTGATCAAGAACCTCAGACCAAATGGGTCAAAGGGACATTCTGCCCATGGTCTGCCCAGGGAAGGTGTAGCCAGGAGGAAGCCACCCAGGAGCACCTTATCAGCTTTATTACTGTCTGTCATTTCCTTACTGACTCTTAGACACTGAAATCAGATTGCACATCAGAGACAGGCAGTATCCTAGGAGAATACCCATAGGTATCACTAATTTTTGTTTGGGGGATTTATTTGGCTGCAATTTAAAATTGACCTCAAATTTCAGGACTCTGACTACTAGCCATTTTTTTTTAATGGCAAAAGATTATAGTATATTCCTTATTTTCTATAAAGGCTAAATCTTAGGAGAGTTTGGTACCAAGTTCCAAAAAGTTGGGGAGGTTTAATTAGGGCTGGAGTATTATGTTTTCTCACTATTTAGATTAAATGTTTTCATTTTTGAGACTGTCTAAAATTCTCAGCCCTTTTATCTGGAGGGAACTTAATGGGAGAAAGGAGGGATTTATGTGAGATCATTTTGGTCCACACCTTAGATGAAGAAAATTTTAGAGGACAGGATGACCCTGGATCAATAGATGGCCAAGGAAGAGGCAGAAATGATTCCCAAAGATGCACATGACCTCCATGTTGGCTAAAAGTCTTATGTGAATTCTTAAGGGATTTACTTTTATTTCTCTTACTGGATTTTCAGAATTTGGTCAGCATCTGCTCTGTGCCAGTTATTTATTTAGGATTTGTTTGGGGAGGGGTGGGTACCAAGGATTGAACTCAGGGACACTCAACCACTGAGCCACATTCCCAGCCCTGTTTTTGTATTTTATTTAGAGACAGGGACTCACTGAGTTGCTTAGCACCTCACTGTTGCTGAGGCTGGCTTTGAACTCACGACCCTCCTGCCATTTTCAACCCAATGCAATTGGCCTCCTGAACCGCTGAAATTACAGGCATGCACCACCACACCCGGCATATTTGGGATTTATACTGTCCTTGGTACTCATAACTGGCCCAGGAGGGAGGGATATATTTTCCCATGTTGCAGATGAGGACACTGAAAAGAGGGAGAATGACCTTCACACCACTTGTGACCAGGACTAAAAGCCAGTCTTATCTGACCCATGTTCTTCCTATCACTTCATATTGTCTCCCCTGGCATCATAATGGGAAATCTTTAGATTCAAGGGAGACATCAAAGAAAAAAACAAGGGAATTTGAGATACAGGCCACTGCCCCTTAAATGAACTAGAGATTTAATTAGCTCCATTTAGAGCAACCCTGTCATCTGGAAGGTGTCCCTGTCACTCATCCTTGGCTAATTCCTGTCCCTGTGCACACTGAGTCAGGTCTTGCTCATGTCACCTGTAGGTGCAGAGAGAGACCAGACCTGTGTCTTATTCCACTCCATCCTGTTATATTTCTATGTTGGCAAAATATAAGATCATTCTTCTGTCTCCAGAGAACAAAAGGCAAATGAGGCTACTAGGTTTCTAAACTAGAGTCTTATATGGCCTCAGAGTTCTCCCTTGCATAAATACCTACTAATACGCTAACTCGGAAGCCAAGAAAAGAAACTATAAATAGCCCCTGCTCCAGCCAGCAGAGGAAGCAGCCCGTAGTCATGCCAACTTGTACATATCAGCATGGAGATGGAATCTTCGGGACGCGTCCTTTCCAAACTCCTTATCTATACCAATACCACGAAGAACACCACTAAGTTGACAACAAGCCACAAGTGTTCTTATGAAATTCTGCACATGGGAGAAAGGCTACTAAAGACAAAATTTCATTTGAGTTTCTTATCTGAATTTAAAACCTTGAAGTTCATTCATTCAAGTTAAAGCACATTTTAAACATATGAAAATGTATGTTTATTAATAAGCGAGAGGAAAATAACTAGCATGCAATACTATAAAACAAACACACTGCTTAACTAAAACACTTGGAAGAAATCTCTAAATCCCATGTTTAAAATCTGCTAATTTGAACTCATCTTTATCCAAAGATTGCCAAAAAATTAAATGATAAAAATGGTAAATATTCAAGTCCCATTATAGTACGCGCAGAGTGACTAGATTCCCAAAACCAAATCTGACTACAAAAATAAGAAGTCTAATTCAACAACAATGATCAGTTATGTTATAGACTAAATGGAAAGAAGGTGGTATTAGAGATGGGATAGGGGAAAAGAGAAAAGGAAAGAAAAAAGGGAGTTTGACCCTGTTAGTGAGCCAATTTGCTCACTCTTTTACTCAGGGGTAGGGGGCCCTTATGAATTGTTTGGGGACATATCTGCACTCTGTAATTATTTTCCAGGGAGAGGGACTGCTATTCCTCTACTTAAAAAATCTTCTCTCAGACCTCCTAATGTGATTATGTTTTCTGATGTTCTGCTGAAAGGAAGTAGAAAATATTGAAGTTATTAGCATTTCTTTCATAATATTTAGTTTATATTGCAATGAAAATGTTTGTAGTCACCCAGTTGGCAAAAGTCTATAGCAAGGCCTAGAAAATTAGGATCTGTTTCTGTAAATGTCTCAACTGGACTATACACTTGCTGGAAGGTTCTTCCTCCCTCTTTCAAAAGTTAGATCAAATGTTCAAATTAGATCCAACCACTGCTCTGTTTACTCACCTATCCCCCGTCTTATACTTGAAAGGTTTGATAGTTGAAATACCTAGAGGTCTTTCATCTAACACTGCTTTCCTGTGAGTCAAAGGTCCTCAGAGTTTCAACTGACTTGCTAATGGCAGGTCCTTTTAACAGTCTTCATCCCCATGGCAACACCAAGGTGAGTCCTTACAAACATCTAAAGGGATTCCACTAAATTTCTGCTAAGATCTTAACATCTAAAAGACATATTTCTTTCCTTTTCTCTCTTCCCCTCTCTTCTACACACAGTTCTTACTTTTAACCAAAGCTGTTTCTATCACACATGCTAAATAAAGAAAAAACAGAGCCCTCTCCCAGATCACTAACTTTTGGGGACCTAACTCTACTCTGAAGGAATAAATAAAAGTAAAAAAAAAAAAAATCAAAAAAGTAATCTTTTGGCTAATAGGAGCCTTGCAGACAGGACTCCTGTCTGATTCATCACTATGATTTTCAGTGTTTAGTATGTATTTCAGTTGTGACATACATGCAAAATTCAGATATTTACTAAATGTCTCCTAAATAAGAATGAATCTGAGCTTACTATTTAAGCTCTAACAAAGCCTAATGAGGTATATTTAGTGTTTAAAGTACTATTTTTAAGGCACTCTGAAAATCACTGATGGACAAGCATCACAAAAAAAAGAAAAAGAAAGAAAGAATAGAAAAAATAGGATTGTGTCATTGGCATTACAATGGCCAACTCCTATATCCTTTCAACATACTGATTAAGGAGATGATACAATACAGTCACCAAACAGCTCTTTTCTCGAATTCAACTCAGTGGCTTCAATACCCACCACCAGAAAAGGTGGGTAGGTAGGGTAGGGGAACTGCAGTGAACACCTGTCCCCATGTGAATCCCAGATGAAAGAGGGGCACCACCACCCTGCCATCAGTCTTAATCCTATCCACACTGGAGGGTCATCTTGCCATGTTGGATAGGAGGCATATGATGATATGTCTCCCAAACAGAAGTCATCTGTTTAACGAAGGTATTCAATATGGTGTACACACACACACACACACACACACACAACCATTTGTGGGACCTTAAAAGGGCACTTCTTCTTGCTAAATGTCTTCACCACCAAAGGCCAGGTAAAGAGAGATTGCACTCTTAGTGAAGGCTCCCCTCAGTCACCACCCGAGAGGGTACCTTCCCAACCACCTCCATACCTTTCTCACCACCATCACTACTATATTCTGGCATCTTTACCTCTAATCAAAACTCCCGTTCACCCCTCCTTATCTTCTCTCCTTTCTTGTGTACTTGCTATGTTGCTTGGAATTCTGAACCACGATGAACAAGCTTCCTGACCTTTGTCAGCTCTTTTTGAAACTAAAATGTGCCTTTGTCCCAACCTTCCCTGAAACATGGCAGCTCACAGGAGACCAACTCTATGGTAGCCAGCTCAAGTGGAAATAGTAACTTCCAGACCCTTTCACCTCTACCCTTTAAATTCCATTTCTTCAATTTGGCATTCTAGTTCTCCGTCTCCTTCAACCCACCTGCCTAGAATTAACTGCTCCTAATTCTCAAGGCTTCCTAGGTGCCCAGCAAAGTATGACTTACTGTTACAGAAATCGTGTTTCCTTTTTCCATGACTTTCCTTATGCTGGTCCCTTCTCCTGGCATGCTGTTGGTTCTTTCTCATTCCCATTATTGGAGGTTCAAGTTTAATTTTTCCAATATAGCTTCTATGATTCCTTAGTCAGAATATGATCTTCCTTGACACTGAATTTCTACAGCATCTTCTCTATTTCCCTATTTGAGACATTTCCCCTTTCTTCTATTAAACACATCATGTGCATAGTTTGTCTCCTCACAAAATATGCTCCTTGGGTAAGTTTCCTGGAGTCAGAGAAGTCTTTTCAGTAATTCACCACTCCACTGTCTTGTATTATGTATTTGGAGTTTCTAATCCTCCCTTATTATTAACTGATGATTTTTCCTCATTTGTATTGGGGAACAATTTTTATGAGGAATATTGGTTTCATTAATGTTTACAGCTTCCCATTTATGATGTCTTGTTTGTTCAAAGCCAAATATACATATACTCAGGCAACATGGAGCAAACACTGTGTGGTCATGAACAGAACTGTAAAATTTTCCTTGGCATTCTAGAAATGATGCTTGTGAAAGAATAAAGCACATTGTTCTCACGTAAAATGTACTATGTCCAAAATTCAATCCAGTCTCAATACTCAACAGTGTCTGCTCTGAGCACAACACTAAGAGCACACTCCCCACAGGTTTCTACTTTAAAAGGCACATAGGTACTTTCTTTCTGCTGGACACCACAGTAGTTCTAGGGTGCAAAAGGCCCAAAGGTTGGAGTCCCCTGTCCTCCATCAGTGGCTCTATGTCTTTGTCCATGTGGTTGCGCATACATATAGGTACACATACAGGTAGGTGTGCATGTATATATGTGTATATATATGGAGAGAGACTTCTGAAGATGTCATAAATAGAAAGCTGTAAACATTAATGAAACCAATAGTCCTCTTAAAAATTGTTCCCCAATACTGATTTAATATTTCAATAATTCTCCCTTGTTCTTCATACTTACGCTTTCATCTTTACCAATGTGCTCATCATTTGCCTCATATTCCTCTTATTTAATATGCCACAAAGTACATCAGTGGAGAAAAGGTGATGAACTACGTTCTGAGGGGCAGATCCTTCTTTTCCACGTCCTGCTGCTTTGCTGAGCCTTAATTCAAAGACCATTCAAGAGTAGCAGCATTGTGGAAAACTAGAACGGCAATGGCCATCTGATGTTTTATATTTGGGTGCTGGGGAGGGAATTTAGGCTTTGCACATGGAAAGCATGTGTTCTACTATTGAGCTATATCCCCAGAATGTGTATTTCATACAATATCATGAGTGTTTTGACACTGGCCAACATAACAACATTGTCCCCAATGTTAAAAAACATGAAAAACCCTAAGGTTTTATAAGTTTGTTTTAAAATATTTTAAAACAAGACCTTAGAGAAGTAAATTCTCATTAGCTACACAAAATGGTCTCAATCTCATACATTTTAAAATCTCAGTTGAAAGTGGTTAAAAGAACAGGTTTTCAGGTTATTTATAAATAATTATTATGCCATTGATGCTATAAAACTCTTCAATTTTATTTGTGTTTCTATAAACTGACACCTTATTTTAAAAGTCTCAAACCAAAGGGAAAAGTCTCAAGTGGATTTATTAAACATTTTTGTTAGTCAAGGAAAAATTTTCAGAGGTGATTATAAATCTGGACCGTAATTGAACTAATGTTAGAAATAACAGATTGTCTCACATACACACTCCCCTGTAGTGACTGAATCAAGCAAACTTATATAAGATAAATCTGAAGTCAGAAATAAAAGTGTCGCCAGGTGCAGTGACATGCACCTATAATCTCAGTGGCTCTCGAGGCTGGGGCAGGAGGATTTCGAGTTCAAAGCCAGTCTCAGCAACTTAGTGAGACTCTAAACAATTCAGTGAGACTCTGTCTTTACATAAAATTTAAAAAGGGCTGGGGATGTGGCTCCAGTGAGTACGTGCCCCTGAGTTCAATCTCTGGTACCCAAAACAAAACAACCCCCACCCCCAGACACATACAAAGGAGAAATAAAAGTGTCCCAAACTCCTGTCATTGAAGGTGCTGAATTATTACCCTCTCAATTCATAGCAAATTTGCAAATTTTAAAAGGTAACCATTAGAGAACAGAGTTTCTATGTGTTTGCAATTATAAAAAAAGAATCTATCACTCTCCATAGTTTCTTTTACTAGATTTGTATAATAAAGTGCCTGTTTAATAAAGGCCATCTGAGACTCATGGGCCTCCACTTTCTGTTGGCAAACAATCCCATCTACCACTAGTTTGAGCTAATTTTGCAAGGATATTTGTGGTACTTTTATAGAAATATAAAATCTAAACATTTTAAAATCTCAGTGAATTGCCAAACATTTTAGAAACCTACAAAAATGTAATAAGACAGTGCACCAGATGTAAGCTTCTTAATGTCAACAAAACAAAGTCCTTATTTCTCATGTTAAGAGACCATGTTGAAAAGCAAGTCTTTCTATGTCAGGAGCAACAATGTTTCATTAAAAAGTGCTAATTAAAGGGCTGTGGCTGTAGCTCAGTGGCAGAGCGCTTGCCTAGTATGTATGAAGTACTGGGTTTGATCCTTAGCACCACATAAAAATAAACAAATAAAATAAAGGCCTGCTCTCCAAACACAACTACCAAAACAAAATTTTTTTAAAAAGCGCTAAGTAAGAACAAAAAACGTGTAACTATAAACTGAATATTATAAGGAACCCTGAACCCAACCCCAAGCAAGTCAAAACTATACTCAAAATTCCCATGTCTTTCAGCTCTTAGGAACCTTATTCTTAACAACTTCCAGAATCTCTCAACCAGGAATACATTTCTCACCTGTGGGTATAAAGTGAAAATATATACTGTTCTAAAATAAGCCACTGGCCTCAATGCTTTTTTAGTACCATTTGAGCCAACAGAGTTTGCCATGTACCAGCAGTACGCTAATGTAAACCACGGTATTTGACAAATTATCTTTACTTCATCTAATCCCTTTCATTTCTCATAACAGCTTTAAAAGATGTGCCTTATTATTCAAACTGAAACTCACAAGGACAAAGTAACTTGCTCAGAATCAGAGAGCCGGTGAGATCAGATGTGTGGATTTGAACGCAAGCAACCTGGCTCTGGATTCTGTGCTCTTTACCGGCTAGGTAATTCTGCCACTAAATGATAAATATGGGCATGCTAGTTGTTGTCCATTAACAACTACACACCACAATAAAGTGAAATAAATGTCAGCTTTCAGCAGTAAATGCTGATGACACTAATTACAAAACGTTGATAACAAAGACAAAGTGGCCTAGTATGGTGGGAAGAGGACACCAGGGTTATGATTTGCTTCTGCCATTTCCTAGCTATTGCACCTTGGGCCTAATTTCCCTGAAGCTCTGTCTATACTCTCAAGGATATTTCATAGCTTGAAAGCAATTATGAAAAAAAAAAAAAGCATGCAAGACTAGACAGTAAAAGGAAATTCTGGAAGTGAAGATTCGACAAGAAAGAATTTTCAGTCAACTATTCAGATGGAAGGGTTAGCTTTTTACCCACTGAAAGAACAAGATACTGGTCTTGTCTTCCCCCCAGAGTACTCTGACACCCGCCTTTCCTAGTTCCATCCCTGAAATGAGGACTAAGTTCTTCATAGAGAGGAGACAGGGCACTAGTGCAACATCTACTTCACACTGCACATTGAATGTGGGGCAGGGCAAAGAGACATTTAAATAAACATCACGTATAACAGACATTAGTTATTTCCACCAATTATGTGCTTGTCCAGCATCATTTTTTTTTATTTTTTCCAATAACATCCTCACCCTCCTTTCTTGGTTGATTGCACTTTCTCTGCTCTAACCACACTATCACATATACTATCTTTGATCCAAACTGATTCATCATGGTATTTCATTCTTTCCCATGAGATAGGTCCTAAAGGTGGTGTGTGAACTATGTAGGTTAAATAAGTTCTTCTGGCTGGGGTGGTGGTGCATGCTTGTAATCTCAGCGGCTTGGGAGGCTGAGGCAGGAGGATAGCAAGTTCAAAGCCAGCCTCAGCCGTGAGACCCTGTCTCTAAATAAAATACAAAATAGGGCTGGGCATGTGGCTCAGTGGTTGAATGCCCTCGAGTTCAATTCCTGGTACCAAAAACAAAACAAAAAAACCATCTTCTAGTTTGTTTGTTTTTAAAACTGGAATCAGGAAGGGTAGAAAGAAATTATCTGTTTTTCTCTGCTATCAAACTTGAGAAGGAGGGAATCTAGAGTTTCCAATGACGGCATATCCCTGCCTGCATGAGGAATCTTGTCTGTGGTAAGACAGAATCAAGCACCTATGCAGGAGGTATGTTATTAACAGCATCCTATGGTGTCTGGTAATATCCCTTTTACAACTGAATATGATAACAAATCCGATTTTGCTTAAGCAAATTTGAGATGAGGTTCTGACACAATAAAAAAAAAAAAATCCAATGTCTCAAAATCCTCAGAAGAACCTGCATGAAACTGCTATAAAGGACCCTAATGCCCGGCTGAAGACAAGACTACCCAAATCCACTGTTAAATATAATGAAAGAGATTAGTACAAAGGTCCAAGAGCAATAAGAACAGCAATTATCTCTGCATGCATGCCAAATGTGCTTTTAATGATAAAGCCAGGAGTACCAAATGTCACACACCCAGCGTGAAATACCTTGCAAATTGGCAAACGAATCTTCCTTTCCATTGAATTAAGACTTCGAAAGTTATTTCCTCAAAACTGTATTCTAAATTTTAATGTTAATTCCCCCAATTAGTAAGATTCTCAAACATCTTATGAAATTTCCCTAAGATGTCAAGTAGTCTAGTAAAATCCGAAAACGTTATATTAAGCTAACAATTTTTTTTTAATCAAAAACAGGACTTCCTAGTTTCTAAAACCAACGGGGATACTGTTCTTTAGTACCTCAGTGTTGCTCAAATGTTTCCAAGCACATGATGAGTGGGTTTAGTTAGTCTTCTTGTCCCCACAAGGGTTTGGTGTTTTTTTGTTTTTTTGGTTTTTTTGTTTTGTTTTGTTTTTTTTCCCCAACACACACACATCCTACACTAAAATATTCTACTGTTTCTATCAGAATGACTAAAATTTGATAATTTGCAAAACATAGTGGCAGTCTGCATGGCCATACATACGTAATTTGGACACAGATATTCCCAGGTTCACTCATCTTTATTGGGAATCTACCTATACTAGATAGAAAAGCAAACAGCCAAGTTTGCAGAAGGCTTGAGGGGTTCCAATGATGTTCTTTTCATCCAAGTATCTTGGAAGTGGTACTTTCCAAAGCTATTCCTAGGTTATCTGAGAACTCACAAGTCAACGAGCTTCATTTTCCCCAAGGTGGGCCTCCATTCTTTTCGCTACCATTGTACACTCCTTTGTTCTTCCTCTGCTAAGCGCCCTCTGAGGAGTCATCCTTTTCTTCCACTGGTGGACCATGTGTTTGTGTACCATTGTCCTCTCTCCCACATGTACAGTGAGCACCTGGCTTGGCCTTGGCCGATCTGCGGGTTGAAGGTCCCAGCTTGAATGATTAGTTCACAGATGTGTAGTTACCCAGTCACAGCCAATGGCATGCAACACCCTGTGAACCAGGGAGGGCCTAGGCAGAAAGCTCTTGGGAGCCATCTGGCCACCACTTAGAGCACAGAATAAAACCAGCATGGGAGAAAGAGGCCAGAGATGGAAGGAGACCAGGTATCCCATGACATCATATGAGCCATACTGTCATTGACACCTGGGCTCTGCAGTTAAATGAGCCCATAAATTTCCTGGTTGCTTAAGCCCGCCTGAGTCATGTTTGCAATCTCCTGTGAATTCTAACTGGTAGCACTGTGTTTATTTTCTTTTACAAGGTCAACATGGAGAAAATTCTGGGGGGAGGAAGTGAAAGAAAGGACAGAACTAAAAAAAAAAAGTAGAAAGAACAGAACTAAACTCAACCAGAAGGGGCTGGGGATGTGGCTCAAGTGGTAGCGCGCTCGCCTGGCATGCGTGCGGCCCGGGTTCGATCCTCAGCACCACATACAAACAAAGATGTTGTGTCCACCGAAAAATAAATAAATAAATACTTAAAAAAATAAAAAAAATAAACTCAACCAGAAGACTTTATTCAGAGGACAATATGTGTACCATACAATGATGGGTCATCATCAATCCTCTATTTTACAATGAACTAGAATGGGGTAGTAGAGTCATGGGGAATGTGTTTTCTGAATTATTTTATGTGAGCATAAGTTCACTTTATGATCAGACAGAAAAACTTCTTTGTAAACATAAAACACAAACACTAGTAAATCTTTCAAGTTGAATGACCTGGTAGATGAAAAACCTCCAAATGAAAACCTACTCACAGCATGCAAGACTCAAGTTACCAACCCATGGACTTCTAACCATCTTTAAATTAAACTCATCTTCTTTAAAAAAAAAAAAAAAAAAAAAAAAAACACATGCCAGGAATATAAAAATTAAAAAGTAGAAATGGTTTTGCTTTAAAATTACCAAACACAATTGTATTCTCTTATTCTCACTGAAATTCCATGGTATTACAGTGGTGATTGGTATAATAAGGTTGTGAAGACTACTCTAGGCACCTACTCATCACTGATTACAAACCACATTAAGCATATACAATCAAATAGAAGATAATTGAGATTTTTTTTTTTTTTTGGCTGTGAATGGACTGTAGAAGAAAAAGAAGTCTCAAGACGACACACATTTATGAGGTGTTTTCAGGGAAACACAAACCCGACCAAGTCATCGTCACTGGCCTGTGTCAGGGTGCCACCTTTACATCACCCGTAAGGAGCTCATGTTGTGGGGGAAATAAGATGTTTGCTTTTCCAAGCAGATTTCTTGCACCACGACTTAGCTTCAAAAGAGGAAGCATGTTGATCAAAATAACCCAGGGCTTGTTTTCACACATTTGAGTAAAATATAAAACAGGACAGACATGGTGGATTATTAGCTCCTGAAGGCAGGGAATGAAAAAATGGCAGTGTAAAGTGATTAAAGTGTTCTCGATGATGTAGCTCCTCCCTCCAGGAAACAAAAGAGGGCTGGGAAGAAAGATTCAAATCTACAATATTATCAAGAAATTGCCGTGTGTGTGTGTGTGTAAAATGAAGGCCCTTTTACATAAAATGCTTTGCACAAAAATCAGCTTCTGAGGGGGGGAAAATCACCTAATTGTGGGCTGACACAGAATCCTCCTGTAGTTGGTTTACTCGGTATTACTACACACCCCTCAGCAGGCTCCCAAGCTTTCAAATAAAAATAAATAAACCAGAACAAATATTTTTTTAAACCCCAGCTATATGGAACATCTGCATGATTAATTTTTAAGACACAGATGCTGAAAATGGCTTCTCCAGCATTTCCACACCCAAGGGGCTCAGAAATAACAAATGAACAGCTGGGGCGTGGGGGTGGCCTGGGAACTTGCTGAGCGACGTCATTGCCTTGGTAAACATGGATTTCGCTCAGGTTGTAAAAAATCAATGATTTGACACCTGCCTCAAAGCTGCACATACCCAGCAATTGCTCAGGATTTCCTTCTATAGATTTGTGATAGAGATTAGGAGGAAGTTGAACTACCACTCCCCCAACTGGCCACCCCCCCATGCCATTCTGCATTAGTAGCCTCATTTTCCAGAGGAGCTGAGGGTTGTTCTAACTTTCTAAGATCCCACAGGTATCAAGGAGTACAGCCTCAAATAGAACACTGTTTTCTCACAGTCAACTCAAACATGTCCAAGATGAGATGGGGGGTGAAGTAGCCCTACGAGAAAAGGGTGGGCATGCTTTCCTCCTGTACTCACACACACCTGCAAATTGTACCATGATATCCATTTCCTAAGAAGTATTCTAGGCAATTTGACCTTTAAGAATAGGATAGAGGGGCTGGGGTTGGGGCTCAGTGATAGATTGCTTGCCTAGCACGTGTGAGACACTGGGTTCAATCCTCAGTGCCACATAAAACATAAATAAAGGCATTGTGTCCATCTACAATTACAAAAAATAACAATAATAAGGTAGAGACACGTGCATGCACCTGTCATCCTGGCTACGCTGGAGCAAGAGGATTGCAACTTTGAGGCCAGCCTGGGCAATTTATTCAGACCCTTTTTCAAAATAAAAATTTTAAGAAAGATCTAGGCATGCAGCTCAGAGGCAGAATGTTCCTAAGCTCAAACAGCAGCACTACGAAACAAAAAAGAACAGAGTTAGGGGCAGGGGAGGCTGGAAGGCCTGTCCAGGGCACTACAGACTTTCCAGTCTTGTTCTTAACAACTGGGAAGAGAAATAGGAAGACTTTGGGATCCAAGAGTTTTAGAGGCCTCCAAGAATGGCTCTACTCATTTCTTTTCTTATCCATTGTGCAGAGATCCGGGCCCCTTCCCCTCCATCATCTAACCCTGAACCAGAACTTTCTACCCAAAAGAACTGGCGCAGAAGTAGCTATCCTCAAAATAAGCACACTTAATCTCTCAAACAGACTTCTAGGAACACATGCATTTGGAGATTAAAGCAATGGAACTCATAACTGTATGTAAATTAAATTGATTCAGGTTTGAACTACATTTTCAAGATTTGTCACTGTGAATTCATATGAGAAACCCCATGACCTTAATAATGTTAGATTACATAACTAACCTGAATCCATCCTAAATGTAATCCTAAAGCCATCCATAGAAGGAAAGGTACATACACTTGAACACATATAGTCATAAGACATAAGATCAATTTATACTTATAGCCCATTTTGTAAATTACACAATTTTCTCACAGACCACTCTTGATGTAAAGTCTAAAATAAAACACAAAATTTTTGACCCAGAAACCCTCAATTCTGCCAACCACAGAAAGATAAACATCTAAGTCAATTTAACATTAGTTTAAAAAAGCATGTCATTTGTTAATAAACACACTTCCCTTTAAAATGCTCCACACTAATAGAGAAAACTATGAAAATACACCCTTATTTGATGTTTGTTGGGAAAGATCACTTCCGGAACAGCTTTCTCAGAACCAGCATGCCACAGGTCCTCTGCACATGTGGAATCTACCCACTCAGATGGAAATACACAGAAAGCAAAAGACTGTGTCTAAGAATGTATAGATTTTTTCATTCTCATTATTTCTTAAATATTGATCATATGTGTGTATATACCTGTATATATACAGGGATATATACAGAAATTATCCCAGAACAAAATGAGAGCATCTTCAAATCCTGAGTCCACAACCACTCTTCTGCTTCAAACTATTTACCTTGTGCTATTTTAAATTATCTAGAGATGATTTAAAGGATGGTCAGCATGGTTACCCACACCTGTAATCCCAGCAACTTGGGAGGCTGAGGCAGGAGGATCATAAGTTTGAGTCCAGCCTAAGCAACTTAGTGAGACCCTGCCTCCAAGTAAAAAATAATGCAAAGGATTGGGGGTGTGCTCAGTGGTTAAACATCCCTGGGTTCAATTCCCAGTACCAAAAAAAATAATAATAATAATTTAAAAGTTTAATACCATGTCAATTTACATAAGGGACTTGAGCATAGCAGATTTTGGTATCCATGGATGTCCTAGAGCCAGTTCCCTTCAGATACCAAGGGACAAGTGTACAGTATGTGAAATAAGGCATTTTGAAAGATGCATACGTGTCTTCCTTGGTATAGCAGTGGTCTTGAGAAAAGCAATCTGATCCCTCAGGTGTACCACCTGCAAGGCCCAGGTGCAATACTTTTTTCTTTTCTTTTAATCTCAGACACTTTGTACCATCCATGTCAGGATTGAGTTGCAATACATTTATCTGCTCTCATCTCTCACCCACCCAACCACCCAAACACAGCAGAAGGAGCCCATCCTTTCCCACCCCTCTGCCTGCCTTAGCACAGGATCAACTCTCCGCCTGACACATACCTTCCTGATATCCTCTCCTAGAACATGCATCCTCATTCTTTATTATCCAGCTTAAATCTGACTTTGGAGGCACTCTATTTTTCCCATGGTGGAATTAATTAGTTCATTCCCCATGTGCCCACCACATTTTGCACTAACCTCTCTTTAATGGACCTTAAAGCATGAGTACATTTGATACTTTAATTTAGGAACTTTTTCAGGCACTTTACATGTTGGAAAATAAAAAATATGAATGAAAGAATATATGTATGAGGGCCACCAGAGAGAACTTAGTACAAATAGTCCATCAAGTTTCAAAGTTCATGCAGTCTTGGCTCGTTTATTTTTCATAAACAAGCATATCCAAAACAGTCAAAGAAGCTTTCCCAAATGAGAGCATCTTCAAATCCTGAGTCCACAACCACTCTTCTGCTTCAAACAAAAAAACCCTAAACACAGATGACTGTCCTGAAACAACTGTTTGAAAATAGGCCTAGGCACAACCTTTTTTAAAAGACAATTTCAATTCATGTCATAATATTCACATTATATTTTGCATCTCCATTATGGCTAGTGCTTCTTATATTAACTGCAATAAAAAAATGATAAAAAAAAAAAAAGCTAGAAGAATTATTTTGGTCTGTTTTGCGGGAATATTGCAAACATCTCCTAAAGACCATTAATAAGCAGTTGTCTAATAAATACTAAGCAATCCTTCCAAAAGAAGGTGATTGAATTCAGTAAAGTGCACTGTCTTTTGGTAACCTAAAAGCCCAATTTTCTAAAAACAAAATGCTCTCCCACATACAAATGGCCTAAGGCAGAGAAAGAACAGCCCACTTTCAACTTATATGACCACTAATGACTACTTCTACTGGAGGGGAACCATCTATTACTCGGTGGCACTAGTTCAAAGGGGTTTTCCATAAATTCATGGGAAAAGCCACAATATGGAACTAAGCAGCTGTTTGGAGCCATAAACTTCGACTGGACATCTATAAGGAAATTGTATTGATAACTGTGATTGCACATGGTTTTGTCTGTTGGAAAAGTTTTAAAAGATGTTTTTAAAATTCCAGAACTCTTTAATAAAGTTGTCAGTATAGAATGTCAGCCTCCGCCACCTAACTCTGATCTAATTGTGCCCGTCAGCTCTCAAAATGTCTCTGAAGAGGTAGGCAGGCAGATGCCATCTAAGGAATCTTTTCCCAACTTCCTTCCCCACCCCCACTCTATCTCAGAAGAGTGAGAAATTACTCCTGTGTGCACCTGGTGGGTCAAAATTCAAGCCCAGCCCCTCCAGCTCTACCCTGGGGTCCTCCAAGTTTCCACCCTTTATATTATCCATCACCCATGGCTTCCTCCTGCCCAACACTACTCATTTGCAGGGACAGGGGGTACTGGGGATTGAATTCAACGGCACTCAACCACTGAGCCACATCCCCAGTCCTATTCTATATTTTTATTTAGAGACAGGATCTCACTGAGTTGCTTAGTGCCTTGATAAGTTGCTGAGGCTGGCTTTGAACTCACCATCCTCCTGCCTCAGCCTCATGAGCCACTGGGATTACAGGTGTGTGTCACCTCGGCTGGCCCAACATTACACACATTAAAAAAAAAATGTCCAGAAAACCACCCCATTCAGAATATCTTCAAAAAAAATAAAATACTTGGGAATCAACCTGACAAAAGAGGTGAAAGACTTATATAATGAAAACTACAGAACCCTAAAGAGAGAAATAGAAGAAGATCTTAGAAGATGGAAAAATATACCCTGTTCATGGATTGGCAGAACTAACATCATCAAAATGGCGATATTACCAAAAGTTCTCTATAGGTTTAATGCAATGCCAATCAAAATCCCAACGGCATTTCTTGTAGAAATAGAGAAAGCAATCATGA
>NW_026000016.1:1268414-1361877 GCF_001458135.2 Marmota marmota marmota
AGTAAAAAAAAAAAAAAATGTCCAAACCTGTAGCAAAAGTTAAAGAATAGTATGGTTAATCTTGTATAACCTCCATGTAGATTCACTATGAACATCTTTCTCTATATATGCTCAATATTAAACAGGTAGTCTCCTAAATCCTCCATAAACTTTGCCTTAGGCTAACTCAGCTCTTGGGACCCATCACTTTGCCCAGATGTTACCAGTGTCCCATCCCAGGGGGAAGGACCCTACACCTTAATCTCAGTCATAGTTGCTGCCTTTACAAATAGGATAGAGGGGTACATCAATTTAATACAATAAATTCTATGTACTTTTAAGTATACAAACTTAGACAAATGAATTAACTTATCAAAGTCTCCATTCAACAGCACTCGCCGCATTGAGTTGTGGGAATGATTAAAGTACCTTCCAGAGTGGCTGGCAAGTTGTCAGCATGTGTTAGCTATTCTGTCATCTATTTTCAAATATATTCTTTGAAAATGCCCGATTTCCCAAGCATGGATTTATCAGTACATTTTTTTCGAAATGTTTTTTCAAGCCAGGATGCTACATCATACCGATCATGGCACAGAGGACCCCTGTTATCTGGTGCTCTCATAAGTCTCCAGCCTGGTCTCCCATCCATCCCTTTGTGTACTTTGACTTTGAGCATGGAGGTATTTACCACCTCAGAAACATGGTGCATGTAGATTGTCTTAAGTTACTGTTGGGATCCATGCCCAAATGCCATCTCACTATGCACTCCCTCCAGTTCCAACAGGACCTTCTTTTGCTCTTCTGTAAAACATGCATTTCCTACATATTCACACAAATGGCTGTGTGTTAGGAGGTCATGTTTTGTGTGCTATTTCCCTGGGCTTGTTTTCTACCTCTTTTTCTTGATGATCCAGCCTGGCCTCTTGAGCTGTTCCACATAACAGTGCTTCATCATGAGAGCACCAGATCGTATGGGAATTGGTTTTACAATATAGATGTCGAGCTCAGTGATGCTAATAATCCACCTGGCTGTGAAATCTTTCATAGGGCTTTCTAGACTTCAACACATTAACAAAGGAACATGACTTGAAATCAAACCTGGAAAAAAAATAAACATTCTTCGGTGCGAGCCACACCATGGTGAATGAATAAACATCAAATAAATAGCAGAAGATGACAAATGATGCTTCTTCTACAAGTAACATAGCAGGGCATTCTGACCCATCGTGTAGGCTTTCTTCTTGCAACAGCTCCTCCTTGTAGTTGTCAGAGAGAAAGATGAGGTGAGACTCCTACTTCCTCCCTCTTTTTGGTATTAAACTTCTATAAGCTTGAAGTAATAACTGCAAGACCCTAGCAAAGTTAACCATGTGCTGCGATAAATGGAAGTATAAAAATTACTTTTAAATAATCTCAGCACACTAGGAAGGACTATGACTTGGGTATATCATTGCATTTTAAAAGATAGCCCTATCTTTGCATATAAGAGAAATAGTAAGGCTGAGGCTCTGGCTCAGTGCTAGAGCGCTTGCCTAGCATGTGAAAGGCACTAGGTTCGACTCTCAGCAGCACATATAGATAAATAAAATAAAGGTCCATTGACAACTAAAGAAAAAAAGAAACAGTAAAAGGAAAAATGTTAAAGTCACAGATTACATACTCACACATATAAATGTTACATAGTTGTAGCTGTCATGAAATATGATTCATCTGTTATATCCATGCATTATTTGTATGTATTTTACCCATCAAATAACACTAAAGAGTGAACCAAACTCTGGGTTACACTGATAAATTTAAGTTTCAAAAACCTGAAGTCTTTTAAACATTTTATAAATCTGACATGTCATTAGTTACACGTGAGCAGGGCCTTAGGAAGTGATTTCATACTTTGGAGAAAATTAATAATCTAAGTAAAAATTCACATGAAAAAGATAATTAAAGGGGATTACTAATTAAGGTACTGGTTGAATTTATTAAATTGATTACTTTAGGTACTTTATTTAATAAAATTAATATGCAAAGTTATTCCATTTCCATATGAATTATGTTGACACAAGGTAAACTTGCCTTTTTACTCCTTTACTTCTCTAACAAATAATGTCTTCCAGACTTTGACAAATACTGACTTCTTGATTCAATACTAACATAAGTCTATTTTCATATTAAATACTTAAGGTACAAGGAAATAAAGTTACATGAAGCTAACTGTTGCCATCTGTTATGGGTTACATTGTGATACTCCTCCCCCACACGCCCAATTCATATCCTAACCACCAGGACCTCAGAATGTAACATTTGAGGATAAGATCTTTCTAGAAGAAATCCAGTTCAAATGAGTTCATTAGGGTAGGTCCTTACCCAATATTACTGGTGTCCTTATAAACAGAGGTAATTTGGACAGAGACACCACAGGAATAAAGCCGTGAACATGAGGGCAGCCATATAAAAGCCAAGATGAGGGACACATACTGGTCCTTCCCTCTCAGCCATAGAAGGAAGTACCCCCATGATACCCTGATCTCAGACCTTCAGCCTACAGCACTGAGAGATAACTTTATTGATTAAGCCACCCAGTGTGTTACTTTATTCTATCACCCCTAGTAAACTAATAAGTCGTCTATTATCTTTTCTTTCAAATTAAAAATTTACATGTTTATTTTGAAGGGAAGGGGCTATTAAAGGAAGAAAAGTTACCATTTTCCAATTTTCAGATAGATACCTGGACCCAAGAGAAATCAACAAAACTTTCAACTGCAGTGAAACATCTGTATATGAGGAAACACCAAGGTTATACCAAGAAGATGGGACTTTCTACCTTCTTCTCAAGGTAGAAAGATGACAGTTCCCAAGAAAGCAAAGTTGGTGTGATCACAAAACCCAGACTCTCAGGACACACAGGGTAAATCAGAACACTGTGCCCTTGTCAGAGGTCCAAGGGAGCAACTCTCCCCCTGCCATCCTGTCACAGGTGTGAAGGAAAAGGACTAAAACTTTCCTCTGTATACCAAGGACATGAGGAGATATTTACAGATGCAAAGCCTGATGTCAACATGATGCTCTAAAATGTGATGAGAGATTGGGGAGGTGGTGGCAGGGGACAGGGACTTCCTGAGAGTTTTCACTATATCTTTCCAAATACAAGTCCAGGGAAGAATTGGCAAAGTTCCTCCCAACCTCCTGTGGTCAACATCCTGGTTTTCCCTTCCCTTATCCCCCACTCAAAAATAATCAGATGGGCAAAGAAAGAGGGTTAAGATCCGAAAGAGTGGCCGGGCTCAGTGTCTTTTCCCCTCATCTTGGGTCTGGGTAATAAACATCCAGGCTTGGTCCCAGGTGTGGAATTATGACAAAATTGGAACGTGCACTTGAACTGAACCCTAACAAACATTTTTGAGACATGATCTAAAAATCTCAAAAAGGATTTTTTCAGCACCTATCAAACAAACAAAGATTCCAGGAAAAAAAAAATCAATAGGGAGAGAGCTGATACCACTTATATGCATAAAAGATAGAATAAGGAAGAGAGAATGATTCCTTATCATACTAGGCTACTACTACCTTAGGTGGCATGCCTGTGAGGAACATGAATAATTAACCTTAAGTCAAGTAACTGATCTCTAGCAGTACTCCTAAAAGTTTAGGGTTTAACTGAAACATACACTTTTTGTAAATTCAGTGTTTAAGGAAAGTATTTTCCTAGTCCTATTAGTTACTCCACAAATTAGATTATCTGAATAAATTTTTAATATTTCAGTGAGGTTAACTCATTGTATGATTTCTGAAATTTTGCATGGTTTAGCCAAGCAGAAGATGAATTAAATCAGGCATGAGGTGGAAAGCGTAATTCGAAACATAACGGTGAGTCTAAGAACATAAAGCACCTGCAAAAACAATTCTTGATTTTAAAGTGATATGTTTGTGGAAAAACTGTATGCAAAGATTATTTTAAAAGCCTCCATGCACAAAATAATAAAGACCTAACCAAGCCTAAATTGATAGGTGAGGTGTTCCAAATACCTGCAAACAACCTGGCAACAAAGATTTCTCATAACTCCCCCATCCTTGTTTTCCCACAAAATTATGAACTCATGAACATGCTACAACTACAAAATCTAAATTTACTTTATTACTTCAAAAAGTGCATGTCTCCTAAAAATAAAAAAAATATTCTTAGTAGTACCTAGGCTTATCCCATAGAAAGAACAAGGAACTTCTTTATCCAAAAGCATTTTTCATACCAATGTATTTACAAAGAGTCAAGGGGACATGAAAGATTCTGCCATTCACGAAACCCAAGTGAATGCCTAATAAGATAGACATTTACAGGAAATCACAATGGCAATAAATCTACTGCTTTATTATTTATAGTTGTGTTTGCGATGAATACAGCATAACAAGGCAACAAGCCAGTATTTAAGGGCTGAAAGATTTATCCAACCTTAAACATATCAGTCTACACAGGCCTGGAGTCTATAATCATTATCGCGGTTTAATCTGTCTTTGCAAAACAAAACTAAAAAAAATAGACTGTGTGTCTCTGTGATTAATCATTCTTATTTAAAGCCAATCTGAACTAATATAAAAGGTCCAAAAAAGCAGCACCAAGAACATGGTACTGGGAGACGATGGAATTTGTTTAGAATACCATGTTCTGAAAGTGTCATGCAACCTTCTGTTAAATATTTGGTTCATTCCATTTTGTCATCCTGATTTGTATTCTGGAAGCCCTTGGAAGCTACAGGATTATTTTGTTACAACCACAACATATGTTGGTGAGCAAAATCCCAGATTGGTTGCCGAGTTCTTCCCCGCTAACCGCAAAAAAAAAAAATAATAATAATAACGGTACTTGAAAATTCCGGAAAGGGATGTTGAGTCCTAAGGCTCAACTTTCTGCACCAGGGACACCATTTGGTGCAACTCAGCAACCTATGAAAAACTAAATCAGTGTAAACAGTTCATGAGTCCTGGCCATACATGGCAGGAGCATATAGTGGAGGTCAGATGACAGTGTACTCTGAGAAGTGGCCATGCTGTGGAATGATCAAAATAAAGCAGAACTGGCAAGTCATCTCCTTAGCATTTGGTGTTCATCTTCGGAAGATTGCCAGGTACATAAATGTTGCCAAGGAGAACACATGCATAAGAAAATGAAGAAATAAAAGGAAAAAAAAAATAGAGAGGGAGAATGGGGGGAAGGGGAGGGGAGAGTGGGAGGGAGGGAAAGAAAATGAAGAACTTGGCTAAATAAGCAGTTACAGTTACTAACACTGCCTCCTCCACCCCCCATAGTTGCTTGAATTTTGATGACCAGTACTTATTTGCAGATGTACATAGTTTTCCCTGACCTTGGCAATATCAAAGAATTTATACAGTTAGCAGTTCTTGCACAACCACTCGAAAAGAACAGCACAAATGTTCTACCCTGCAGTGCCAGCCAGTCTTTGTTATTACTTCAATCCCACCTATTTTTCTTCCAGCAAATTAATTTGCCCGTTTAGGGTCTAGTGTTAAAATAAACTTCTTTATTCTTTCTAAACAGCAGATCTTAGGGATTTTTTTTATTCTTTATTTTGATGAAGTTGGGAGAAAAAAAGATATAAGAAAATTTAATTCACTTCATGAATTTATTCCAGGAACCAAATGCAAAGGGCTTTAAGAATTATAGCCTTTCTAGATTTGTTATGATTAAAAAAAAAAGTCCTCTCACGCATGTGTCTGTTCTCAACAAGTAGCCAAAGAGTTTATATTAGAATCAAAGAC
Organism: Marmota marmota marmota; assembly: GCF_001458135.2. Classification (NCBI taxonomy): domain Eukaryota; kingdom Metazoa; phylum Chordata; class Mammalia; order Rodentia; family Sciuridae; genus Marmota; species Marmota marmota. Next base: position 1,274,160 of record NW_026000016.1, read on the forward strand.
AATTTCAGTATCTACAATTACCTCGAGAGCCCAAGATAAGCATTGCTTTTTGTATTAAGGACCCTTTAGTACATAAACAACATGAACAATATTCATTAATATTGCTTATAGTGCCTAGAAGTCAGTGCCTTGAAGCTGTCTGGCCTTTAATCAATTAAAGTATCTATTAACAAAGGAAAGGCTCCAGATGACTTAACTGTTTCCATAGGAGACTAACATGACACCGGGTGTTATGCATGTGTCCAAATGAACTCAGGTTCAGAATATGGTGATTCATGGGCTCCTACTAGCCTCAGTCAAACCTCAAAACAGACTAACAGGTGATTCACACTCAAGTCCATTTCTTTTTATTTAAAAAAAAAATGTTTGGGGGGGTGCAGGCATAAACTGGGAATTTGAACAACTTTAATGGAAGGAGCAAGGGACACTGGTAGGAGTCTTTCTACGTGTCCTCCTTGAGAGAATTAAACTTTGTGATTTTCATTAATCCCTCTTGTGTTTGCTACAAAGGAGTAGAGCATTATCAACAAGGATAACAAAGGATCTAGAGTCAGCCACTTAGAGTCAAATTCTGACTCCAATCTCACTTGTCATGTGAACTTACCGTGGAAAAGTTACTCTACCTCACAATGCCTCAATTTTCTCTTCTGTAAAATGGGGTTACAATTACAACAGTCAGTAAACATTTCATAAATGTTAACTTATTATTTCCTCTGCCATGGTCTATTTCTTATTTGAGTTTTAATTGATGTTCCAAATAGGCAATGGTTTTTTAAATAACAAACTCTTAAATAGTGCTTGCCAGGCATCAGAGATGGTTCTAAGCGATATAGAAATTTGGACATCCATAATCCTTACAACTAACTTTTGATGAAGGTGCTATTTTCCAGGAAAAAAAATTGCTAAGGGGCAGAAAGGTAAAATTATCCAAAAGCCAAATGTACATGGTACAGCAAGAATACAATGTCAGAGTTCAGGTGTTTAACTATTACCCTGCTTCTTGAAGGAAACATAAATCTCACAGCATCATAATTTACATAAGAGAAATATGCAAATTATAAGTCCAGGAACTAGTGCACATATCACATGGAGGTAACAAAGGAATGAGACTTTAGGACTCAAATGAACTACAATTAACATTCAGTTAATGCTTTAGGAAAGTGCAAGGAGGAAAACATCTTTGAAATGTTTGATACAAAGTTAGTTAGTCCATCACTTCACAGAAAAATGAGAGAGATTAGAACTCAAAGCAACTTTATTCCTACTACCCATGGGAAATCCTACTAATATCTGCCCCACAACTAACAAGCCCTGAAGACAGAGGCCACCAGGAAGCACTGATCAGGACACAGTCCCCACCCCATACTTTAGCATGGGACTGATGTTCTGGAGGAAAATGAACTTCAAGAGGAAATTCACCAGAATCCCCATCTTTAAAATATCACCAATTTCCAATAGGTTGATGATACTCAGTGCCAGAAAGGTAGTTAACTGGTTAGATAATGGTGACTTGGTAAACTAACAAAGTGAACATGTCATCACTGCAATAATTCTTAATGCAACTATAATCTTGTTTCAGAACCTAAAGTAGACACTTATCTATACTATAAGCAATTTTTTTTAAGACTCATGAATCTTCCTAGTAAGTTCAATTAGGGTATCACAGATAATGTCCACAAAATAATAATCATCATCAACCAGAAAAGTCAGAAAAAATAAACCATGTGTAAATTCATTTATTCTTTTTATTTGTAGCTTTTCTTCATGTTCATATTCTGATACGTTCCAATATGTTTCAGTTTTTCAGTAAATAGATTGGTGTTTTTGTTTTGTTTTAATTCCAGGATTGAACTTAGGAGCACTCGACCACTGAGCCACATCCCCAGCCCTATTTTGTATTTTATTTAGAGACAGGGTCTCACTGAGTTGCTTAGCGCCTTGCTGTTGCTAAGGCTGGCTTTGAACTTGCGATCATACCATCTCAGCCTCTAAAGCTGCTGGGATTACAGGCATGTGCCACCGTGTCCGGGGATAAGATAGTTTTAACCAAATAGCTAGAAATCTAGATATTAGGACTAATGGGATATTTACTACAAAGAATAAGTGCTTTCAGGTTATATTCAATATTCCATAGATGTTCCCCAGATCCAGCCACAGGGAATTTGTAGCTTTTTTAAAAATTATGAAATGGTTATTAATACCACAATGAGCTTCCACGACACTGTCACAGAAAGGCTGGAATGAAAAAGATTAACATCAAGTATTGGCTAGGATGTGAACACCTGAAACTGTCATATGCTGCTTGTGGGAATGCAAATTGGTACAACCACTTTGGAAAGCATTCACCATATTTACTTTAGTAGAATGCATGCATATCTTATGATCTAGCAAAGAACAAAAATACATCCCTGTGTTTATCAAATATACATACAAGAATTGAAAAAAGCAGCATTGCCCTCAATAACCCCAATTGGAAATAACATTCATCAAGCACAGATCATATAAAGCATCGAGGGCAGATCCATACAATGGAAAGCTATACAACAAAGAAATGAATCACTGAAATGAACACAATAAATAAAACTGTCACGGTTGTTAAAAGAACTCAGACACAAAAGAATTGATTTATGTAAAACTTTGAAGCCAGGCAAGAGGATGGTCTTAGAAGGAACGGTGGCTACCTTTAGTGAAGGAGGGAATACAGATTGAGAAGGGCCACAAGGGGTACACCTGGGGCACTTGTAATGCTTACTTTTCACCTGGTGGTTCTACTAGTGTGATGATTATATAAAATTCAGAGCCAACACTTGATTTGTGCCTTTCTTGGCATATATATCAATAAAAGAATTACTTTTAAAAATTAAGAAAAAGCCAGGTATGGTGGCACATGCCTATAATCCCAGCCATTTCAGAGGCTGAGGCAGGAGGATCACAAGTTTGAGGCCATTTAACAAGAACTTGTCTAAAAATCTAAAGGGCCAGGGATGTAGCTCATTGTTAAAGCATCCCTGGGTTCAGTTCCCAATACCAAAAAGAAAAAAAGGCGGGGGGGAAGCCTACTTGCAAGCCTGATTGTATGTACATCTCTATTCTTGTGCTCGAGCTCCATAGCAGAGTGTCAAAGGATGATTTAAGCCACAGAAATGAATGTTCTTAGGGTCTGGAGGCTGAAAGTCCAAGATCAAGGGGCCAATAGAGCTTGGTTTTAGTGAGGCCTCTCTTGTTGGCTTGAAGACAGATACCCTCTTGTTATGTCCTCACATAGCCTCTCCTGTGTGTGCACAACATCCCTGCCTTCTCTTTTTATAGGGACAATGATCCTATTGAATTAGTGCCTCATACTTCTCATCTCATTCAACTTAGAGGGTCCCCTCTAAAGACCCTATCACCAAATTTAGTCACAATGGAATTCCGCATAGGATTATTTCCCCTAAATATTTGTATGTATGAATTTTCAGGGGTAATAATTAGCCCCAAACAAACTGATATTCTCAGATATTTTTAAAAAATTTAATGTTTTTTTATGTAAAATTTTTCACATTTCCAACCTCTAAAATTTAAATATTTGTATCAAGACTGCCTAATGTTTCCCAGTTGTAAATGTCTTATAAATATATTATTTATAAAAATAGAATGTGAAGGTTTTAAAAATCATAAAATAATTTTAATACAAAGACAGTAGTAGAATCTGGCTGTATGATATTTTTAAACAAGGTCCAGTTTTATTGACTAGTTTTCTAATACCAATTATATACGAGCCCAGGCCACAGATAAGAGGTATAAGTGATAGACTTCAACAGGAGTCCCTTGTTTAACATCTACTTATAATAAACTGAAAACATTTAAAAGGTGACCTTTCAAATTACTTATGAATCCAAATGCATACTGTTACCATCTACCATGCATTTTATGTTTCCACCCATGCTGTAGGAGGTTTTGCTTATTTTCAAATGGGACCAAAATATGGCTATTTTAATGGAATAGAGATTAAATTTTCCCAAGGAAAATTACAATTTAGCTTAAAATTTTTTTTAAGTTTTATATGGACACAATACATTTATTTATTTTATATAGTGCTGAGTATTGAACTCAGTGCCTCACACATGCTAGGCAAGTGCTCTACTACTGAACTATATCCCCAGCCCCAATTTTTAAACTCCAAAGTCATGCCAAAAATGCTGGTCTCCCTTCTATGATGATGCAATTGGTGCATATGATTTTAGACAACTGCTTGTGTATGGTTATTACCCCCAAACCCATGCCATAGTGAATACCTTGTTCTATTGAAATTTTAGGAAATGGACCTCTATTTTTGCATTTTGGAATAGATTTTTTTTTTTTTCCTTCTGTAATGGTTAATTTGAATTGTCAACTTAATTGGATTAAGAGATGCAGAAGATTAAGAGGCTTCTGGGTGTGTCAATAAGGATGTGTCTAGGAATGATTGGCATGTGGGTTAGTGAACTGAAATAGAAACCCTCCCTAAGTGTGGGTAGCACTGTCCAATAGTAGAGTGGCTTGGATGAGATAAAAGTTGGAAGAACAAGGAAGATGCAAGCTGAATTCTCCTTGAAGGAATTCTTGATGGCTACTGCAATCCACTGAGGATATCAGATTCTTGATCCTTCAGTCTTTCAAAGTGGACTCTGCCAGTGATTCTCCAAGGAGTTTCTAAAAGCGTTTGGCCTTGGACTAGGGTAGCACCATTGATCCCTCTTGTTCTGAGGTGTCAGCATCTTGGACTGTGCAGTTACTGGTTCCTCCAGCTGTCCAACCTGCAGATGGCCACTGTGGACTCTCCAGCTTCTGGTCATGTAAGCCAACCCAATAAATCTCCTTTTATAATTATTCTTTGTATCAAGACTGCCTAATGTCCTACGGCCACTGTGGACTCTCCAGCTTCTGGTCATGTAAGCCAAACCAATAAATCCCCTTTTATAATTATACTTTCTGTTGATTCTGTTCCTCTAGCGAACCCTGACTAATACACTTTCTTACATTCTCACATGTTTTAACAATATATATCTACATTTAGATAGTTTAGCAGTTCTCACTTATAATTGTTTCTCAAGCAAACATCCATCTCTAAGAACATGTCAGAAGGAAGTTATTATGAGGAAAATCAAATTCCACTTATTTTATACTCAAATATGGTCATCCCTCCTAGCCTTGTGAATTAAGTTCACAAAATTCCACAAAAGGAGTAAATACACAGCTAAAGGGAAAAATGGAAAGTGGGGTTCAGTGACTGCCTTTCGATGAAACTTTTTTAAAGAGCTTAAATAAAAATAATGAACTCTATATTATTAATTCCTATTTGCCATGTCTTGCTCACTTAAATATTGGTTTTCATGCAATTTCAACAAGCTGCTTTGGTCCTCATATGTTCAGCCCTCAACTGATGACTCACAGTTGTGGAGTTAGCCCTCCAGGTTAGATCTCCTTGTTCCAGAAACAGAATAGATATGTACACTTGAAATGGAAAAGGCTTTTGGTAACTTCCCTTTTGCTGATTCACCTAAGTAACTATATCCCAAGGTCTTTCATTCAATCCCAAGGACCATGAAGTCCCTTCTGCCCACAATAACATCATACCAAGGCAAACACCCTGGGGTCCTGCTACAACCTTCCCTGCTCCCTCTGACACCATAAAAACATTGCTCTAGAGCAGACTTCATTTGGCTTCATCTCTTTTCTTTCTAAATATTTCTTGGTAAACAAGTTTGGCTCCTTTGTAGCCAATTCTCTTAACTTCCGGCAATCAGAAAATTCCCAGTTGGCACAGACCCAAAATTTCTCCAGTAGCCTAACAGTTACTCAGACAAACTAGTGGTGTATGGAAATGCTGCATGGGGGAACTGATGGCTGGGCAGGCAGCATCCTCTGTTGGTGTGAGTGCGAGGAGGCAGCAAGGAGGCAGCAAGGAGCCAGCATGGAAATTCCCCCATGCAGCAAGATGACAAGTTTAAGGCCAGCTGTAGCTAACAACCATGGGAACCTGAGGGAAGCACTTGGGTAGTGCCAAAAAGGGTCAACAGACTTAATAAGGCAAGGTCAAGTATGACTGTCCAACAAAAATAAAACCCAAAAGTTCAAAGAGGATTTAGAGAAGACCCTCCTGTAAAAAAAAAAAAAAAAAAATGTGGGGGAGGTGGCAAGTGTGTAACCTAGAGCCATGATGCAGGACCCAAGAAGCAATGGGGAAATGTGACATCCATAAGAAATGGGGCTGCTTTCCCAGTTGACAGATTTTTTTTTTTTTTTTAAATGAGAGCACTGGTCATCAAGGAGCCAGGAAGACAGGTTCTCTTGCAGTTGCCTCGGTTGTTTTCCACTCCACTGAGAGGAGTCACATGGAGACGTGCTCACCCACACCTCAGGAGACCCGAGTCTCAACAGAACTACATGTGCTTTCTGCAGGACTTGAAGTCCCTTCTGTTAGCAAATAGAAGAGTGTTTATGTTAGGGAACCTGACACTTTCTGCTTAGGGGACAGTTCCAGACCACAGGACCAGAGTATACTCCACGTTAATTGAAACAAAACCACATTTCCAAAGATAGCAATCATTTAAAGAACATCAGTGCCCCCATGTATTCCATTGAACCTTGGAAGTTCAACTATTTCTTGACCAAGAACAATCTTCTTTCTCAATCCAAATCCAAAGAGGAAGAAAACTATAGCTAGAGGAACTGGATGTCACCTCCTCCCTCTCCTCAAAACCACCAAATTCAAAACCCTGCAATCATTCCTGCTGCCATTCTGTCATTGTTATGAAAAAAAAAAAAATCTTCCCTAATGCAGCCAACACTTCCCCATCCCCAAATTGCCAGGGAAGACTGTAGTTATTATTCAGTCTCACTCAAGTTGAAAACATTTAAATTGTGAAAAACAGCACAATTTTTGCTTTAATTCACAGTAAAACAATGCCATGTAAATCTTAAGAATTTAAAATGACTCTTTGAAAACATTAATTCCATTTTAACATACATTCCTCAAAACCATAAACGTGAGACCTCCCTTACCTGACGAACAAAACTATTTGAGGTAGTGTCGGATGACGTGCTCCCATCGGATCCTTTAAATCTGTTTTTCCTTCTGGCTCCTTTTCCATATGACTACCAAAAAAAAAAAAAAAATGAGGTTATTATTAAGCCCTTTTACAGGAATCTAGGCCTAGTTCTAGAAAATATCAAAGGCCAAAACAAGTAAGAAACTGCCATTAAATGTGCAAATGGAAGATTAGTATTGGTGAAATCACAAAAATTTCTGATAAGTATATGGGGGAAAACATTTAATAATTTCTAGACAAAACATTTAATAATTAATGAACAGAAACAATTTACACTATCTGCAAATACCTTAGCAGCTGAGTAGCAAAAGATGCTAAAGATAAAGCATTTAAAAATAAGCATTTAAGACATTAAAGATGATTTGTTTCAACAATAGGATCCAGCTGAACACAGACATCTACAAATGAACTTGCTTTTTCTATTATATCTACAGTTTACATTTGAGCTCTGAAAATACACTATGTCAATCTATGTGTAATTCCAAGCATAAATTTATTGCAAATATTAAATATTAAAACAAATGAAAAATTGTCCAATGCTGAGCTTTAGAGTTAAACATACATACATGAAAATCCTGCCTATAGAAGACCTTGAGCAAATTTAACCTTTGCAAGCATCATTTTTCTCATCTTTAAAATGGGGCTGTTTTAAGTAATAACTAAAATAATGTATTTATAACATTTAGAACAACATCTGGTACATGGTGAAGGTTCAGAATAATATATGAAAAGCAATCCCACATGAAGGCTGGAAAGTAAGGAGACAGATTGGGCTAAAGAATATAATACAATGGCAATTATTAGACTCATAGCATCACTGAATTATCCCAATACACACTCATGTTCTAGTTATATAGTAATAAGGTTTTCATTAAAGTAAAAATATAGCCAGGTGCAGTAGTACACGCCTATAATCCCTGAGGCACTGGAGGTTGAAGCAGGAGGATCCTGAGTTCAAAGCCAGCCTCAGCAACAGCAAACTGCTAAGCAACTCAGTGAGACCCGGTCTCTAAATAAAATACAAAATAGGGCTGGGGATGTGGCTCAGTGGTTGAGTACCCTTGACTTCAATTCCTGATACCCCCCAAAATAAAAAACAAAAATATAACCCAAAATATACATAGCAACTTAAGCAAGCTGAAATCTAAACATTTTGTTATGAGAAATTTAGGTAAATTTGCAATCAGTGAGAGGGTCGTGTAATATTAAAGCAAAAGTTTTTCTTAAATATGTTTGTTCTCTTCTAAGGATCTAAGGGATTTATGTAATACAAATGTGTTTCCATGACATTTAATTAACTCTGAACTTCATAAAAGGAAAGACAAGCTAGGCTGGGCTTTCATAATGTAATATACAAGGCTCTTCTCACTTCACAGCTTATTCTTCTTTCTTACATAAACATTACTCAGTAAACTGTTGAAAAATAACATTCTTTTAACTATGCTCTTCCTTTTCCAATTATTATGTAAAGGGTTAGACAGAAGTATCTGACAAGGCCTAAGAAGGCAAAAATCAGGTATGAATCTCAAAATTATTTTTTAAAATTTACATTATTCCAGATATAAAAATGCCTATTATCTTGAAAGCACTGTTAATGCCTAACATGTTTCTTATGGGAGGGTTGGGGACAATCTATGTGAAATATACTATCTTTATGAGGAAGAGCAATTATTTTTGAGAGCAAAGAAAATACCACTTTGTATCCTTTTTCCTTCTGGGACCATTTTGAAATAGGAGAAGAGTCTTTGCCGTTTTGTTATTTTAGCTTTTTAACGATAACTATTTTACTGTTCAGCTGCTTGGGTGTCTTCAGCTTTTTCATGGCTGCTCATAATTACACAATATGCACTGTGAGAGCCACACAATGCTGAAGACATTCAGTCCCAGAGGTGGCTGTTCTGTGCAAGCAGTTGGGCACATTTTCACATTAATTTTTCCAGACCGCTGGGGATACTGTTAGCAAACAATATTTCAGGTGCACTTAGCTACCTATGCAATATAAAGATGGAATTAATAGTTTAACTGTCCTAAACACAGTTTGCCTACTAGAAAATGGGAACACACTGAAGCACAAACAAACTGGTGACAATTTTGAAAATATATTGTCCTTGAGTCACTCTGAATGCTTGAATATGACTTATACTATTAACTTGCTCATAATAGTGTTATATAATGAATAGGAATTTTCTATATTAAAAGTCAACTCAATCCGTTTTACTCACTTCAGCATAATTTCTCTATTAAAATGTTCCTTCTTTTTTAATTGTACAGTAACTACTCAATGACTTTTTATTTTTTAAACAATTAGGATAAATAAACAAAGCATCTCTGGAAAGCTAATGGTCTATTTTATGTACTTTAAAAATGTTAGTGAAAATTTATACTGCCATTACTAAATTAGACTTCCTTTCATCCAATGCATATTTAAAAATCAAGTTCATCTTGCTGAAATAACATTTTCCCATTACTCTGAATCTTTGAAAGGAAGGACTAGAGTATTTCTTCTGAAGAATATAGAAAAAAGGTAAAAGATAAACCTCCCCAAAATGGAAAGAGACAGGTAAGATTAAGTGTTCAAATATTTAGCTGGCTATATTTAAGAAAGAAGCATAGTTTTCTTAATTTTCCCCTTCAAATACAGTTACCTGTATGAACAATGGTTTTTCTTTAAAAAAAAAATTTAGCAATAGTTATGAATACCCAGTACTAAAAAACAGTCATCCATTAGAACAGCTCTGGGTACCAGACCAAAGAGGGAGAAAAGACGGGAGTTTGGCCAGAGGATGGTGTTACCTATAGGAGAATCTATAGATTCTCCCTGGCATGTGCGGATCCCCAGGTCCTTCTCGGAACAACCCAGAAGGTGACCATTTCCTACTCATTGCCAATTAACTGTATGGATCTTAATAAAACAAATTTTGTCACTATAGTAAAAAGGGGGAAAAAAATGTCTAAAATCCTTTAGTTGTCCTAAAATGCCAAACCAAGATTTCAGAAACAAAAAAATTTCCTGAAACTTGCACAAATATATTATGCTCAAAATCCATAATGTCAATAGCAGCTTAGTATGAACATCTTGACACCGAACAGCATTTAAACATGGACTCTACTAGATACAGGAGAGTGAGGAGAAACAGAGGAATGGATTTTATTCAGCAAATGAATGTTCATGTTTTCAGAGGTAATTAAAATCTAATTTCTGAATAATCAAAGGAAACAGTAGTAATTTCACGTTTTCAGTTAACTGCAGATTTCAGCAGGGCACATAAAGTTGCCATGGCAGCCCCAGGGGACAGGTATAAGATTGATGCTGGTTCTGTGTTCCATGGCTACATACAGTGACATTTTCCTGCCTACAACAAGTTGCTCCCCATGAGCAGAGTGCTGATGCCTAAAGTTAGTTTTTATTCCCCTCCATTCATATTCATTGATGTTTATCCCTATGAATTTTATTTTCTTCATTTTATGAACCAAAGCAAACAAAACCAAAACTACCCAGAGTCATCTCATTTTGGTAAATCTCATTTACCAAAAGCTTAAAGTGAGCAAGGCTGCCAGTCCTTTACTTGGAGGGAAATAGCTGAGGTGACTTCCCTAGAAAAGGGGAAAGATAAGAAGTTGGCTTTTGTATGGGTCTGTTCACACAAAATCAGAAAGAAATCAGGAAGCAACATTAGCACAGGTCTTTGTGGGTAAGGCACATGGAGGAGGGAGGAAGGATTCGGTCTGCAAGTAGAAGTTTACCTAGGGAGGAGGACAGGAGGTGGCCAGGGACCCTCATTATCAGTCTACCTCCTGCCATGCACTGTTCTTTTTAGCAGTACCTTAATTTTAACCCTTTGTAGTTTTAAAGTAATTATGTGGTGTTTGCCATATACTCTCTGTAAGATATAGACATGTCTTCCAGTGACAAATTGAAGAGTTCCACCCTCCCTTACAGGGTTAACAGATTCCACTCACCTTTTTTGAGAGGACCAAAGTTACCCACTGATTGCATATTTAACTTGTTGGAATTGTAAGGGTACACTAAGTTTTTATATAATAACAAAAGCATAGAACTACCAGAACAACTACTCCTCAAATCAACCGGATACTACATTTCAAATTTAAACACCCACAGAAATTGATTGGCATGTTTTTAAATTTCTCCCATGCAACTCCAGAACAAAAATACCACTCAGAATGAAAATGACCAGTGGTTAGGAATGAAGGTTTTAGCAAAACATAAAGCACAGGACCCATGACCACTACGTTTGAAGAAAGCAGAAGACAAATTTGTAACAGGGACCTACGAATGTTTCTGGAAGAGAGTGCTGACTTGGTTTCAAAGCCACAGGGAAATGGCTGCTGCTCTTTTTTTGATAAAGCCCCTCACTACAGCCGATCAGAATGTAGTCATTACCAGGCCTTAGTCCTCCAATCTGCTTGCAAAGCATCTGGCAAACTGGGCCTGGGTGGAACCAGCTGGGATGCGTTGCTAGGAGCAAAACAAACAGGCCCTCTGCTTACTGCCTGTTCATTTTCAGGTGTGACTGGAGTTGCTGGTTACAATCTCTGAGGCCTACATTACTGAGCTACTGCTCTTGGTTCTCATCCATTTCCTCTTCTGTCACCAGACAATTTCCAATCCCAGTCACTTGCTTCTCATCCACCCAGGAGCTATTCCACTCCCTGGAGAATGACCAGTTCCATACTTTAGAGTAACACTGTCCAATGGCAATGATAATATGAGCCACCTACCTATTCAACATTTTCTAGTAGCTGCATTAAAAATGCAAACAACAACTGGGTAACTTAATTATGATGATGCACATTATTTAACCCAACATACTCAAAATTCATTGTTTCAACATGTAACCAATTTATGTTATTGATGAAGGTATGTTCTATTTATTTCATATTGTCTTTGGATGTGCATATTTCATATCTCAATTCAGATTATATTTCAAGTGCTCAAAAAGCCACACGTAGCCAACAGGTACTATAATAGGTGATGTGGACTTGGAGCTTGGAGAGTCCTACGTGAGCACCTTGACTTTGAAGATAGAGACCACTCAAGTTTGCACCAGAACTGTTCAACAGGTTACTGAAAAAGCAGAGCAATTGGCTTAAATCAAAACCTTCAAGAGCTTGCAGTTAGATGGCCATTCCATTTATGTTAAATGCATCCATTTTGCTTATGACAGCATGCTGGGGGAAGGGCTTGGAACATAAGAAGGTGTTCGTCCCACTAAGCAGTATTATTGATACAAAAAAATAAACAAATACTGCAAAGATTATGAATCTACATCATTTACTTTGTTCATATGAAACTTGTAATATAATCCTGAGGTGAAGGGGAAAAGTTTCTGAAAACCAATGCTTACAGGTTCTGTTTGCAAATGGTAGTTCTATTTCTGGGTGGAATTACTATTACTCAGTGCCACAAGAAAAGGGGGATGCTCTGAAGATAGTGTCCTTTCTCAGGCAGTTTGACAGCTGGTCTGTTGTGCCCACTGGAGGCACAGAATGAATAGCTTTGCCAAGTTTCACACAAGCCCTATGATGCCATGATTAATCAGATATAAAATAAATAGGGCAATGTTACCCTCTAATAATGGATGTCACGTGAACACAATTCAAGCAAAAATTGATTTCAATTTTTGGAAGGCAAAGAAAGCAAAGAGAGAGATGCTATTGACATTCAGGATTTATACCTCACCTGCGATACGAAATCCATTCCTTTCTCCTGTGGATGTATCTTTGAAATGTCTAGTGTGAAGACCTGACAACATTTGTAATTTTTTTTTTTCTCTTTAGTTTAGGCTGCATTACCTCTTGCCCAAACTGTTACATCATTTTTTTTTTTTTTTCCTGGCAGCTGTCTTTCTGTGCTCCAAACTATCCTAACATTCCCAGGTGGATCTTTTCAATGATCTGTTAAATGGCTGCCTTTCTGAACCCCTTCTACAGATCTCTATTATTCAATACACTAAATGTTCTGGCCTCCAAATTATAGCCTCCAATTGTCTTCTTAGTCTGAGGCTTAACCATACTCAATCTGTACCCTTCCACACTCTTTTCAAACTAGGGATTATAAAAGTATGCTATGAATGTGACTTCTAACTTGTGTGATTGCTTCACATATGGCTCCCTACTATCTCCAAATGTGTTGAAATCTCACCCACCCTTCAAATTTCTTTTTAAATGCCTCCTCTTCTATGAGGTCCTTATGGATTATTCAATATAAAATACTAGTGACTTTTATACCTTTTAAACCTCATAATATTCTCTACCGGGCCCCTGACATATACTTGCTATACATTTGTCATACTTCCAGCTACTGGAAATTTAAGTTTTTGATGGCAGAAATCATGAATCATTTCCACATTGCAGCTGTACAATAAATATTTGTTGACTAATGTTTAATTATATAAACCACTAAGCAAATTACCTCTTATCTGAATGCAGTTATGCTTTGTGTCAGCCCTGACTTTGATCTCCAATAATTTAGGAACTGTTTAATCATATGAAGACTTTTCTTAAAAAAAAAAAAAAAAAAAAAAAAAAAAAAAAAATCCCTCAAGGAAGATCAAAGAGAAAAGAGACTTTTAAAGTCCCTTCCTCTATCAATATTCAAGACCTTCATCCTAGAATAACCAAGGTCTCTGAGTACATTTTTCATTCTCATCTAACCTGGCAAGCATCTAGATCAAATCAGGAGTCTAAAACAAATGGGAAGTGTAGGAGTTAGAATCAGATCTTCTGGCAGAGATTAGAAAAGAACACAGCTAGTTACACATCCCCACATTGCTGGTGAAGTTAAGCAGCCCAGGGTGAACTAAAATCTTGCTATTTTACTACTACAAAAGAAATGTATCTTTTATTATACAAGTCTTTCAGTTTCTACATTCTTCCCCCAGCTCAAAGTAAATTATGTGTTCTAAGTTAGTACATTTATTTCCCAGTAGTCAAAGAAAATTCAATAAAGCTGGACTATTATGCCATTTGGAATTATTATTACAGTATCAAAATACCTCCAGCAGCCAATTTCTACCCATCAAAATAACAACAGCAGAGAAACATGTGCAACCTTTATTAGAATGGCTCACTCCCACCTCACTACCACAGTGACCCCCTTACATGATCTCTCATGTATTTTATGTGTGTATACACACACCCTCTCACACCCACACCCATGTATCTTACTACAATTTACAATCTGGCTAATATAGGATTGACACCAACAAGTCAGTGTCATTAAACAGACATTTCTCCAGAAAGATGCTTGCAAAGTACCCCTAATCTCTTCAATAGCACTGGCCAACCAGCCCACAGCTAGGAGTAAGTCATTTCCCTGCTAGGATAAAAGTTGAGAGACTCTTTACCATTGAGATCTGGAGGTGTCAATAATCCAAACTGTACCTGCCAAAGCCTTACGTAAAAGCCACCTTATCATTGCCCAACGCCTACAATTGACATTTCTTATTTCACAATGAGCAGAGAAGCAGAATTTTTTCAGAAACCGAAAATACTCAGCGGAGAGGAAGGGGATCCGGGAGCTCCCTGAAAGAGCTAGAGCTAACATTACAAGGGAAATCGCAAAATGAAAACTTTCTTTTCCCTAACTCTGTCCTTAAGGGAAAGGAACAAAACTTAGGAGAGTCACAAAAAAAAAAAAAAAAAAAAAAAAAAAAAAGGAAAGGAACAAGGGGTCTCGGCAAGCTTTGGCAACTGCCACTGGGGATAACTGAGTGGTCGGGGCGAGGGAACACCCCAGGTGCTGAGGGTGGTCGGCGCTGCTCCCAGGGCGCCCAGCAAGGTCCCCCACCCACATCCTCCCCCATCACACACACCTCCAGTCCCACCCCCGCTCCGAGCTGGACCAAAGGGTCAGCATCTGAGAAAGCGCTGCGGGAAGCTGGGACCCCTTCCGCCCACTCCGACTCACGATCTTGAGCAGGTCCAGTCCACTCGCCTGGTTCATGTCTCTCCATGTGCCTCTCCCGGGAAGGGGCGAGGAGAGCCGAGCAGAGCGGCCCGGGAGAAGCCGGGGAGGACCGGCAGGTCTCCTCAGCCCCTTCCCACTTGCTATTCACAAGCAAAGAAAAATGGAAGCCGAAGAGCCAGGGAAAGGCGCAAAGGGGCAGGGTCCCCAGCGCCGGGAGAGAAGTGGGTGGCAAACGGCGAGGGGAAGAGGAGGTGGCCAAGAGACCCGGGCGATCGCGGTAGCGGAGGCGCGGAGAGAAACGGAGGTCGGCGCCCGGGCGGCTCACAAAGGAAGAAGGCGCCGCGCTCTCGCTACCTGTGCTCCAAGCGCCCCCGCGGGAGCCGCGTTGTCCAGCAGTTCCATCTGGATCTCCTGCGCCACCGCCGCCGCCGCTGTGGGAGGCGACTTGGACATGTCGCTTTGGACCATTGGCAAAAAGTCCGCTTGAAGAAAGCGAGCGGCCAGCCNGGGCCTGGCTCTCAGTGCGCGGGACCGGGCTGGGCCATTGTGCAAAGCGGGACGCGTGGAGCCCGAAGGTGGTGGCTCAGGCACTCGGCTGCGTGGCCGAGGCGAGGGACTCCTTCCGTGGTGCAGCGGGGCTGGCGGCGAGACGCGAACTGCGGGCTCCGGGGAAGGTCCTCACCAGGAGGGAGGGAGCTCCGGGAGCACGAGCCAGGGGGAGGCGCGTCGGAAAGCGAGAGTGACAAGCAACCGACACGCCGAAAAGTTCCTCGCAGGAGGCGCGGGCCTCGTGGGCTCCGACCCAGCCGCTGCGCGTCGCCGTGGCACACGCGTTGGAAAGTTTTCAAAGCCACGAAAGCCAGGCCTGGCGCCTGGGAGGTGACTCTCTCTGGCTGCAGAGCTCAACTCCCTCTTCTCCAAACCACCTCTGGGACCTAAGAGCCTCCCGGCGGGCGGGCAACAACAGGTCACTCGGTTTTTAAATTGAAAGTTTTAAATTGGCAAAGGCCTCCTGTAGCCCCAGAGAGCAAGTGCCTGCAATGAACGTCTCTTGGGCAGCTGCAAGCGCTTGATTTGTCAGTGATTAAGAGCCAAAAAAGACAAGGGGCTGATGGATTAAAGACTGTGATCCCACCTGAATCTGCAGCTGGCCTCTTTACTAATCGACCAAACCTGAGTTCGAACTCTTTCTTTTTTGACTTCTATTTGTCTTAATTCGTGCTTTCTCTCTAGGGTTGATGTTTGGCTTAGAAATATTCTATTCAGATATTCCTAATAAAACACTTTTAATAGGGCGCATCTTATTCCTACGAATTTTACTATAGTAGAAATCTCTGAACAAGTTTTCCAGGCATCCAAACTAATTTATAACAACAAAATACAAGAGTTGTGTATACTTTAATATTCACGCAGAAGTTTCCTGCAGTCTTCAATTGCAGTACTTGTTCTCAAACATTAAACAGATATTTTAAACTTCTCTCCACTCACCATACGCTAATTTGAACCAGCCTTAAACTAAAAAAGAAGTCTTGATATGACTTAAGATTTAGTCATTAGCTAAATTGCCACTGATTTTCTCATTCTTTAGTATTAATGCCATACTGCAATTTTAATTTACAATTTACTAAATAGAAGCACCAAAGTATCAGTATGCAACTATTTAAAAAGGGAGAGGTGTGTGCTACTTTCAAAAAGCAACAAATTATGGAGCTAAGAAGCTGTGGTTTAGAATAAGGGTGGTAGCCATGCAGCAGAGAATGTGCACTCTGCCTGTTAGGCATGATTGGGAGGCTCCCCAGCTCCCTAGCTAAAATTTATTTTGTTTTTAAAATTTATTTATAACAATCAGCAGTGCTTTTAGACATATACATTGTGCTGTATGTTTGTGTGTGTGAAAAATGGAAAGTAAATTGTATTTAAAGTTTGGAGCTTAAGTCTACTTCTGGCCCTAGTCATTTAAGCAAGTGTTGATTTTTCTTGAGGATATGTTTAAATCTCAGGGATAATATCAACTCTAGAATAGATGTTAAACTCTAGTAATGATAATAATAAAAGATGCTAGGGGCTATGCTTATTCACCAGGACACACTTGGGAAGCCAGCAGATTGCCCTCCAAATTCTTTCAACCATTAATTCAATAAAGTATGAATCAAGTTTCTATGTAGTGCTACTGGCTGAGCACAAAGAAGACCAGAACACTGCCACCTTGGGGCTTACAGTCTAGGCACTGAGGACTTAAAAGCTAATTAATACACACTTGTTGAATGAATGTTTTTTTTTTTAAATGAGGTTTGATAAAACTTAGAGTGTTCCCATGACATCCATCTGATTTGATTTTTTCAATCATACTTAATTATTTGTGCGTGCCCTTTCAATTATGACCATTCAGGAAATAGAATTTTATATTTCATTGGATTTCTAAAAAGACCACAATATCAAAACAACCCTGAAAATACTTTTAATAATGTTTATACTTATAGCCAGAGAGCAAGTAAAGTTTGAATTAAAATTTCAAAAGTGATATAGTATGTTCATTTCATATATTCTGCAATACTGAACTCTTTCTTTCTATGTTTCTTTCCTCTGCTAGACAGAGTTCCTTGAGGGCAGCAATTGTTTTATTCATCTTAGAATCCCTAGCACAGAGCCTGGTGTCTGGCATTTAGCTGAAGCTTTAAAACATTTGTTGCATAAATGAATGAACGCTAAATGATATCTTCATGCAAGTTTAAACAGTGTACAACTTAGCTAGTTTTAATATACAAAGGTAACATTTGCCTAATCATGGCTTCCATGAGAACATTTTACCATGCTAATTTAATTAGCATGTATTGAACACCAATACAATAGGGTGTACTCATTCAGACTCCTTTCTGGTTTGTAAAAGATTTCAAATAAAAAGTAACAAAATGTTATCCCTTTAAATGGGAGAAAAGTCAGAATAAATGTAGAACTAAAAGGCTTGGAAAGCTGTCAACTATGCCTTCTATCATGGTCAGTTTTCTTATTTTTAACAGTTTGACTTGTGCTGTGTTTAAAAGCCAGAGATGAAAGCAAAAATTTGATAAGTAAAGCCTAATCCTTTTAATGTTAAAAGTTACGCAAATGCAAGAAACCCCATCAGTAATGGATGTACCATTGTCAGCAGAAGCATTCAAATGCAGATGACTAATTTCTTCAAGCTGTATGTAAGCTTCACTGTGCTCATTAGTCCCAGTAATGGACAGACATATTCTGGGCATTACTAATGCTCTGAAATGAGAACAGGGGCTGGTAAGAAACATTGGCCAAGGAAGCCAGAAGTTTAAAGGAGCATTTTTTTCCTCCTAAGTAGAAGAAAGCATGATTACAATTACTTTATGTCTTCTCTCCCACTTGAAGATTTGCGACTACATTTAAGACCTGTGCCTTGTATGGTTTCTCATCTTACTTAGATCATTTTTCATCAGATAGTTCTGAATTTGGGTCATTATTAATTACATTTACATAAGATATACCTGTATTGGCTACAAATCTGACTCTGTATAATGCATTCCATGAAGTTACACATAGGCTGTTTGTAAACCTACTCTATGAAATCAGTGTCCTGAATTACAGAATGTTATTTGAAAGCATTTAATGATGCAAGTAGATCTATCAAAAAAAAAAAAGTTGTATGTGTAGGTGTGAATGGGTATGGGTGTGTGGGTGTGGGTGTAGGGAAGGGTTAAAACCAAAATATGAAAATGATGAGGGAAAGCTTAGATTCATTTTCTCAGGAAAGGCTTCATGGAAGTGACATTTCATGAGTTCTTAGATCTACCTAGGAGAAAGCAATCTGGACATCTAATATTTGTATATACTTTTTCATTTATAAAGCACATTTGTTATTTATTTATTGTCCAAACCTTGTTACAAATATAACACTTGCGGCTTTTAGGTACCAGGCTTGGTGTTAAAGACTTATATACACTGTCTTGCTTGTGAGGAACACACTATGCTCTGTGTTAGTTAAGGTAAGCCAAAATTCAGGAACAAATAAACCCTAAACCATTATTGGGGAAAAAATATATGTGTGTGTGTGTGTGTGTGTGTGTGCCTCCCACATGCTAGGCAAGCACTCTACCACTGAGCCACAACCGCAGCCCATAATGGGATTATTTTTAAAATGTATTCTTTTGACATTAGTGGAGGAGTTCCCCATCAGAAGAAGCTCTTCTTCCTCCTAATATCTGGGAGTGAAGACTTGAGTAACTATCTACCACAGTGGTCTCCAAGGTGGCTTCTAATGTTGCCATGGTGATTCCCATCGGGTCACTCAAGGATGAAGATGGGTGATGGAGCACGGGTGTTGGTAGATTGTGGGATGTGCAAGTTCTTATTGGTCAAAATTGGAAGTGGTACACAACTCCACTTCCATTTTATTAGCTAGAATTGTGTTGCATCCAGAGACGTACACAATAAGCCGAGAAATATGATCAAATTGTGTGGTTCAGGAGGAAAAGAAGGCTGCATTTTCAACAGCTGAGACTGACTGACTTAACCAAACCTGAACAGCTGACAGGTGACAGAGGTAGAATTTACCTTCCTTTCAAACCCCAGCTAAAACTCCTTGTCAGTCAACCATAGATGACTGGTTTATTTCAATGAGCCCTATCACACAGGTTAAGATTGAATTGTTAGTTACAGAATAGGATTTACATGTGTCTTCTGCTTGTGCACTGGGATGGCTATAGCAATGTACTTGCTATAAATGGGACTGTTCTCATAAAATAGCAGTGAGTTGAAGAAAGTTTATCAATACATGCTGTGCTCTGCGTGTGTGTGTGTCCTCAGGCATGCAGGCACTATAATGCTATAGAGATAAAGAGCATTGAATAAGTTATGGCTCCTATACTTCTAGAACATACAGTAGGGTAGGGAAGACACAAACAAGGAATGATGATGATGATGATTGCAAAATACTGTGGTAGAGATTTCTAAAGATCAGGAAAGAATGTTTTATGCAAAAGGCCAGAAACTACAAAAAAAAAAAAAAATGAGGAGAAGAAATTCAATAGGGCTTCAAAATAGAGTTAGAAGGTAAGGGGCAGGCAATGAATAATGAAAACCATCCAAGTTACCCAGTCTTTTGATTTCCTATGAATTCAGCCTATCTTTTGATAAAATGTCCCATTTATAAGCAAACACTTTGGTCTCCCATGCTTTATCTTGCCAAACCATTTTTTTAATGGACAGTATAAACACACACACATACACTCACAAGTCATAGGATTATAGATTTAAGACATCCTCTTAATCAAGAAGCACATTGAATTTATACTGTCAACGTAGCCAGTTTATTTGTAGCAGAGAGTCCTAGTTTTCCATACCTCCTTGTGAAGAAACTTTTATATTAGCTTGGCACCTTCGTACCTAGAACAAAAGGTTGTATTTTTCCCAGTCTCTCTTGTAACTAGCTATGTCTCTGTGACTCCATTGAGCACAGTGTAAATAAAGTGTGGGTGAAGACATTTGGGGAAGGTGCATGCTAAAGTTGAGTGAAAATAAAGGAACCTGAGTCATTGATTATACAGTAAAGCCACCATGCCAGTCCTGGGCTGCCAACTTATAGACTCCTTTTAAGTAAGGCAGCAATAAGCAGTTATGTTGCTGAAGTTTCTGTTAAATCATATGTAAGCTAAGGATCATTTTTATTACTCAAAACAATTCTTTTAAAATTAAAAATTTTTAGGTAGGGATAACTTATCTTACTTTGATTTACATATCACGGGAATTCTGGCCTCCCAAAGTGAGTTGGGATGTATTTCCCCCTCCTCTCTTCCTGGAGGATTTATATAGAATGAGTTATAGATTTTTCCTAAGTATTTGGATGTGTAACCAATGTGATCCTGCAATCTGTACACGTGGTGAAAATGGGAGTTCATAACCCACTTGAATCAAATGTATGAAATATGATATGTCAAGAGCATTGTAATGTTTTGAGCAACCAATTAAAAAAAAAGAAATAAAAACCCCAAATAACCCAATTAATAAATGGACAAAAAAACTGAACACACACTTTATGGAAGAAATGCAAATAGTCAACAAATACATGAAAAAATGTTCAACATCTCTAGCAATTAGAGAAGTGCAAATTAAAACTGCACTGAGGTTTAATCTCACTCCTATCAGAATGGCAACAATCAAGAATACAAGTAATAATAAATGTTGGTGAGGATGTGTGGAAAAGGGTACACTCATGCATTGCTGGCAGGACTGAAAACTGGTGCAACCACTCTAGAAAGAAATATGAAGATTCCTCAGAAAACTTGGAACAGAACCACCATTTGACCCACTAATCCCACTCCTTGGTGTATACCTACCCAAAGGACTCTAAATCAGCATACTACAATGATGCAGCCACATCAATATTTATAGGAGCTCAATTCTCAATAGCTAAGCTATGGAACCAACCTAGATGCCCTTCAACAGATGAATGGATTAAAAAAGAAAAGTGGTAAATACACACAATGGAATATTACTCAGCCATAAAAAAGAATGAATTTATGACGTTTGCCAGAAAATGGATGGATCTGGAGACTATAATGCTAAGTGAAATAAACCAATCCCCAAACATCAAATATGTAATGTTCTTTCTTATATATGGAGACTAACACACAACAAGGAAGGGGGAGAAGAATAGAAGTTTAGTAGATTAGATAAAGGGAAATGAAGATAAGGGAGGGGGAAAGGAATAGGAAAGACAGTGGAATGTTTCTGATATAACTTTACTATGTATACATATGAACTCACCACAGTGAATCTCTACGTTATGTATAACCCCAAGACTGGGATCCTACATAGAATAAGATGTACTCATGTCTGTCTAAGTAAGACAAATTATACTCTACTGTCATGAATAACAAAAAAGAACAAAAAATTTAAAAATTAATAAAAATGAATGTGTCTACTTTATCTTAGTTATTGGATTTTTTGGCATAAAATTTTTATTAATATGCTCCTATCCTTTGAACATCTATACGTCCATATTGATGTCTTCCATTTCAATCCTGTAATTAACACTTATGTAGTCTTTTTCTCTTGATCAGTTTGATTAGAGAGTTATAAATATTAATCTCTTCATAAGCCAGTTTTGGGTTTTATTGATTTTTCTCAATTGTTTTTAAGTTTTCTGGGTTTTTGAAATTCTATTTTATTTTTAGACATTGATGGACCTTTATTTTGTTCCTTTATTTATATGCGGTGCTGAGAATCCAACCCAGTTCCTCACACATGCTAGGCCAGTGCCCTACCACTGAGCTACAAACCCAGCTCTTTTTTTTTAATATTTATTTTTTAGTTGTAGTTGGACACAATACCTTTGTTTTGTTTATTTATTTTTATGTGGTGCAGAGGATCGAACCCAGGGCCTCCCATGCCCTGGGTGAGTGCTCTATCGCTGAGCCACAACCCCAGCCCCAAGGGTTTTCTTTTTCTTAATTCTTTGCTTTATTATTTTCTTTGTTATTATTGCTTTTGCTTTATGATTTTCTTTAGGTTTATTTGCAGCCCCCCCCCCAGGTTTCTTCACATGGAAGCTTAAAAAATTTGAGATCTCATGTTGGTTCTAATGTCAACACAATAGTATAAATTCTCCTCTAAGCACCCTCTTTAGCTCCCTTAACTCATGTTTTTCTTTTCAGGCAATTCAACGTATTTTCTATTTTTCCTTGTGATTTCTTCCTTTAACCCATGGGTTTATTTAGAAGCAGATTTTTTTTTAAAGTTCTAAACATATGAGAGATTTTCCAGATGCTTTCCACTTTCGAGTTTTAGTTTTATTTCTTTGTGATCAGACAATATACTTTGCTTTCATTCACTTTAAACTTAATGAAATTCATTTTATGGTTATGGCTCAGGAAATATCTGCCTTGGTGAATCTTCTGTGTATACACGTGAAATAATTAGTGTTCGGCTGTCGTTGGGTTAAATGTCAAATGCACATTAGATGAAGTGGCTTGTGGTATTTTTCAGATCTCCAAAATCCTTACTGAGGTGTGTGTCTCCATGTTCAATCTGTTGGTGAGGAAAAAGTGTTAAAGTTTCAGGTATAATTGTGGATTTGTTTACCTTTCCAGTCTCCGTTTTGGCTTTGTGTATTTTAAAGCTCTGTTTCTAGAATTATCATAGCCTTAATATAAAATGACTCCTCAATCATTATGTAGTTATTTTTGGTAACATTTCTTTTCTGAAGTCTACTTTGATATTCAGATCGCCATTTCACATTTATTTTGGCTAGTGTCTTTTTATCTTTCCTATCCTTTTATTTTTAGCCTATTTATGTTTTGATGTTCACAGTGGGTTTCTTGTAAGCAGCATATAATTGCATTTTGCCTTTTTATCCAATCTGGCGATCTCTGACTTTAATTGGGTTCTTGTTCCGTCCACTTACATGCAAAATTATTGAATTATTAAATCTAATATTACACCATTTGCTTTCCATATTCCCATCTGCTCTTTGTTCCTTTCCCTTTTCTCTCCTATAGTCTTATGATAATGAATATG
Source organism: Marmota marmota marmota (assembly GCF_001458135.2). Taxonomy (NCBI): domain Eukaryota; kingdom Metazoa; phylum Chordata; class Mammalia; order Rodentia; family Sciuridae; genus Marmota; species Marmota marmota. Next base: position 1,297,686 of record NW_026000016.1, read on the forward strand.
TTTTAGTATTTTTTATAAATCTCCACTACTGTCTAATTATACCTAATTTAAAAATTTTTAATGCTTGCTTGAAGGTTTATATATACATTTTAAATTTATTACACTTTGCATTCAAATGTTCTAATACCATTTTACTAATGATGTGAAAATCTTAAATGGTATACTGCCAATACATTTTTTTCCTTGAATATGGTGCTGAGGAACCCAGTGCCTCCAACATGCTAGGCAGACACTCTACCCCGACCTACAGCCAACATATTTTTGTCGTCGTTGTTACTGTTGTCACATATTTTGTTTCTTCATGTTATAAACCTCACAATACATCAGTTTGTGTTTTGTTTTAACCAAGTATCTTTTAATGAGACTAAATCTTCAAATTATGATATACTTACCATAATTTTTACCAAATTTGCATCTAGTATCATATTCCTTCTGACTGAAGAAGTTGCTTTGATCTTTCCTGGAGCACAAGTCAACTGGCAATGTACTTTTTTTGCTTTTGTTTGTCTGAAAAAATATTATTTCATCTTCATTTTTATACATGTTTTCTCTAGTTACAGAATTCTATATGGACTGTGACTTTGTCTGCTTTCCTTTCAGTACTTTAAAGACATTGGCATAGTTCTTTATCAGATCTTGGCTATAATTTTACTGTGTTCCTCTGTAGGTGAAGTGTTTTTTTATATATATTTTTTCTTTTTTCTTTAAGGTTTCTGGAAGTTAGTTATGTGGCTAGGAACTTTTTGATTTTTAATTTATCAGTAAAAGATTCAAATCATGCCGGGTGCCATAGCACACACCTGTAATCCTAGCAGCTTCATGGGCTGAGATGGAAGGTTCAAAGCCAGCCTGAGCAACAGTGAGGTATTAAGCAACTCAATGCTACCCATCTCCAAATAAAATACAAAATAGGGCTAAGGATGTGGCTCAGTGGTTGAGTGCCCCTGAGCTCAATTCCCAGTACCAAAAAAAAAGGATTCAAATTATAAGAGAAGCACTTTCAAATCTCAAAAAAAAAAAATTAGAAATTATTTTGTGATTTATTATGCCTGGATATGTCCTATTTCCTAAAAGTGCTTTTATTAAATTAGTATTAATTCTTTAAGAGCTTGATACCATTCAACAGTAAAGGCACTCGGGCTTGCAGTTTTCTATGGCAGAAGATTTCAGTTAAAAACCCTTTAATATACATAGAGCTATTCGGTCTATTATTTCTCATGTTAGCTCTTAGTTATCTGTGTCTTTCAGCAAATTTGTTCACTTGATCTTGATTGTCTATTTTATTGGCATTGAGTTGTTCATAATATTCTCTTCTTATCCTTTTCATATTTGTAGTCTGTAATTATGACTCTTTTTTATTTCTGATGTGGATACATTTTTTCCTCGTTTATCTTATCCAGTATAACAAAGGGTTCTTGCTTACTTTTTTCATTTTAAAACAATGCAATTTTAGGGGACAAACTCCACTTGTTTATGAATGGTTATTTTTTAAAATATATTTTTAAATTCAGTTGGACAATAGATTCAGAGGTTTATTTGGTTTATTTGATTTTCTGTATTATTTGTTCATTTTTAATTCATTGATTTCCCTCCTCCTCCTCCTCCTCCTCCTCCTCCTCCTCTTCTTCTTCTTCTTCTTCTTCTTCTTCTTCTTCTTTTGTAGTGTGTTACCTTTTCATCCCTGCAACCAAAATACTGACAAAAACAACTTAGAGGAGAAAAAGTTTATTTGGGCTCATGGTGTCAGAGGTTCAGTCCATGGTTGGCCAACTCCACTGCTCTGAGCCTGAGATGATGAACATCATGGGGAAGGGCGTGGCAGAGGAGAAGAGGTCAACTCCAGGAAGCAGAGGATGGGTCAGGGGAGGGCAAGAGGAGCCAGGGAACAAGATATGCCCCCCAAGGGCTGTACCCCCAGTGACCTACTTCTTCTAGCCAAACCCTAGTGGCTGACAGTTACCACCCAGTATTGTGGTCCTTTCAAATTATTAATCCATTGGATAGGTTAATTAACTGATTAGGTTACTGCTGTCTTAATCTAATAATTTCATCTCTGTTCATTCGTGTATTAATGAAAGAGCTTTGGGGAATATCTCCCAAACCTGTATATATAGCTACTTAGAGTACAAGTTTAGACAATTAATTTTTAAACCATTAAAATTGCACACTTTAGTTTGCCAACACTTGATGTGTTTTAATCCTTTAGGATTAAAAGTAGCATGTACAAAATTTAAATATTTCACTCTAAAAAGAAAAATAAGGGAAATATTAAAACACAAAAACTATTTTACAGGATTCTTAAAGATAGTTTTTCCTAAAAATTTCCTATTAAAGTGAAAAGGTCAACATGAGTGGTGATCAATATATATTAACTTTTTAAATAGAAATTTTCAGCAGGGCTGGAGTTGTAGCTCAGTGGTAGAGCGCTTGCCTAGTATGTGTGAGATACTGAGTTTGATCCTCAGCACCACATAAAAATAAATAAATAAAATAAAGGAATTGTGTCCATGTACAATGAAACAATTTTTTAAAAAATTTTAAGCAAAGATAAATTTTTATTTAAAAATTTTAAAGTTTAATTACATATTATTTAAAATATGATTTTTATATTTAACATCTAAATGCCAATAGAATCAGTATCATATTTTGTACATGAAATCTAGACATAATTGTATGCAAATTAACGAATAAAATGAGTTGTTTTAACGTCACTAAATTTCCGTGGTCACCATATGCAACTATTGGAAGCCCCAAGCTTATTGGTTAGTGCCTTTAGAATCAAGAATTAGAACACAAAGAGAAGTAAGAAAAGAGACACTCTAATTTACTGGTATAAAGCTCTTAACTCTACAAGGATCCACTTAACTCACATTGAAAGAAAGGATTTGACAAGTTAACTAGTCTCTTTTCATAAGTATGTGCTTACTTTCCTTGAACCCTCCACTCACTCCAAAGCAATGTCAACCTCAGGCAAGACCATACCATTCAGAGTTAGTGTTTCCTATTTCAGAGATATAGAACATGAGATGAGGAAAAGTCTTTTTCTAGACTATGAATGATGATAGTCATGAGAGCAGATGTTTCAGGTTGTGCTGTGCCGGCACCGAGTGCAGAATCCCGTGGATGAAGTATACACTTATCTAGGATTAAGGGTGATTCTGGCTAGTCCTATGACCATAGTCCCAGGGCCAATGGCAGGGGCATCTAGAAATTTTATCTACAAGAACACGCCTTTAATTCAACCATCACAGGTTTGCTTTTATGACAGCCTCACTGTGAGATCCAATTCCCAAATTGCAAACCATAAAGAAACACAAGTCACCATGAAGGAAAGTCAGCAGAACAATAAAAAGAAGAATTAGCTTTCTAACGTTTTCATAAAATGGATTCAGTAAAAATATTTCATCTAGAATGAAATTTTATTTTTTTAAAAATAGCAGAATTTAATTTCCCAACCCTCTTATATACGCAATCCTTATGAACAAGGAAGCATCTGATTATGCCTACCCTTCCTCTTCATTAATCAATAATCAGGAAAACTTTCCAATCAGGCAAGAGTCTCCAGAGTTACATTGAAAAAAAAAAAAAAAGGTTTTCTTGACATATGATGGAGCAGCCTAACATTCTCTGTGAGTCATCATGGAAATTGAGTTGTGGGATCAAAACATGATCCCTTCAAAATGTAATGTCCTCATAATCCTGGGTGATTTTCACAAAGTTTTATATAGTTCATTTAGTAATTTGGGGTAAGCAATAAAATACAGTTTGCTACATTTGTTGCTATTTTAGTTAACTACTTCTAGAAGAATATAATATATTCTGCTTTTGAAATTCAGTATGACCAGTGACAGCCTTGGGTTCTACACTTAAAATACGTATTTACTCAAGTCCTCTAACAATAGCTATGTCCTATCAAATACTTAATCTGTCCCATACTAAGCACTTACATAGATAGATCATTTCAGTCAGTCCATATAACAATTCTAAGATGTTATCATTACTGTTTCTATCTAATGAAAAAATAAACTAAGTCTTGGAGAAATTAACTAACCCTAAAAATCACATAAGTGTTAAATGTCCGATGCTTCTGGATTGACAAGATTGTACCTTTGAAGTTCTTGGTCATGGATGGAGAATTAGTCACATCTTACTGCTTCATGCTTAGTCATTCATCCTCTACCTGGAAGCACATTCCTCCTACTCAGAGATAACTCCAACTTCTTTTTAAAACTTTGGCCCAGAGACTGGGCATGGTGGCCCATACCTAGAATCTTAGCAGCTCCAGAAATTGAGACAGGAGGATCGTGAGTTCAAAGCTAGTCTCAGCAATTTAGCGAGGCCCTAAGCAACTCAGTGAGACCCATCTCTAAATAAAATACAAAATAGGGCTGGGGATGTGGCTCAGTGGTTGAGTGTTCCTGCATTCAATCCCCAGTACCCCACGCCCCCAGAAAAAAACAACTTTGGCCCAGAAAGTTTACCCTCATTACCCTAGTATGGGAAGAAGCACTTGCCCTGCTTTTTTTTATTTTGCATTTATTTTGTCAGATAGAATTGTTGATAATAATTTGAAACTTTAAGAATAATAACACATGAAAAATTAAAGTAACTCAAAGAATTCACAATTATAGGACTTTAAAATCAGTATCTTTATATACTGGGAATTCGTGATCTGGATTTTAACAATGCTCCTATTTACTCATGTGATTTTAAAAGACGTATTTTGACTTCATTAATTTCCACGAACAAAAGAGTTTTTGAATGAAGAAAGTGCGTAATAATTTGTCTAAACACTTTATACCCCCGATTTTAAACTCTTGAAAAACTACGCATTTTCATATTGCTTTTAGGGGAAAATTGAGTTGTTCCTTCTTTACACAAACCAAAGAAGACCATGTCAAGATTTATAAAACCCTCAGATAAGTTAGATACTGGAAAAATACAGAACATTGCATTCCCAATTCCAGTCCTACATCTTCTTAGATGATTAAATAATTAGAAAATTGTATCCACGAGGAACAGTCATAGGAATGATTTACTTGGAGATGAACTTTATGCTAAATTTTAACTATATGAAGAATTTTATATGAAGCACAAGAATTAGTCCAGTCATTAATGCACACACAAAAATTATTCATGTTTTATGTCAGTGCTCCATGGTGCTCTTCTTTAGAAGAATCCCATTTTAAAAGTAAGTTATCTTCTTATTTATCTTTGCAAAAAAACAAAACAGGGTGAATACATTAAACACAAACCTCACTGAGATGTGTGTCAGGAGCCGTCCATGGGTTGCATGTGGGTCATGGAAGCTTCATGGATAGAGACATCTGGTGTCTGGGAATGACCAATGGACATTTCTTCTGGTCAATTGCCCAGGGACAATGTGCTCTGCTGTGGCCCACACAGCACCTGAAACGGGTGTGATGTCCAAGATGTCCATCAGCCTGCTGACCACAAGGTCTCTGGAAGCACAATTCTACCCTTGAACCCTTATCCCTGCCTTTGATGTACTCCCTCAAATAAACCACCAGAGCCATTTTGTCTTTGTCTAGTTCCACAACCCATGTGGACTAGATCTATCAGGGGCTTCGCTTACTATAAATATATCTCTGAATATTTGTGCTTTGTTACTTACTAATTATTTGATTGTAAGTGTTATGGGGGCTTAGATTATCCTGGACAGGAAGAAGAACCCCTTAATGAGACACTGGCTGTTGCCCCCCAGAGATGGATATAGGATGTACAGTATTTTCCTTTACATCAGAGAACTCGTGTTAATAATTGTTCACTCTGGGCTAAGCAGCCTGCTTTCTTCCCATCAATCATCCCGTGCCATCCTCCCCACACACCTGGGGGAGTTACTGCCAACCTACCGCAGAGGGAACTGAGGCTCAGAAAAGACACATCCTATCGTGAGGTACTTAGTTCTCAACCATTAAAATTATTGTAAAATTAATCAAAATATTAATATCTTACTATTACTGAAATAAGTACTAGTGTAAACAATGACAAGAACACATCTCTACAATTCAACCTCTTTCTTTTTACAGATGTGTCCCTAGTATTTGTTGTGATTCCTTCTTTGTTTCTATTTTTAACTGTTCCCACTATTTCCATTGGCAAGCAAATCCACAGTAAAATGCCACTCAAGCTGAGTGATGTTCTTAATTTTCCTGTCATGTGTTCGCTCTTAGTTATTGCAGTTCTAGTGCTGTAGGGATTGTCTTCACTTAAATAGAATAATTTTTTTTTGTCTTTTTAAGTGATCCATATACAAATTCTTACTAGTATCTATATCTTTAAGAAATATTTAGAAATTATTTTTCAGCAATTCCTACAATATTTAGTGACATATTTATGAGCCTTTTTTTATTTTAGGTACGCAAATAATATCATACTTTCATTATTTTTATTAAGGTCAAATCCACATAAAATATACCATTTTAAAGTGTATAATTGAAGGCATTTAGCACATTCACAGTGTTATATAACAATCACCTTTACCTAGTTCTGAAATATTTTCATACTTCAAATAGAAACTCTGCTCAGAAATTGGGAATTGTGATTTCTCAACCATTGCTCTCTGTTTTCAAGTATTTGGGCCCCCTTGTAATTTCATATGCATTTTAGAATCAGCTTTTCTACTTCTGAAAAAAACTATATATATATAAATAAATATATGTATACACACACACACACACACTGTTGAGATACTGATAGAGATTTCATTGAATCAATAGTTGACTCTTTGGGAAATCCTAACAACTTGGTGGCATTGAGTATTCCTATCCATGGAAATGGGATGTCTCTTCATTTATACAGGTCTTCTTTAATTTCTTTCAATAATGTTTTGTAATTATCAGTGTACATGTCTTGAGGCATTTCTGTAGATACATTTATTCCTTATTCTTTTTGATGTTATAAATGGCAACTTTAAATATCAATTTCAGATTATTTATTGCTAGTGTATAAAATATGTGATTCTTTTATGTAGATTTTTTTTAGAGAAGAGAGGGAGAGAGAGAGAGAGAGAGAGAGAGAGAGAGAGAGAATTTTTTAATATTTATTTTTTAGTTTTCAGCGGACACAACATCTTTCTTTGTATGTGGTGCTGAGGATCGAACCCGGGCAGCACGCATGCCAGGCGAGCGTGCTACCGCTTGAGCCACATCCCCAGCCCTTGTGTAGATATTATATCCTGCAATTGCTGAATTAATTAGCTCCACAGTGTTTCTCATGGATTATTTAAGATTTTCTATGTATAAGAGATATCTTATATATGAGACATCTATGTATAAGAAACATCTGTGAAAAAAGATAGTGTGCAAGTTCCCTTTTAATTTCAATATCTTTAATTTTCTTCTCTTGCCTAATTGCTTTGGCTTTGACTTCCAGTAAAAGGCTGAATGGAAGTATTTAGAGTGGGTGTCCTTGTTTGTATCCTGATCTTAATGAAGGATTTAGTTCTTCCTCATTAAACATGATGCTAGCAATGGGTTTATAAATGCCCCTTTTCTCATTCAAAAAGTTTCCTTTCATTCCTACATTAATTCTCTTAAACATTTGGCTGTTTAAAGGTCAGCCCCACATTAACATTATTCTATCCATCTTCATGCTGAAGTGCTTTCTGGCCCATTGTCTTTCTAATTTATATCTTAATTTCTAATCCAGGTAGCCCAGATTATATTATTATTCCTCATAGCTAGGAACATGGAACTCATGAAAATTAGTTTATGCCAAGGTTCATATGACAACCTTCATAATTTTGTAAGAGAACAGAAGTTTGCTTTAATAATACATTCTGGAAAACTCTGAACAATTATTTTTCTGTTTAATATTTCAGAAAGTATTTTGTAGAATATTGCTTTTATTATTGTTCAGGCCCAATTTCTTGTCAGAAATAACTAAAACTAATGCAAATAAATAAAGATAAAAAATCAATAAATGAACACATTTACAATTGGAGAAATTCCAAAACTATTAGCTAAGTTAGTAGAATTTTGATTCAGTTTTCTTACCAAATTAGGCCATATAATTCTGGTCCAAAATTTATATAAATAAAATTTCTGAGTTTGCACAAAATGGTTAAAATTTTAGGACATTCCTATTAGATCAAAAAGAATAATTGAGGGCTGGGGATATAGTTCAGTTGGTAGAGTGTTTGCCTCACATGCACAAGGCCCTGGGTTCATTCCCTAGCACCAAAAAAAAAACAAACAACAAAAAAAAACTTGAGTGTCATATAGATTCTTTGCTCACTGCACATGACTTTTTAATATATCATTGACTGAACTATCACAGATTTAAGAAGTACAAAATAGTGATCTTTCAAAATGATTTTAAAAAAAGAAAAAGAAAAAGAAACACACTGGAATTATTGACTGGAATTATTGATGTTACTGTTGTAGCCAATACCTGAAAGCATTAAAAGGGAGTCACTGGTCTAATTTTCCTCAGTGCAGCTCTTACCAGCTGAGACCCCATGCTGGTAATTTCTTATCTTTGGCCAAGATGATATAAAGACTGTTACAATTCCAGTATAAAATTTATCCTAAGAATGTGGTCTTTATGTGGCCTCTATGTTTATAATTTAACATAATTACATATGCTCCTTTAACAAAATTAAAAATAGTTAAGCCAGGGTAACCAAACACATTTCAGTGGGTGATGTTGCCAAGATTTTACTTTTTACATTTTTCTTTAAAGTATATAAAAAATAAAGTGTGGAGTCTTAAAAAAAAAGCCATTGTCACACACACACACACACACACACACACACACAAACAACTCTATTAGTAAGAGTTTTCAGGAGATGTAATACTTTAATGCATTGAATTCAGAGGATCACTATTGGAGATGTTGAAAAAAACCTTTTAAAATATTGTAGTCTAGTCAAATATTACATATATATTTTTTATATTTATTTATTTTGTGGTACTGGGGATTGATTCCAGGGCCTTGCACTTGCTGGGCAAGCACTTCACCACCAAGCTGTATTCCCCAGCACTTTTATTTTAATTTTGCAATAAGGTCTTACTAAGTTGCTTGAGGCTGGTCTTGAACTGAGGATCTCCTGTTTCAGTCTTTCAAGCAACTGAGATTATAGTCAAATATTATCTGATCTTGAAGTCCCAGGAAATATCACTATGAAAAAATTTTATGGAAAAACTGGACAGACTCTAAGTGATTTTAAATGGTATTGTGATAAATAAATGTATTAAATTGATTCTCCCACTTCCCTATGATTATCTGCATTTCTCCACACATGTTGAAAAATGTTTTCAGTTAGATGGGAATTCTAGATACTGATAATGTAAAAGTGACGTATCTAAGTCACAAAACAAGACGGGCAGTCTCCATGGTAACCTGGGTGGTGTTTTTTTAAATGATAGTTTTGACACAGTGCTTCAGAAGACATAAGAACAAGTTCTAGATTTAAACAGGAATGACTTGTGTTATTAACCTTAATGTCCTTTATTGTTAAAGGAAGAAGCAATGGTAAATTTTCATTATTTCTCAAGGTTTCTTTCAGCTCTAAAATCCTATGATTCAAAGAAGAGATGTTGAAAACAAGGGAAGCACAGTATCAATCACTATGTGTTCCATTTTTTCCCCTTCTTGTTTGGAGATACCTATTTCAATGGAGTTTCTGAAAAGGATTTTAGATCATTCAGTACTTTTATACTGCATTCCAAATAAATTATAGCAGAGACATCTAAAACCTGTATTATCGTTTTGATAGTAAAGTGTGTACGTGGGAATATGTAAGAACATTGCCCCGAGCCAAATATTCTCTTACTATAGATTATGATGAGCAAAGCCTTCAGCACATTTTGAAGCATATTATGTTCTAATAAGCAATCCACATGTCAGAATCACTAGCTCTCTGAATCACATATTTGAGAAAAATGTCTCAATCTTAATTGAAGAGGCAGTAAAAGGTCTTCACAATTGTAGAACTAGTAGCAGTATTTTTTACAAACATGGTATATTAAATCTCAGCAGTCCCAAGAGCTTTACTAATTTAAGTAGCTTAATAATATTTTGACAACTAGGTTCCAAACTGCACATGAAGGACTTCGGAAGTGACCTGCTATTATCACCTAAGTCATAGAAATAAAAGAGATGCAAAATGCCAGATGGCAATGATAATATCTTCCATTTATCTAGAAAAATCCCAAGGGTTTTTGCAAGTATGGTAGATCAGGCTTAAGCACAGCCCCTGAAGAGAGAGTAGAAGTGTGCCTTTGATCACATATATTGTTACCCCATAATAATTTCAGGAAGGGCTGTGTTTACTTGAAACTGCGGTCATGGATTCTTGAGGTACCAGAGAAATAAAGATACTGTTGAAATAGTAACACAGTAGTCTACGAAAAGAAGGAGGCAGGTTTTCATTAAGCAAAAGAAATACTTCAATGAAATATATGCACAATTTGGAATTTTAACAGCATGCACTAAGTTCTTCCAATGTACCAGGTACTATGCAAGTACTTCATAGATTATTTAAACCTCACAGCAACCCTGCAAAGTGGGTTCCATTATCATTTCCAAAGTATTGACACTCAACAGCATGGAAAATCTTACCCAAGTCGAAAGAGATAATTAATGACAAATATTAATAAGATATGTATATGTGCACATATATGTATGTATAGCAGTCATTTCTGCTATTGATATTAGGGGTCTGTTTTGGAATCATTTAATTATCAAATGGATAAAAAAAAAAAGCCCAGAAATTCAAAATGGTGAAATTTTGCCAACTTTGAACATTGTACTCAGATTTTAAGTCAATAAAACAAAAGCTATGTTGGGAGAGAAAGAGAAGAGGACAGGAGGGAGGGGTGAAGACAGAGAAGTAGAATTATCTATTGAAGTCTTGTTGAATAGAGGCAGATATTTAATTTACTTCATTATGAAATAAGTCCAGTAGACTAAGGTCTTGCATCTGAATAAAACTCCAGAATTTTCAATGTGACTTAATGCTCTGGACGCTGGTATGGGGTCACAGTGGCCTGGGTTTGAGCATCCACAAATATCATGTTGTTCCTTATGACCCTGAAAAATTCTTTTGATCTTTTGAAAATCGATTTTCTTAATGTATATATTAGGAAAAACAATCTCTACTTTTTGACCTTGTAGAGATTTTATGTATTAATAAAAACAAGGTGTTCAACAAATGGTAACAAAGCCTTGAGTTTTAATCATTCCTTTTTGCCTTCCAATTGAGAGAATGAGCAGCATTCTGTTGGTGTTGGTTACCTTCACTTATATGTGGGAGCAAAAAAGAGATGAAAAGAAATTTACAATCAAAAAGCTCATATTATCAGGGCACTAGAGTACATGCCTGTAATCCCAGTGGCTCAATGATGCTAAGCGACTCAGTGAGACCCTGTCTCTAAATAAAATACAAAATAGGGCTGGGTATATGGCTCAGTGATTGAGTGACTCTGAGTTTAATCCCCTTTACCCACCCCCAGAAAAAAAAGACCCTCATATTAATAATTCTGTTCTAATCGTTTCTTTCAGTGTTTTTCTGAAATCATTGTCTGGTACCTGTGACTCCTTCAGACACTAGATTCTTTATATAGTGACTCTGATTCCTATTCGATAGTTATTGGCAGGGTAAGAACATTACCTTCCCTTTATGCCCATTGATGAATGTGGCTGTCCAAATCCATCCCCTCTCTCCTGCCCTCTCTCTCTCTCACACACACACAGACTACAAATATACCACACATGACACACTTCACAGACACCAGTCACACTGCACACATGATCCACACCTCTATCACACACACCCCCCACATGTCCCATATAACATATATGTACCAATCATATATCACACATACCGTAGACACCTGATACAAAAACACACATACATCACAAACACAACCTGCATGCCACACAAACATATTCACCACTCACAGCACAACACACAAACTTCATATCCCTAAGGATGAGAGACAGAAAAGTATAACTCCTAAAAAACAGAAATAGTGTGGTTCCTAACATTTCCCCCCTCAGTTCTAATACAAGGCCAGCTCAATAATTGTGAAGAGATAACATTCATTTTAATTAAAATATCACAGAAGATCTAGACTCGGAACATAGAATATCACATTTATTTCTTCTTACTGGTGACATGAGTGCAATCTGAGCATAATACCACAGAAAACCCTTGAATAATTCTGAAATAAAATCTCTTAAGAAAATCTCTTTACTTCTTTTCCACAATAGAAATACTGCTATCCGAATTGCCTCTGTTAGAAACTTCTATGCTCTTCTTCTTCTCCTTTGTCTCTCCATCCAATCAGATAGAAAATCATAGTAATTCTTTTTTTTTCCCAAATGTCTTTTTAATAATTCTGCATTTCTCCTTTCCCTGCCATTAACCTAGTCTATGACATCCACTCTGTATTTCTCACTTTACACAGAAATCTCTGCAGGGTTTTCTGGTGGCCTCTTTCTCCACCCACCTCTGAATACTGCCAAGAGATTAATTTAAAAACAAAATCAGGGCTGGGGACATAGCTCAGTGGTAGCAACCTGGGCTCCATCCCCAGAACCATGAACAAAGCAAAACAATATAAAAAAACTGAGTGCCAAGTGTCTGGTGTGGAGAAACCTCTTTAACAAGTTTGTGTCGCTGGCAATCTCAGCCTGGGTTGGCCCTTCCTGCCATCCCTCTCTCCCCTCAATCAGCTCTGCTTGCTAACCATGAAAACTTTGCTTCCTCATTATCTGCTTGCTGCCATATTGCTAGTATTGTCTGTCATCTAGTAGTCACCCATATACATTGGTTTCTGAACGAATTAGTCATTTGAATAGAAAAAGGATTTGACTTTTTCCCCCAGCTTACAAAACAAACCCACACAGAGTCCCTGTGCATGTTTGTCTGTCTTGTGTTTGAACTTGATTAATGTGTTTTAGGGGCAGTTATTGGATGACTTAAAAACCTATGGTGGGATAAGTTATTTTATTTCCTTAATGAATCCTGTTCTCTTATTTCAGGCATATTATAAGAGGACAGATTCTAAAAGCAGATACATATAAATGTGTTACTAATGTAGCACTCTGGAAATATTTGTTATTATCAAATCTTTGTGATAGTAAACAAAAAAAACAACAAAACCACACAATTGAATCAAAAGTCTGGCAAAAAAGAACAGACTGAAACTCATGAAGGACATCTGATAGATGTCTCAAAGGTTTCAGGATCTTTCTGTTGTTACCTGCATGTAAGCATGTATGATTCATGAGCAAAAGCCTTTAACATAGATTGCTGGGGACTAAATGTTTGTGTCCCCCACAAAATTATACGTTGAACTCCTAATCCTCAGCATGGAACATGGGCCCTTGGGAGGCATTAGGTCATAAGGATGGTGCCCTCAGGATGGGACTAGTGCCCTTATAAGAAGGGACAGGAGAGCTACTCATAATTTAAGTACGATTTTTAAAGATAACTGAATCCTGGATTGGCTTATTTAGGGTATCTCATATCAATTCCAAAGGAAATTTTTCAGAAATTCATGTTATTACCTTAGGTAAATTATCTAACTCATGATTTATCACATAACCCTAGTCAAAATTATTTCAAGATCACTCTTTTTACATGATAATTTGCTCTTTAAAAGGAAAAACCCATTTAATTTTTATTTTAAAACCTTCTCGGAATGGTCCTTAGGCCATTTTAAAAAACAAGAATTAGAAATATGTTTGAAGGGGCTGGGTTTGCGGCTCAATGGTAGAACACTTGCCTAGCATACATGAGGACCTGGGTTCAATCCTCAGCACCACATAAGAATAAATAAATAGAATAAAGATCTTGAGGAAAAAAAATTCTAAAAAAAGAAAGAAAAATGTATGAAGACTCCTTTACTCTCCCCACAAGGACCAGCAATAGAGAGTTAAAGCAGCAAATCTCTGTGTTGAGAAGGGTTGATTTTTCCCATTTTTTAACACTATGCAATATGATAATAAACTCTAGTCTTTTGAACGAGAATTTTCAAATAGTCTATTAATGGGATTCTTTAAAATTCAGTATAGATAATTCTGTACTGTACTGATGAATTTGGGCTTTCTGTGTTGTTACCTTCATTGAACATAGTATTAAATGGCAAATGAGTCAGATAAAACCAGCCCAGTATTATGAGTAATCAATCTTTTTTTTTAAGTTTTGCAGAGCAGGTTTTATGGAAATGATTGTTATTTTCAAAACTTTTTTTTTACTTGAAAATCACTCTTTAAATTCTTTTTATCATGATATGCTATCATGTCACAAATCAACTTTGCTATATTTATTCTGATACATTGATGATTGGAAATATAATCTGTAATGCTATTTAAAATTCTGAATTGATTCATATGTGATGTCTGGGTGTGGATTGTATACAGAGTTCAAAAACTGTAAAATTTCACGAGATTACTGTGAAGATTAAATTAAATAATGCTCATGAAGTAGGGATTATTTTGAATATAGTAAAGCCTTCATGAAGGTTGCTTATTAGTAGCATTTTAATATGTCAAGGTTACTAATTAATCACACTAGTAATGGTATAAAATATTGAAGGTATACATGGCTTACTTGTTTAGTTTTAGAAAAATTTGAGTTAAGTAAATTTATTACTTTTGATCTTAATTACTGCAATATGAATTAGTATCATTCTATCTATAACATGCTACATTTTAACAAGAAAAATTATTAAGTACCCCTGAAGACATAAACATGAAAGCATTTCATTTTAAAGAGATTTTATCTCTATGAAGGGTGTTACTCTATAGAATTTTTGAACCATGTCCTCTAAACAGGTTGGAACCCTAAATTATGCTAAATCTTAAATGAGATAATTATCAGATGAAATTACTATCTTGAAGTCACAAAGAATGTGTTATGGTTTAGATATGAGACATTCCCAAAAGATCATATGTGAAACAATGCAAGAAAGTTTAGAGGTGAAAGTGTCAGTTTATGAGAGCCTTAACGAATCAGTGCATTAATCCACCTGAATGGATTAACTGGGTGGTAACTACAGGCAGGAAGGGTGTGAATGGAGAGGTGGGTCACTGGGGTGTGCCCTTATGGTGTATATTGTGTCCTTGGCAAGCAGAGCTCTCTCTTGCGCTCTCTCTCTCTCTCTCTCTCTCTCTCTCTCTCCTTCCTGGAGCCCTGTTCTGAGCTACCTTCCTCTGCCACACTAGTCTGCCATGAAGTTCTGCCTCACCATGGACCTAGAGCAATGGAGTCAGCAGTCTGGATGGAGACCTCTGAAACTGCCAAGCAAACTTTTCCTCCTCTGAAATTGTTCTTGTCAGGTCTTTTGAACACAGTAGTGAAAAAGCTCACTAAAACTGTATGCTAACTAAAAGGACTCAGAGTGATGAGTTTTTGTCTTTCCATTGAAATACAGCACACTCACAGGAAAATGCACAGGTCCTGAGCATGCAGCTGGATGCATCTCACACAGAAAACATGCATTTGTGTGATCAGTTCTGATAGAGGTAATATATTAGCACCTCATAGAACTCCCTCGCTCCTGTCTCCACGTACCGCTGCTCCACACCAGAGAAGACCACTATCAAGACTTGTAACATTGTGCCTTAGCTTCCCTATTTTTGAATATCCCATGGTACACACTTTGGGTGTATTGTTGTTTTCACTCAATGTTTGGAAGATCCATGCAGGCTGTAGTGTGTCCTCTTAGTTTGCTCAATGCCATTTCTGTTTAGTATTCCATTGTGTGAATACATGATGGTTTACTGGCACAATCTACAGTTGAAGGACATTTGGGTTGTTTTCCTGCGAGGTTATTGTGAAGACTGTGCTTATGCACATTCTTGCACTTATCTTTGGGTGACAATGGATACATGCATGTTTCTAGGAGATGAATTTAAGCATGATGTTCAGATATAAGAGATGTTGTCAAGCAGTTTTTCAAAGTGGATGGTCCGTCTATATTCCCCCCAAAGGAGTTTTATTTTTTGGTACTGGGGATTGAACCCAGGGATGCTTAACCACTGAGTCACATCCCCAGCCACTCCATCCATCCCAAAAGAGAGTTTTAACTGCTTCACAGTCTTTCCAACACTTGATATAACTAATTATTTTACTTCCAGCCATTCTAGAGAGTGTACATTGTCATGAACTATAAAGGGTCTGGGATTTTATCCTATACTCAAATGAATTAGCTAACCACAACTACATGGAGCCTGGAAGAAGGTACAAAGCTCCTGGGTTGGAGATGAAGGACAGAACGGTCACTGGAGTATCAACACTTCTGTTCAGTTCTTCAAACCCCAGCTCCACAGGGTAAGGCAAAGAAAACCAGAAAGCACCTGCCTGAGCAGTGGGTTGCATTACAGAAGAGGAATTCTGAGTTAAGGGAATATAAATCTTTTATAGTGGGTAGAAAGCATGCCTGCTTTGCTCCAGAGGCAGACAATATCTCCAATGCTGAAGACTGTACATGATACAAAAACCTTTGAGAAGGTAGTCTGAATAAAAGGAAGGCTCTCAAAGCAGAATATGCCTTGTACTTGTCAAACATGCAGAAACATTAAAGACCAGTGGAGAATTCTCTCAATGGTCAAGATGCATTATGGTTTTAATTTGCTTTGCATGGCTAGCCAATGAAGGTGGATGTCTTATTTATTGGTCATTTATATATCTTCTTTTGAGAAGTGCATGTTCGAGTCTTTTGGCATATATTTCTATTGGGTGGTAGTGGTGGTGGTTGTTTTTATAGTTTATTTGTAGTAATTCTTTATTATGGATATTAATGCTTTGTTTCATAAATAGTCTTCTCTCTGTGGTTTGCCTTTTCACCCTCTTAATGTGTCATTTAGTAAACAGAAGTTTTAAATTATAGTATTGACCCCCAAATAGACAGAACAATAGAAAAAAAAAGATTCTAAAATGACACCCACCACCTTAGTCTGCCTGGGTTACTATAACAAAAAAACTTTTACTGGGTAATTTAGAAACAACAGAAATTTATTTCTCACAGTTCTGTAGGCAGGGAAGTTCAAGATCAATGTACCAGTAGACTTACAGCCTTTTTTTTTTTTTGCTCATGCAAGACACTTAGAATTGTGTAACCTTCAAGTCCTAGATACCTGGGACTGCCCCTGTGGACAGTCAACATTTTAATTTCCACGTGTCCATAGTATTCTCTCTATCCACTGGTGTCTGATGATTACCCATAACATCTGCTTCCTCGTGAACTCAGTACGCGTGGCCTGTGTGGGTTTCTCTGGCTACTCTTTCATTCAGGATGACTTTAAATTCTTTCATAGCCATCTAATTCTTTTACTATTTCCCTATGAAAATATAAGACTAGGAGA
Organism: Marmota marmota marmota; assembly: GCF_001458135.2. Classification (NCBI taxonomy): domain Eukaryota; kingdom Metazoa; phylum Chordata; class Mammalia; order Rodentia; family Sciuridae; genus Marmota; species Marmota marmota. Next base: position 1,315,029 of record NW_026000016.1, read on the forward strand.
GGAATTAGCTCAGGTTGTCCTTTCTTGCCAGACCACGTCAGGAATCACACTGATCAACCTAGGAAACAATGGTCTTGTGCCAGCCATCTAGTCCCATCACAAGAGGGTCCATGGGATACACCACTATTGCCTACTCCTTCAACAGGGACCAACTGCCAGCTCTAATACCTCTCTAATTCAATACAGAACTACAATTTCTGGTTGAAAGTTTGGAGTCTTAAGTCTGAGACATGCAAACTTCATTGCATAAATATGAGGATATGGCAAGAACCGTTAACCTTTAAGTAAGATTCATAGAATTATGGCCTCAGCTTTAGTCTCTGAGATTGACTGTGGACCTCAGAGGTCCTGTCTTAAGGAACCTTAAAATAGCCCCAGATCAGTTCTTCTGAGGAATTCTGTGGCTCACCTATGGAATGTCACCCTGTGACATGTAGGGATGGGGGTATCCTAGCATTTCCCAGAGTCATCAGACGTAGAGTGTGCCACATATTATAGGGACAAGAATCATTAAAAATCAAATAATTTATAATAGAGGAGGCATACCCAATTACTATCAAGTTATTCTTCAGGTAGTTTAGTAATGGTCTGGTCTGCTTCATTAATTGAGATTTAAGCCATAAAAAGTTGATAATAAAGATATTCAATTACTAGAAAATATTAGGAAGGGATGTGTCTATATGGGGCCAGTTCCCAAAAGTGCTTAGAATAGTTTATGTGGTCATGGGACAGATACAGAACTAATGTATCTGCAAATGCATTAACATTTTATAAGGGAAGATAAAATTTGTCCCACAGAAGGAATCAGCTGCTCTGTGTGTGGGTGGAGAGACAGTTGGGAACACAAGGACAGAGACAAAGAGAAAAAAAAAAATACTGTTGCATCAGAGTAGTGGGCCGGAAAAGAACCCCTCTCCATCGGTGATGAAGACACAGCAGACAAAGACTTAGGGTTGATTCACAATTAGGTTACCCTGAACACTGCCTGGCTCCATCGGGTCACAGGGAACCCAGCATTTCCCTCACTGTATAGCTTTCCTTTGTCAGGCAACCCAAGAATAAAGTTCCATGAAGTTTCACAGATCTCTCTCTCTTTTTTCCCTCCATTTCGTTTTTACTGTTACTGCTTTCTTCTCTCCTTATGAAATACTTCATTGAACCAGTGGAATGAACTGTATAGATAGAAGAGAGGGGGGGAAAGAAATTATAAAAATAAGTATTCTTTCCTTCTTCTTTTTATTATTATTGTTATTACTGTACCAAGGATTGAATTCAGGGGTGCTTAATCACTGAGCCACATCCCCAGTTCCTTTTATTTTTTATTTTGAGACAGGGTCTCACTAAGTTGTGTAGGACCTCCGATAAGTTGCTGAGGCTGGCTTTGAACTCATGATCCTCCTGCCTCAGCCTCTCAAGCTGCTGGGATTACAGTCATGTGCACCACACCTGGTTTATTTCTTCCTTCTTTAAGTGAATGAAAGAGAAAACAATTAAATATATGCCTGGAAATCAGTCCTGAACAAAGCATTGTGCTAGTTAAGGAAAACAAAGATCAGTCTTGGTACTGTTAATGTAGATCCACTAGGGACCCGGGTTGTGGCTCAGTGCCTAGCCCCTGTGCCTAGCATGCATGAGGCACTGGGTTTGATCCCTGGCACCACATAAAAATAAACTAATAAAATAAAGGTATTGTGTCTACAACTAAAACAAAAAGAAAAAAGAGTCAACATGTGTTTAAAATAGATAGATAGATAGATAGATAGATAGATAGATAGATAGATCCAATAATAAAACCAGTGCTTATGCAATAAATCCTATGTCTTCTTATAGGCTTGAAGATGTTGATTCAGGAATTTTTCCATCCATGACCCCAGCCCCAACATTCCCATCAGTACACAGACACACTTTCCTCTTAAAAACAAGAAAGAAATAAACAAATCAATGAACTCCCCTCAGTCTACTTCCTCCAACTCAAGTTCCCAAAGATTTATCTGCTCCTCTTACCAAAATTCCTTTAAAAGGCCTGTTTATATGCGCAGTTTCCAACTCCTCTCCTGAGCTCATTTTAACCAGGTCTTTTCTTCCACCATTCTACAGAAATCATTCTTCTGTCTCAGTCCTCATCTTATGGTCTCTTCCCTTGGCTCCTAGGAATTCCTCACCCCCTAGCTGGTGGATCCTCAGTGTCTTTTGCTAATTTTGCCCTGGGTCCTGACCCGTCAATGGTGAAGGATGTCAGGCCTGAGTTTTTGTTCCTCTGCTATTTGCCTTGATTCTGTGATCCTTCCACCCAGTTTCCTGACCTTAAATACCATTTTACTTGTGACACCCAAGTTTTTATCTCTAGTTCAGGCTTATCTCCTACACTCTAAGTTACATGAGCAAATGTACTTGACATATCTACTTAGATGTGGAAGATTAGATTATGTCCCAAACTGGGATTCTGATATAATCAAACTTACTACATCCAATATCTTTTATCAGTTAATACAAATTTTCTTCTAGTTGTTCAGGCCCAAATACCAAGCAGTATGGTATTTCTCTTTCTCAAATTCTCATCCACCCTACCCTGAATATACTACCAGAATTGTTTCTATCATCTGGATTCCTACCAGTCTGGTCCTAGCAACCACCATCCTTTTTGAATCACCTTATTAACCTCCTAACAGGTTTCCTTGCTTCTTATCTTTGCAAATACTCTTAGAGTCAATTCTCAACAATGAGAAAGAGGAGTCAAGAACTCAAAGCTCTGCCTTCTACCATCTTTTTTTGGTTGTTTGTTTTTCTGCTCACTCTGTTGTGTTGACTGGTTTTAATTCCTGATTTGAAGAAGCGTGGAGAAGCCAGAATTCCTACGTGAGCTAAGGACATTAACCAGCTGCTGGAGGTGATGCTAGACATAGAGCCAAAGCAAAGTTCAGGAAGAATCTGATGAGACATTTGAGTGGCTTCACGAAGGCTGCAACTTTAGAGAGAAAACGTTTCTCTGACTTATTTACAGGGTTTTCTTTCTCTACCAGAAGATTTCAGTAAAGAACTTCATTGTAATCCCTGCTTTTTGAGGTCAGTTTGTGTTGTTTTTTAATGAACCCTGAGTGAAGAATGGCCTCAAGGTAACTTGGTATATTTGGTTGTACGGGATTTGACAGAGGGCTTGGTGCAGGAGAGGTATTGGTGTGTAGAAAATAGAAACATATCCTGTAACCAGGGGTGAACAACTGGGTATGGAACGCTAAGGGGCTTGAATTATATTTTATAGACAACAAAGAACTGTATCCATTTTTAAACAGGGGAAATTAATAACTAGGTCTCTGTTAAATTTAGCAACAAATTGAAAATAGAGAATCTAGTAGAGGGAATTGAAGAGATTTTCCCAGTAGTGAAAAGGGAGATATTAGAAGTTCTAAACTAGGGAAGAATAAACTGTGGGTAAGAGAAGCTGTGCTTGATATGCAAATGTTCTTTTAATGATAAGTCCCTCTAGACACAGTCAAATTTTGACGCTTGAACACGCTTACAAAAAATAAGAGCTGACTTAGAAATTGAGATGATAGATGAGATGATTCAGGAGATCAGGTTCGGAATGACTCTGCGGTTCGCCAGCTAGAAGTCTGGGGTAGATAATGACACTACTGTCTAAGAAAATGAACTTAGGGACAGTAGGGTGCCTGCTGTGGTCAGATTTTTAAATGTAGGGTTTGAAAAGCCTAAAGGAAGTTCACAGAAGATGCTGAATGAGGCAGTGATTCTAAAGCTCAAGGGAGCTGGAAACAGATTTTGGTGCCTTACCCAACGTGTCAGAGTTGAAACCATGGCCATCTAGGGCCATTGTAGAGGAGACAAGGACACATGAAGGTGGACCAATAAATAGGAGAGAGCAAGGTAAAAACTGAAGGATATTTAAAAGTTATGTCAAAGGTAAACATATTGGCACCCACAATCCCAGTGCTTTAGGAGGCTGAGGCAAGAGGATGGTGAGTTCAAAGCCAGTCTCAGCAACTTAGCAAGGTTCTGAGCTACTTTTATCAAGACTCTGTCTCTAATTAAAATATAAAAAGGGCTGGGGATGTGGCTCAGTAGTTTAGGCCTCTGAGTTCAATCCCCAGTACCCTCTCCCCCACAAAAAATGTTGTGTCAAAGAAACCAAGGGAAGTTTCAGAATTTTTTCTCTTTCTTACATATACCCCCTCCTCCATACCTCCTTTTATGGTAAAATAAGGTCCAAGTTATCAAAGGACTAAGTCTGTAAAACAATATTCCCACCAGGTGTGTTGGTGCAGGCCTATAATCCCAGCATCTGAGGAGGCTGAGGCAGGAGGATCACAAGTTCAAAGCCAGCCTCAGCAACTTAGCAAGGCCCTAAGCAATTCAGCAAGACCTTGTCTCAAAATAAAAAATAAAAAAGGCTGGGGATGTGGTTCAGTGGATAAGCACTCCTGGGTTCAGTCCCAGTACCAAAAAAATAAAAATAAATAAAAATCAAGATTAAAAATTAAAAAATTCTCCACTGAGTCTATGTGCCCAATGCCTTGTTAAAATTTAGCTTACCCCAGAGTGGCAGACACTTAGCAGGGACAAGGAAACAATAACAACATTAATAATAATAAGTAGCCTTTACAAAGGGCCAAGTACCATACTGAGATTTTATATTCAATCCTCCTAACTACACTCTACTAAGTATGAACAAATCAAGGCTCTCACACTTACTGTCCAAAGGTCCAAAGCTCTGGGCCAGTGGCAAAGCTTTGATTTAAATGGGAACAATCAATTTGCCTGTGTCCCTGCTTTGCATTCCACCTCAGTGACTAGGTATACTTTGAATATCTGATTGAATGAGAAAGATTAAGTCTTACTTCCTATGTGCTTATTGTAAGAAAGAAATCCCAGTAGCTGGGATTGTGGCTCAGCAGTAGAATGCTAGCCTAGCGTATGTGAGGCCCTGGATTCCATCCTCAGCACCACATAAAAATAAGTAAATAAAATAAAGGTATTGTGTCCAACTACAACTAAAAAAAAAAAGTAAATATTAAAAAAAATAACAAGACCCACAGCAAAATTTTAAAAATAGCCACTGATAGAAGCAGATAATTAAAAACAAATCTGAGGACAACAAGAGAATTTAAAAAACTCGGGTAGATTGATGAAGGGGCTACAGTCATATAAATAAGCCCATGTACTGGAACGTATTTATTTATTTATTAGAAACATAGAAATAGAGGTATTTGAAAAGCATTAAAAATTTTTGTCTTCATTCCCATCTGTAGATAATTTCTGACTACTCTGCTTCCTTGCTTTCTTTGTTAAACCAATCCAGACAGATGTTTAGTCATCTTCACTGTATCAGAGAATGTCCAAGGACCTGCACTTGAGATTCCACTCCATGTCCAAAAAAGGACCTCATTCCCCATGTTACGCCAGCTATTTCCGACAGTGGAGTCTTCAGATACTTTCTTCACTAGTCCCATGGTTGAAGTCTGTTTTTAGATGGACATTCTTCAGTTTAAATAAATTAAGAGCAATTTAACTTCATTTGTTATTAAAGATTCTGGAATATTTTTTCAGCACCCAAGTTGAAAAATGTATTCACCGTAGTAAGGGAGATGACAAATGAATGTCCTAAGGAGCACAACAGAAAAATTTTAGAACTCAGAGAACTAATTAAGGGTGTTAACAGGCACATTAATATCTTCTTTTATAAAACTGGAAGTCATTGAAATTTTTGCTTAAGAAAATTCCAGAATTGTGAGAGAAAATCTGATGTGAAATTTTAATGAAAAGTTATAGAGATCTTGGAGCCATGGGTAGGCAAAAACTAAATAAGAAAAAAAAAATCATGGTAATGAAGCAGGTGTATTCTACTCAGGTATAAGAAAAAAGGAGGTTGAACTAAGGATGATTAATGCAAATGATTAGTAAGAAAAAATAATCCTTTAATCTTATTTTTATAGTTTCTTAATTGAATATTTGAAAAACTGAATTCTATTATAGAACAGACACAATTTAGTGGAAACCTCTATTGTTTCTTTGACTCAGTTAACCAAGCCTTTGGACCAAGATTCCACCAAATGGCAAATACCCTGAGTTCAGAAAAGTGAAATAACCAGGAAGGATTCTTTTGTATCCTTTATAACAAAATAGTAAATGTAAGTATAGAAAAATAAAATAAAATAAAAAACAAGAAAGAAATAACTTCTCCCTGGGATTCTGATCTTCAGCTCCAACCCTGCTAAGTCTGGTTAAGATGAAAACTCTTCCTAATAACCATCTCAGATCTTTGTTGACCTTCTCAGTCTCAACATTTACCCTGACCTCACATCACCTGTATTCCTAGATCTATCTCAAAAAAGTTTGGATTAAATTATAGCCTTATTTTTAATATAATTTCAAATGATTAAGTTGCCATTCTGTAATTTTTAACCAACCAAATTACATTGCCAAAACTGTTTGTTCAAACAAGAAATCTTGGTCAGAAGGTACAGAATTACAAATGTATTAAAAACATTGGGTAGCTGTTCTAGACACATCTTAATGCTTTGGAACGTCTCTTCTACTGTGGGCTACAAAAATGGGACCTAATAATTCACCATATTTTATCCACATGTCCAAGTTGTCAGACAAGCATCCTCAGCATTAAGCTTCCTAACAAATCATGGACTCTGCCTGCATTTAAGGAAACATAGATTGCCTTCAATCTTAGGATGACAAATATTTATGGCAAGAACATAATACTAAGATATGGCCTTTCATATACCACCAGAGTGAGTAGCATCTATAGTTACATTCAGGAAGAGCATTAATGTTGTCATTACACAAATGTGAGCAATTTTACCTCTTCTATAATTACAAGCCTTCAGATCATCCCTCCTGCTAGAAAGGAAATTTCTTTAGAGCAGGATATGTAATGTGTTGTTAGTTCCTATATTGCCTGGAAAAGAGTAAAGACTCATAAGTATTGCATGCATAGCATTTTTTGATTGATGGGTTTGTGGGTTTTATTGGAAGAACTGTAATCAATGGTCACATTCATTAGGAAGGATAGCCCTTCCTAGTATCTTAAGTTTTTCATTTTATCAGCAAGCACAGGTCAGGCCAGCAGAGGGCAGTATAACAGATTATGAAACTATTATTATGAAGATGACTATAAAATACACAGGTAGCAAGAGCTGGTTGGAGAGGAAGGGAGATTTAGGTTACTGCCATTTGCCTGGTGCACAACTTATAGTGTTCATTCATTTTTCTTAAAAAGTAGTTAGGACCCATGGTGACAGAGAGCTTTCATATGTTTAGTAGGATGTTAAAGAAAGAGAGAATCCCAAGTTTCTGGCTGAATGCCCAAGTCAAGGGCAGGGCATTACTTTCCCAAAGTATTCTGGGTCCCTTAGGACCAAGGAATGCACAAAAAACATCTATCACAAATTAGAGAATTGTAATATGGCTTTTTAACCAAAAGCATTCTCCAGGTCCTAAGACTCAATTCTACACTCATGAAAACAGGACCAAAAATAGATGAAGCTGCTTCAAACAGTCCTGAAAGATTTAGTGCATTTCAGACACAGGGAAAGACAAAGGTCATTTATCTTCCCTGCCATGAATACCAGAAGAGCCTAACCTTATTTTTGGCAGTGGAGAAGAAACTACAAATCATGGCTGTAGTCATCCTCAAGACCAGAGATGCCCATTTCATGCTTCAGAACATGTGGAAGTGTTTTGATTATTCTTTTGGGAACAAACTGCCAAAGGTCATTCTAAAAGCAACAACTGTGTGACTGAGATATTATTAATTTATGACAGTTTCTAATAATTATTCTCTTTTCTTTTTCATCCTTATGGAAATGTTAAAACATTTGACATTACTCGCAATAGTGTATCTTTAAAGAACTCCTTGACATCAGTATAATAAATGTGTATTTCTTATTTACAATGTCTTAGGCACTCTACCAGCCTTATATGTACCTGTTCTCAAGGAGCTATCTAGTTTAGAACCTAGAATGAGTATATAGAAAACAGCTGGAGCTGGGGTGTAGCTCAGTAGTAGTAGAGCACCTACATAACATGCAGGAGACCCTAGGTTTCATCCCCAGTATGCATGTGTGCATACGAACACACACAGGCACAAATAATAAACCCATGGAATCCATTGTCCTCTTCCTCCTCCTTTAGGCTTTTCCTATCTCTGATACTTTTCTAAAAATTAATCCCAGAAATGTTTATTGATTCCTTACCAGGGCCCAACCTTGAGAAGTACATAAAATATTATTATACCGTGAGGAAATGCTGCAAACTTGGGAGCTAAGCATTAGAATAAATGGAGTTTAAAGGTGCTTCACTCCAATATTGAAAGCATATGTGGAGTAAGATGAAAGGATTTGTCCACTCACTACCCATTCAAGAGGAACTCAGAATTCCAGCTTCTGATTGAAATCAGGAAAGGTAATGATTTGGGAAAATAGGATGGAGTTTACTATCCATAATCACTATAATAAACCTACTTTAATAATGGAGAATGCCATGTACCAAAAATTCAAATAAATCTCCAGAGTCCATAAGTCAAAGATAAAGGAGATTTCACTCTGTTAAAAATGAAAAGGACACCTGTAATCCCAGCTGCTCAGGAGGCTGAGGCAGGAGGATCATGAGTTCAAAGCCCGCCTCAGCAACTTAGTGAGGCACTAAGTAACTCAGTGAGACTCAGTCTCTAAATAAATGGAAAAAAGGGCTGGGGATGTGGCTTAGTGGGCTCCTGGGTTCAATCCCCAGTACACATACCCACACACACACACAAAAAAAAAGAAAGGATTTGAAATAAAGTCAATCTGCCTTTAGATATTTTGTTTCATTTTGTTTCTTAACCCAACAGTAGATTTAACAGGTTGATGTACTCCACTTTTTGTCTAGTGTGGAAGGAATCTGATGGCCTTAGTTCAAGTAAGGGAATGGAAGAATGGGCAGAGTGAATCCATTGCACAAAATCAGCAAGTGCTCCTCAAATTGACTATGACCCCCAGAAGCAGTCATGCCCCCTAAATCTGCTATGCCTCAAATCAGTGATGCTTATAAAACTAGGCTGCTCCAAACAGAGCTTTGGCTTGACATCTAAAGAAAACACTGTGTGTGTGTGCACGCGTGCATATATGTATGTGTGTGTTGGAGCAAAGAAGGTGCTAGAAAGTGTTTCTTTTCCCAAGAAGCATTACCTCTAAAAGATGCAAACATGAAGAATAATTATGTTAATGCTTAACAAATTCTGCTTTCTCCTGAAAAGGCCATCATGTTACTCCGTTCTTGCTATTTATTTCAGATTCTTTAAAAAAATATATTTTTGGTTTAAAAACTTTTATTCCTGCTTTCTAAATTCTTATTGGGCAATCAAAGTACTCAAGCAATACTTCCAGATACCGCAATATCTGTGGACAGTTTCTGACCCCAAGTGGGTCAGAAATGAGGAGGGAGTACCAGTGGTCAGAATATGAATTTGGCATTACCCAAAACTGGTTTTTAATCTTGGCTCCACTGTTAACCAGCTGCATATGTTAGAGTAGAATCCTTGACCTCTCTCTAAGCTTCAGTTTCCTCCTCCATAAAATGGATTCATAATTATAGAGGGGCTGGGGGTGTAGCTCAATGGTAGAATGCCTGCCTAGTATTCATGGGGTCATGGGTTGCATGCTCCAGAAATGCAAAAACAAAAACAGTAGCAGAAAGAACAACAAAAAAATGGATTTATAGTGTAGCCATCTCACAGGGTTGTTGTAAGAAAGAATGAATTGAGGTGGCTACTGGTTTTGCATAGGGATAGACACATTGAAGTTATTCAGTGTTAATGATGAAAATGATCTTGCTTGCAGAATAAAAATTACATATAGTAGCAACTGGATAAATCTTAGAAAAACCAAACCATGTCCCACAGTACGTGGTATATTCTCCAACATTTCATCTCTAGAAGTCATGTACTTCTCAATTCTCAACTTCTCAATTCTACATCGTTATTTAATATTTTCAATGTGCAAATAAATTTAGCTTTGTGATACAAATATTTGTGAAATCACAGATTTTATGTGCCTTTTTTATTATAGCAAACAATATAACACTAAAACTATTAAAAAAAATATTCACCTGTGTTCCACTGAGAACCAGCTCATGTATCCTCAGCTGTATCTATACCACCTAAGACATTTGGTGAATAAAAAAAATTTTTGAAAAGTGGTCATAAAGAAACATAAATTAAAGAAGTAAGCAGAGCTGAGATGAATAAAATTAGAAGATTCCTATTAAAAAAAATACAAAGCAATGAAGATATTCATCAGATCCATGAGTCCTTTCTGTGTCAATGACAGAGTAAAGCAGAACAGAAATGTAAACTCCCTGACCTCATTTGTGGTCGCATAACTACTGACGAACACCTTACTGCCTTTTTACATGGGATCATTGAAGACCAAACACACACAATGCACACACACCCACTACACTTAAATATTTGTATAAATACTCTCAAACAGGCCTGCTACTTCCTGAGTGTTATGTTACTTTCCCTCTCCTAACTGTGTTTCCTCAATGTGAAATGGGGTAACAGTAACTTCACAGGCTCTTCTGAGGATTAAATGGGTTAATCCATGAAAAAGGTTGCCTACTGCGCTCTTAAGATTTAACTATGGTAGCTGTTGTTATGAAAATGAAAATAGAATTATATTTATTATGATGATTCATCACAGTAGTCTCTGTAAGTGTTAACAAATAAGTACCAAGAAAAAGACAACCAGAGTTCTATATGTGGCAGAGGAAAATTTCTCTTGACTATATGTAGATATTTAGGCAGGAAAACAAACAAACAAATAAACAACAACAACAACAACAACAATAGCAACAAAAACCCACAGTGGTTAATCTTCATGTTTCTGACTGTTATGGTTTGGATGGAAGGTGTCCCCCAAGGCTCATGTGTGAGAGGATGCAAAAAAAATTTAGAGGAGAAACGATTGGATTAGAAGAGCCTTAATCCAATCCATTAGGGATTAAATTAATCCCTAATTAAGTTAATCCCTAATGGGGATTAACTGTGTGGTAACTGAAGGCAGACAGGGTGTGGCTGGAGGAGGTGGGTCTCTGGGGGCATGTCTTTAGTGTATATATTTTGTCTCTGGTGAGTGGTGCCTCTCTCTGCTATCTGATCATCATATGAGCTACTTCCCTCTGCCACTCTCTTCCAACATGATATTCTACCTCACCTTGAGCCCTGAGGAATGGAGCCAGCTGTCAATGGACTGAGACCTCTAAAACTGAGAGTCCTCAAATAAACTTCTCCTCCTCTACAGTTGTTCTGGTCAGCTCCTTTAGTCACAGTAGCAAACAAGCTGACTAAAACACTGAGGCATCCAGAATATAGGAGATCCTGTTCACACTCTTCTCCAAAGGACCCTGGGACTTTTCAAATGAAAATCCTCCTTCGAGAAAAATAAGTTATGCAATTGAGCATGCTCATATTGGCTTGAAACCAAGGATTCACTTATTTATTACAGCAGAAAACCTATTTACTCAAGGTAGAAGTAAGGATTGGGTCTCCAACACCCTGTATAACCAATAACCTGTAAGAAATAGCATATGGGGGGGCTGGGGTTGTGGCTCAGTGGTAGAGCGTTTGCCTAGCATGTGTGAGGCACTGGGTTCGATTCTCAGCACCACATATAAATAAATAAAATAAAGGCCCATTGACAACTAAAGAATATTTTTTAAAAAAGAAAGAAAGAAATAGCATATGGGTACAGAGACCATTTCTGGGGGACACAATTACTATCTTTGTTTCCATTTGTTGGTTGAGTCAAACAGTGGTCATATTTGTGATTCAGTTTTGCTGTTCTTGATGACAAAATACTATAAACAAGGAAATTCATTTAAAGGGAGTAAGACATAAAGAGAATAAGACCTTAAAAGTTGATAACATTCACCCAGGCAAATAAATACAGGCAGCTGGAAAAAGACTATTTTGCTTATATGTCAGAAAAAAACAATAACAAAACAATCCCTTTGCATTTTCCAGAACTTCTTGTCTCTCTGAAAGACCCAAAATATTTTGTGAAAGAAAAACTCTTAATATGCCTATAAGACAGCTAGGCGGTCCCTACTCTGTTCTGCAAAAGGGAGCACCAGGGTTCAGCTCAAATATGTGATTTTCTGCAAATCTTTATTTCCCTCCAGAGTGGAATAATTTGAGAAATATGTTACCTATAGCAACTGTCTAAATTTCAGTGACTTAAAATATTCACCAGCAGACCATGGACAAATGATGGTCACCTCTTTATATAAGGTCAGAGCAACTTTTGTGGTCTCTCTCACAATGCACCACAGCAGCTGGGCAGATGCTGCTTAGGAATTGACTCAACTTACTTGTGAAAGAGCTATGCCCCACAACCTCACCTTATGTCTCTCTCTTCTTTCTTTCTTTTTTTTTTAAAAATAACCTCATTCAGCATTCTGTGATCACAAATCACAGGCTTTGTAAAAGAAGAACAAATAGTACTTAAAGTCAAATGATACCACTATTGAAGACTGTTTAAAATATTGCTAGATTTGGAATTTGCACCTTCTACCTTTGAATATTTCATGATTATGGTAAACATGAAAATACTCTGCAAGTTGGGAGATGCATGCTGCCTGGTCCTAGCAGCATCTGAGCTTTGTCAGTGACCTGCATCTGGCAAAGAAGCCCTTCTTAGAAAACAGGCTTAAATAGCATTAGCTCCAGCCCATCAGCAATCCAAGTTAGGTGGTTTTTCAAATGCCTTTTGAGAATCCTATACCAGCTAACTTTGTTGGGTGGTATGTGCATTCTGGAAAGTGTCTCTCTTTGGTGGACAGGGGGTTGTTGGCTTTGGCTTAGGATCACTGAAGAAGGAATGGTGCTTCTGCACAGTCTCTTATGACCTGTGTAGAGCATGTGATGCCTAATATTTGTGCAAGACAGAGCAGGTCTTGCCAGGAGAAGCAAATCTCAGTCTAGTCTAATTGACTTGTGCAACTCACATATGTGTGATCAAAAACAAGGTCTCTCCATTCCTAGTTCTATATGGACTACATGCAGGCCTCAGGCCTCCAAGAACTTGTATTATGCTTTAGAGCGAATCACCTAAATCTGCTCAAGAGTCATGTTAAAAAAAAATACTACTGGTGATCCTTTGGTGAAGTTGAGAATGTTTTAGCCAAGTAACTAATTCTCCCTGTTGATGAACTCAGTGTGATGCTACTATAAATTTGGAAGGGAGGAAGGTCATCCTGTAGGAGCTTAACTATGAGAATAACTGAGTATGATAATACACTTAGAGAAAACAAATCTGTCATTTGGAGGTGGTAGGGGAGAGGAAATATCTAGCTGTTAGAACAATGACAATGAAGAACCATAAGGCCACATTCACACTCGTTCCATGTAACTATCTTCTAAGTTCACCTTTTTTTTTTTTTTTTTTTGGTCAATCTTGGATTTTTAAATTGAATTACCTTCTTTTATCTTTCATAATTTGCTTTTTTTCAGTTTAAGGTTCTTTTTATTTTTAGTTATTTATGAGAAAATTGGAATAAAATACTCAAGCTAACAATACATTCCTCCTACTTAATATAAAAGAATTAAGCAAGTAACACAATGGTGAATGTTGTAGATGCATTGTCCCATCTTTAGCCTTATAAGCTGAAGCAAACTTTAAATTAAAAGTAATTTGGTGTGCTTAGAACTTTTTAGCTGTGTTAATTAATCTCTCTGAGTTTCAATTTCCAGTCTAAAAGGCATATACAATTTCATGTGCAGGTTACTATATGGATAAATGAGCAAAAGGCTGTACAGGCTTAGCCCAGTATCTGGCATATTCTAATAAAATTTTACCACACCATCATCCCAGCTTTAGAAATTGAGGTGCTAAAATATTTTTGTAAATGACCTTTGCCTTCCACCATCAGGAGGCCCCCACAGCTCCAGTTCAGCTCAGTCTTTTCTTAACCCTTTGAAGTAGAAATTGAAAGACCTTATGAGGAATGTGCTATCAAAATACTGAGTGCCCTTGTCCATGCGTAAAGATACTTTTAAAATATAACTTTCTCATGGATGTTCTGGAAATTCTTTCCCTAGCTTCTGCTGTGGGATGCCAGTCTCCCAAACAGCAGTGTGTGTGTGCAGATGGTGCTATGCGGAGGAAAGGATGTCACCAGGGCCATGCCTTTGTGTGACGTAGATCAACATTCCAGGAAGATATTCAGGCGAGAACTCACAGCTGAGTCATCTTTGCAGATTAGGAGGAGGCTTGATTCCCTGCTAAAGGCAATTTTGCGGGTAGGAGTCAAATGACTAGTTGCGGGGGTGACAGTCTTTGAAGCTGAGTCTACCTGCCACCAACATATTCAAAATGTCCTAGGACTGAGAACTCAAGACGGTGCATGCCTCTCTGTTCACTGGTGGCTCTTTGGTACAGATGCTTGTAGGTTAGAATTCTAGCAGCCTGTCTCCCCTGCCAGTGGCTCAGTCAGTAACCAATGGAGGGCAGACTCCATTGATCAGGATGCTTTTGTTGCTGTAGTCTGGGCAAAAGTTAGAAATAAAACCCAGTGCTTTGCCACCGAGAACCATGAATTTGTTCCTGGGTGCAAACCTAATGATCAAAAGATGGGGAGAACCAAGCCCCAAATCCTCTTTTTTTTTGTTATATCCCTTGAAATATTATTGTTTGGAAATCTCATTGTTTTGGCCCATTCATGTTGCTATAACAAAATACCTGAAATTGGGAAATTTATAAAACAAATTTATAAAACAAATGAATCTCTAGAGACTCTAGGTTCAGAGTGTTAGCAGATTCAGGTGAAGGCTGGTCTCTCCTTCCTACATGGCTCCTTGAACATGGCATCCTCACACAGTAGAAAGAAAAGAAACCACCCCCTCATATCCTTTTATAAGGGCCTTAATCCCATCAGGCCCACGACTTAACATCATTACACTGGAGACTAAGTTTCCACATGAATTTTAGAGGGGACATACATATTCCAACCATAGCACTCATCCTTCCTTTTTCTAAAATTTCTTTCTTAAGGACTCCGATCTGGAACCTTCTCTTGAGCAGGCCAAACAGGGAAGTGGAAATAACATGGAACATCTCCCATAGGCCAAGTTCTGGTTATCATCTTGTCTCCGTCCATCAATCAATCTTTAAAGTTAGAACTTTTATCTTTGCATTTCATATGTGAGAAATCTCTAGAAAAGTTAGGGAATTTACTGCAGCTTGAATAGCCAGCAAGGCACGTGGCTAGGTAGAACACCTCATCTCACATTTGTTATTTCTACCTGGCCACAAGAGCACCTATGAGTTTGGTCTTTATTGCCATCATCCCTCTAGCAGGTCTCCATAAATTTGCCCCTTGGATTATATTTGGGGTGATATAATTTGGGGTAGTAATTCCCAGAGAGGCTGCCCAAACAGAAGGAGATAGCATTACAGACAGAGAACACCTGAGGTTTTAACACAGAGAACAATTCACTAACCCCTCCTTCTTTAAACTGGCCCTCACTGAAACACTGAAACCCCTGGAGAACAAAACTATCCTTGCCTTTCTTTTATACCTGTCAGTTCTGAGGGCAGCTTTTATTTAGAAGAAGGGGCATCTTTTTCCCTGTAACATAGGAAAGATTCTGCTATTTTATTTCAAAAAGGATCCTTGAATAGTAGGCTAGGAAGAGGTGGCTTCTCAATGACACTGATGATATGAGACTGTGACTGCAGAAAAGTTAGTGGTCTGTCCATCAATCTATGGGGAGAAATATTCTGAGAAAAGCACTAATAGTAAGGAAGGAAAGAAGGCAGGGATGGATGAGGCATAGACGGATACACAGAGAAATGGATGTGCAAAGAGATCTATTTATTATGTTATTTCTGAAAATTTAGTTTTCAAATACTAATAAAATTAAGTCAAAATTTGGGTGATATATCAGTAGATTTAGGGACTCCTACCATGATTTCATGAAATTTTTAAATATCCCAGTGGCTTGGGAGGCTGAGACAGGAGGATTTTGAGTTCAAAGCCAGCCTCAGCAATGGCAAAGCACTTAGCAACTCAGAGAGACCCTGTCTCTAAATAACATCAAAAATATGGCTGGGGATGTGGCTCAGTGGTTGTGTGACCCTGCATTCAATCCTCAGTACAAAAAAAATGTAAATATTGCCAATATAACAATTACCATGGGTATTGCAATCATTTGTTTCTCAATTTACTTGTTAGTGTCTCTTTCTTTCACTTTTCTGTGATAGCATTGCAGACAGAGAACACCAACGCACAGAACAATTCACTAAACTTGTTAGTGTCTATTTCTTTCACCTTTCTGTGATAGTATTGCAGACAGAGAACACCTTTCCAATATCCAAGTAAAATTTGTCAGACACCCATCCATTCTTTGTGAAAACTCTAGCAGTTACTCCTAAGAGCTCTAGTTTTTTCAGGTGCAGTTGGTTTTCACGGTTATTTCTTCCTGTGAGTTTAAACTCCTAATGTATTCGCAATTCCTTCTCATTTACCTTTCTCTGTTATTCACAGTTTATACAGACTGCCTCAAAATTTGGCTTCCATCTTTCCTTTTATATTCCTTCTCGTTAAAAGTTAAATCATATTGCGTTGCATAAATATAAAAAGAAAAAATTTTTCTTAACTTATTAATGAGGGAACTACTAAGATGTTACCACTGCATCAAGTGAGAGTTTTAACAATACACAAACATAAATGATAAAAAGAATTATAGATCAAAGCAAAATGACTAATACCCCTGGAAACAGTTACCAACATCTCCACACAATTTGCACTTTTATGAACAAGAATGATTTGCATTGCTTCTGTTGTTCTCCCCTACAGATTTGTAAAAGAGCTCAAAGGTGGAGATAATATGGACGTGTGTCTTGGAGATCCAGCAATAGTTTTTGCTCACTAATACATCTTTCATCATTTCTCCTCCTATCTTTTCCTCTTTTATATTTCAGAGAAAGCTGTTATTTTTAACAAAGTTTAGTGAAGTTTTAGGATTTTTATAAGAATGGAACGATAATGGATGATAGCACACAACCTAATAAAGCAGGAGAAAACTTGGAATGGAACACTGAGTGTCACTTCACTTTGAATACCCCAGTCATCTGCAGTAAAGAGGTGTTCTCATAGGTCACCTTTCTGTCATCTCCACCAGCCTCTAGTCCATATGTTTCCTTCTCTTCCCTATCAGGAGACCAACCTCTCCATCTTTCTCACCCAAGCCAGCACTCAAACTTGTTCATTGAATAAGGGCATATAAGGTATTTTCCCCCATAAAGACCATTTTTCTACATAAGCAGTATTCTATTCTCCTCTGCAATCTGCACAAAACTATCAGCTTTGAACACTGAAACATATTCTTTGGCTTATTCAAGCATTCTGTTTCTGCGAATATCCTTGGAATCCCCAGCTTAGCACATAGTGAGGCTTCAATGAAATCCTGTTTTTTTTTTTTTTTTTTTACAACTTAGATAAACAAAACCAAACTAGTTACATGGAACTTGGAAGCCCCCTGGCCTTCAGCTCTCCTTCCCTCTCTTCCTTCTTTCTTTCCTTTCTCCCTCCTTCAGATTTCCATATCAAGATCTTGTCTGATTTGTGATTCCCTTTCTAAATCATATGCATTGCTCTTACCAAGAAGAACTTATAAAGTGAAAAAGGGACCTCTCCCTCCCACCCCAAGCACCCTTTCAACAGGCTGTGCCCTCCGCCCCCAAAACCCGTGATCGGGAAAGGGTGAGACATACAACCAGGCTGGTTAATTGAAATAATGACAATCAGAAAGCCAAAAAACAACTCAAACACAATGTTTCTTGTACATTAAATCCCTGCTATTTGATATATTTCCAGAATGCAATAAGCTAAACATTCAACTTGTTATTGCAGAACTTAAGCTTTCTATTTTTGTACAGAAAACATAAAACTCATGAAATGAAATGATAGTTCATTTATAAGATAATTGCAGCAAATACAAAGACATTTTGATAGAAGGGCCAAATCAATGCCTGGCAAAAAGAAAAGCCACTGGAAACCAAGGACTATATTCACTGGTAGGTGAGGGATGTATTCTCCTTCACTTTTTGTTTTAAATCGGAAACTCTAAGATATGGAGTGGGGCAAGAAAAATATTAATTCTGTATGGTAGAGTGAGTGGAAAATATTTGTACAGATTACTTCAGTGGTGTGATGATAATATTACAATTCCAAGGACAAATGCCTCTTGTAAAATCTGCAGCTGGTATTTGGCCATCTATGGTCTGTAATTTGGGGCCGAGCTCTATCTGGTGGATTCTCCAGGTTTTCATGAATTTTCTGAAGGAAGACAAGAAGAGTTCTCCATCTCATATACTGATTTCTCACAACCACCTTAGAGAGAATTCTTCTCTTCTATTTGCAGGTGATAAAACGTTAACTTACCAGGCCAGAACAGTGGCACACACCTGTAATCCCAGCAGTTCAGGAGGCTGAGACAGGAGGATGGCAAGTTCAAAGCCAGCCTCAGCAAAAGTGAGGCACTAAGCAACTCAGTGAGACCCCGTCTCTAAATAAAATACAAAATAGGGCTGGGGATGTGCCCCAAAATTCAATCCCCAGTACCACGACCTCCCCCCAAAATTAACTCACCAAAGTAAACTAGCTATCCTCAGGTTACACCAACTGGAGTCCAGGTGGGTATGTAGGCTTCTTTGACTTTATATGTCAATTACTCATCCTATTTTTGTTACATCATTTTGCAGCTAGAAGGTTGGTTGAAGAGGATGTAATTTAGCAATATTCAGGAATTCAGAAGCTTTATTTTATTTATTTACAGGACTTATGCAGCACAAACATTTAGGGAGAAGGAAAACAAGAAGAAAATAATGAATAGTACTTTTATTTGTTTTATACAGGATTGTCTAACTAACCTCCTTTCATGTTTCACACACCTGATCTTATTCTTCATTCTTACTGTCATCACCCTCGTTGAAGTCCTACTCTGCATTCTTGAGCTGCTATGGCAACTTCTCCTGGGATCCATGACATAATCATTCATGCTACTTCAGCGCATGCTCAGCTCCTGCCTCAGACAACTGCACTACCCTCTCAATTGCACCCGACATATCCTCACTGCTACTCCTTGTCCTCTTGTCTGACTCCTCACTCACCGCTCACGGCTCTAGCTTGATGAACCCCAGCTATCATGGATATGCTCCCCTTTGTTAGTTCTATCTCCCTGGTTAGATGATATTCTTTTGACTGTCAAGATACGGTGTGCAGTATGGTGTATCCAGCATCTAGTCCAGTGCTGAGCTCAGAGCGGGCAGCCCATGCGTGCTGATCCCCTCTCACTAGAGGAAGACCACTGACAGAGGTTGAAGTCTTTGAAAAGTGAACAAAATGATTTGGGTTTCATGTAACTGGGAAAAGACACAGAAATTTGAAAAGACTCCTAGGACCAGCTAAATGCAATCATGTATGGAAGAGACACTGGGAACCACTCATCTATAAAGGACGCCAGGACAAAACCTGTTGTTCCAAACCATGAAGTCATGGAGTTTGGAGTTCTCTGTACCCTACCAGCCCACTGTCCCCTCAGGATTCCTTCAGATAAGACAGGGGAGGGCCTGGCAATGCATGACTTTCCAGGTCCTTCTTCTCTGTGTAAATGCAGAGTCCAGAGTTCAAATGTGTTGAGCCCCAGGTCCTGTCAATTCAGTAAGTGTGGAGGATGATGGACCCAAGTCAGTCACAGTTATGGTGAAAAGCAGATGATAAATAAAGTGGGCAAACTCATATTTGCTCCTCAGGTCCGTCTTCTCAGGCAGATGGGGTATCCAGGCAGGACTCAGGCATCTGCTAAATAGAAATCCACACCAAGCTGCCTGGGGTAAAGTTGACTTGGAAAAGAACAAACATCCATGGTTAAAGCCAATGAGAATGGAAGGCGCAAATCCACCAGGATACACTGATAAGGGTGTGTTCACTTTTCAGAAATTCTAGGGCAACTAAACTAGGGTCTTAAATCTCAAAGATTTGTTGAATTAATCTCTAATATGCAACCCCCACACATATTTCCCTGATCTTAATGGTCTTTGTAAACAAGCTTTCATTTTCTCCAACTTTAGAAGATATTGACTATTCTCCAATTTCCCATTTCTTACATAGCTTCAATGGACCTTGACTCAAAGTATATTGTATTTCTTTTTTTAATTTAATTTTATTTTTTCTTTTCCCAACCCACACTCAGTTCTAACTGCTTACAGTTTCTGGACAATTTCTCCACGTGATTTTTTTTCTGAATTTTGCAAATGTATAGCCTTTCCAATACCACTTTAAAATATCGTTATTTCCTCTTGTAGACTCAAAAAGATCATATCTTCTAAAGTGTGAATCTATAACTTTACTTCCTTGTTTCCTTTTACTTGCCAGGCACTGTACTAGGTCGTGGAAAAAAACCATCCAAAAAGCAGTCATTTCCCTCAAAGAGCTTACACAATCCCTTTTCTTAAAGGACAAAGCATTCTGTGGTCTCATATATATACTTTCATCCTCACAGATACACAAAGAACCACTCTGATTCCTTCCCATATTACCCTGATGTTGTCCAGAAATTTAAAACCAAACACTGAGTGATGACAGATAATTACTGCATTTTGTTCATCTTTAAAGGACGACGGCAAGTTAGGGGGAATCTCTTAGGATATCAATTTCAATGTGAATGGATACCTTTCAGTCTGCTTCCACACAACCTGATACATTCAAAACCAGTAATCTAAAATCTGCGTACACATGGAGTCAGAATCCTATCATTTGGGGTAACTTAACATGATGGGAATTTATATACAACTGTTCCTTTCTACATAAAACCTTTGTTCTAACTGCTCTGTAATTTCTCAAGCTATTATATTTTGCTTAGGCCACCCAAAATACAGCCTGGGAGAAGCTGATGATTAAAGGCAATCGACATGGATAGTAGGTACAGGGAGACCAGCACATTCTGAAACGTTTTGACTTCGGGCTGCTAACCAAAACACCCCCAGTCTTTTCTAAAATGGGGATGGCCTTTTATCT
Source organism: Marmota marmota marmota (assembly GCF_001458135.2). NCBI lineage: Eukaryota > Metazoa > Chordata > Mammalia > Rodentia > Sciuridae > Marmota > Marmota marmota. The sequence goes on from NW_026000016.1 coordinate 1,336,116, forward strand.
GTTGGTACTCAGAGTTTGTTCAAACAGGAAGCTTTGAACTCTTGCGTTGGGCACACTTCCCGGGAGTTCCACATATCTTCCTGTGGCAGTTGGCCAACTAATGACTGCTCAAGGATGAGGCTGGGGTTTGTTTGAAGTGCTCTGTGTGTCTTGGCGGCTTGCTCTCCGCCATGTTTTGAGCTTTCTTTACAGCCCATCTGAAATCTTTCTTCTGGAAACGCTTTTGGCCCATGAACTAGAGCTCAGGTTCCAATTCTACCACTTTGCTTTCCTTAATTGTTGTTAAAAATTCCAGAGAGAATAACAGCTGGGTTTCCACATGAAATTAAGTGCCTGTGATAAACTGTCTTGCTCCATGGTTAAATATTTCCTTTAAAAACAGAACATATCCTTAAGGTCATGATCATCAGACTCTATACTTCAAAATTACAGAGGGGTCTCAGCCAAAAGTAATGGGAGTTGAGGACTCCACTCAAATGCTACAATACTGACTTTACCAACAAATGACATTTGAAAAAAATATAGACATAAAATGCAAGATTGAGTAACATTACTTAGGGCATTCTTTCTCTTGAAAACCTCAAGATGCCAACTATTTTATAGCATTTTTAATAGCATTTCTCACACATCAGGATTTGACCAACTCTCAACAGTAAGGAATTCACTTGCTGCTGCTATGTTTTCACAGAATTAGTGTCGCAAAGGAGGCCCAGGCTCCTCGAAGATTCCCTGTCAAAACCAGCTTCCTTATGCAATCTACCAATTCGGAATTTGTTTGGATCAGTGAGATTATCTTTTAAGACACAAATAGCTTGTCAGTGGAATGAACATAACAAACTTTGTATCAACAGTGTCTACAGACTAAGTACACTCAGCAGATTCAGTTGCTCTGGAAAAAAGCTTATGATAGGAAGGTGGAGGTGGCAGAGAACAAGATGGAAAGGTGGGTTGTGGTCTGGCCAACCAGGGAGCAGGAAGACCCATGAGGTTTTGACTAGTCTCAGATGTATCCACATACCTGCTTCCTTATGAAAAGCTTCCATAATGAGGAAAGGAAGCTTTAGGAGGCAGAAGGTGAGAGACCCCAGCCCAATAACTTTAGGCCCAGTTACAAAATCATCAGGGCATGCTACAAACCTGCACAGGCACCAGATGTGTTTTTCAGATAACCAGTTAAATGTAACCGATTAGGAAAGAACAGGATGGTTGGGAAAGAACCGGGTAATTGTGTCCCAGGGCACCATCGGGCAAACCGGAACAGATAAGCGGGAACAGAAAGAATGGAATGTAAAACTGTGGGTTTTCCAGGAACATACAGTGAAAAACAACCTTGCTCTTTAGGTGACCTATATGCTAGGTTCAAAATGACCAATAAGAAACCTGTTGCTTGCCGCGCGCGCGAAACCTGCTCCTTTACCCCATAAAAGATCTGTGCCCCAAAGCCCGGTGTGCCAGTTCACCGAAGCTCCGGCTGAGGTTCTGCTGCGCACCCGCAGGCGCCTGTGTCCTAATAAACCGCCTCTTGCTTTTGCAGCCAGTGTCTCGTGTGCTTTTCCTTGGACAGGGAATCGGAGGGTCTTTCATGTGGAGGTCCCACCGAGATTTCCTGCACCCTCGTCCGGATCCCTGCCCGGGGAACGCCCGGCATCACTGGGAGGTAAGCTGGCCAGCTCGTGTCGTTTTGTGCGTTTTGTGTCTCTTTTGTTCTATGTTTGCAGTCTCCGATCGTTATCTGTCTGTGTGCGGAGTCTGTACGATTACGCGTAGTCGCTCTGTTTTCTGGGCAGCTTGAGAAGGAGTTGACGAACTCGGACTTCTCCCCTGCCACCCTGGGAGACGTCCCAGGGATTCAGGAGGCCCATTTTTTGGGGGCCTCTAGTGTTTCCGAAGAGTACACTGTTCTTGTGGGTGACGGAGTCCCTCCTCCCCCTAATCCATCAGATACTTTCAGTTTGTGCCGAGGCCGTGCAGCGTTCTTCGTGTCCAGCCTGATTTTTGTATCTGTCTCCTTGTCTCTGTACTTTCTCATACCATCTAAGGCTAACATGGGACAATCTATAACAACTCCCTTGAGTCTTACTCTTGATCACTGGCAGGACGTCCGGAACCGGGCTAACAACCTGTCAGTAGAAATCAAAAAGAAAAGATGGATAACACTCTGCACCACGGAGTGGCCAACGTTCGATGTTGGCTGACCAAAAGAAGGGACGTTTAACCTTGATCTTATTTCACAGATGAAGTCTCGGGTTTTCACCCAAGGTCCTCAAGGACACCCCGATCAAGTGCCCTACATTGTTACCTGGGAAGATCTGGCCTCCGACCTGCCTCCTTGGGTCGCCCCTTTCTCTCCACCTAAGCTTCCTCCCCGTTCTCCCCTTGAAGCCCCACCCCTACCTTCTGCTCCTCTTATCCCGATACCCGCACCCCCTCCTCAAACCTCTAGGCTTTACCCTGTTCTAGATAAACCCGAAAACGTGACCCTAGCAGGGACAAAACCCAAGAAGGTCTTACCATCAGAGGATTCAACTCTTATAGACCTAATGACTGAAGAACCCCCACCTTACCATCCCCAACCTTTACCAGTTCCAGATCCCATCCAGGTTTCTTTAGGAGAAGAAGAACAAGAGGGTCCAACTACTAATGCCCCTCCGGGCCCATCCCCCATGGTGGGAAGACTTCGCGGGCGCCGAGAACCTGCCGCCCCAGGGGATACTTCAAGGGCCTTCCCCTTGCGGCAGACGGGAGGTCCTAACGGCCAATATCAGTATTGGCCTTTCTCCGCCTCTGATCTTTATAACTGGAAAACCCACAATCCCTCCTTTACCAATGACCCTGTAGCCCTAACTTCCCTAATTGAATCTATTCTAGTGACTCATCAACCAACATGGGACGACTGTCAGCAGCTTTTGCAGACTCTTCTCACTTCAGAGGAGAGACAAAAAGTTCTCTTAGAGGCCGGTAAAAATGTGCCGGGAGATGATGGGCGCCCTACCCAACTCCCAAATTTGATCAATGAAGCTTTTCCCTTAATTCGACCGGATTGGGATTATAATACTGATGCAGGTAGGAACCACCTACGTCTCTATCGCCAGTTACTCATAGCGGGTCTCCATGGAGCAGGGCGACGGCCCACCAATTTGGCTCAGGTAAGACAAACCACCCAGGGCTCAGAGGAAACTCCGACCGCATTCCTAGAGAGACTAAAGGAAGCCTATCGGAGATACACTCCTTTCGACCCCGATAGTGAGGATCAGAAGGGAAATGTATCTATGGCTTTCATTTGGCAATCCGCTCCAGACATTAGGACCAAGTTGCAAAGATTAGATAACCTACAAGACTTTACTCTAGCGGACTTATTGAAGGAAGCAGAAAAGATTTTTAATAAGAGAGAAACCCCAGAGGAAAAGGAAGAAAGGATCAGAAAAATGCAGGAAGAAAGAGATCTTAAATTTAGAGAAGAGTTAGATAAGAGAGAAAGAGAAAAAGATCGAAAGCGTAATAAAGAATTAAGTAAGATATTGGCCACTGTAACTCAGGCAGGGCAACGAGGAGATAGAACAGATAGGGAAAGGGAACGAGGCAGACCCCGTATAGACCGAGACCAATGTGCCTACTGCAAGGAGAAAGGACATTGGGTTAAGGACTGTCCAAAGAAACCCCCCAATACCCGAAGAGGTACTAACCGGACCCCTCAATTACTAGCCCTGGATGAAGATTAGGGGAGTCAGGGCCAGGAGCTCCCCCCTGAGCCCCGGGTAACTTTGCAAGTAGGGGGGCAACCTGTAACCTTCCTAGTAGATACTGGAGCCCAACATTCGGTGTTAACACAAACGCCAGGACCCATGAGCCACAAAACGACGTGGGTCCAAGGCGCCACTGGAAGCAAGCCGTACCGATGGACCACCAAGAGAGAAGTACACCTTGCTACAGGTAAAGTTTCCCATTCGTTTCTGCATGTGCCTGATTGTCCGTATCCACTACTAGGAAGAGACTTATTAACCAAGTTAAGAGCTCAAATCTATTTTAAAAATGGGAGTGCCTCCATTACGGGACCAGATCAAGCCCCTTTACATGTATTAACGTTCAAATTAGAGGATGAATATAAACTTTTTAGCAAACCTCCTACACTTGACAAGGACATAAACTATTGGCTTGAGTCCTACCCGGAGGCATGGGCTGAAACTGGTGGAATGGGAATGGCTAAACAACAACCTCCAATAGTCATTTACCTAAAAACCACTGCTACTCCTATAAATATTAAACAGTATCCTATGTCAAGAGAAGCTTACCAAGGCATCAGGCCACATATAAAACGCCTCCTAGACCAAGGAATTCTAACCCCTTGCCGGTCGCCCTGGAACACCCCATTGCTACCAGTAAAAAAGCCGGGAACAAATGATTATAGGCCTGTCCAGGACTTAAGAGAGGTAAACAAAAGGGTAGAGGACATCCACCCCACGGTGCCTAACCCTTACAATCTCCTCAGCACCTTGCCTCCTACCCATACTTGGTACACCGTTCTAGACTTAAAAGATGCCTTTTTCTGTTTGAGACTGTGCCCTCGAAGCCAGGCCCTCTTTGCATTTGAATGGAAAGATCCAGACGAAGGGGTCTCCGGTCAATTGACCTGGACCAGACTGCCACAAGGGTTCAAGAATAGCCCGACGCTCTTCGATGAAGCCTTACATCAGGACCTGGCCGATTTCCGCGTAAGACACCCCTCCTTAATTATGCTCCAATATGTAGATGACATCCTGTTGGCTGCTACCACCGAGGAAGATTGCCTTGCAGGTACGGAGGCATTATTGCGAACTTTGGGACAGTTGGGGTACAGGGCATCGGCTAAAAAGGCACAGATCTCTCAGACAAAAGTTACTTACCTTGGCTATGAACTTCATAATGGCCAACGATGGCTAACCACAGCCAGAAAAGAAACTATCTCAAGCATACCAACTCCCCAGAACCCTAAACAACTACGGGAATTTCTGGGCACAGCAGGTTTCTGCAGACTTTGGATTCCTGGGTTTGCCGAGATAGCCGCCCCCTTATACCTGCTAACCAAACAAAGCAACCCCTTTACCTGGACTGAGGAGCACCAATTGGCATTTGATCGTATCAAATTGGCCCTTCTGTCAGCCCCTGCCTTAGGCCTACCAGACGTTACCAAGCCTTTTGACTTGTTTGTGGATGAAAAACAGGGCTATGCTAAAGGAGTCCTAACCCAAAAACTGGGACCCTGGAGGCGTCCTATAGCCTATCTGTCCAAGAAATTGGATCCAGTGGCGTCAGGATGGCCACCATGTCTTCTAATGATAGCAGCAGTGGCTATCCTAGTTAAGGATGCCACTAAGCTGACTCTGGGACAGCCACTAACTTTGTTAACCCCTCATGCCATCAAGGCAATAATTCGCCAACCACCTGACCGCTGGGTGTCCAACGCCCGACTCACCCATTACCAGTCCTTGCTGCTGGACACGGACTGGATTCAGTTTGTCCCCATGGTCACACTGAACCCAGCAACCCTCCTGCCGCTTCCTGGAAAAGCAAATCCCCACAACTGCCAGCAGATTCTTGCAGAAACACAAGGAACCCGACCAGACCTCACGGACCAACCTATGAAAGATGCAGAACTGGTCTGGTACACCGACGGGAGCAGTTATTTGCTCAATGGGGAACGGCGAGCAGGAGCAGCCATCACCACCGAATCTGAGGTAATCTGGGCGAGTGCATTGCCGGGTGGAACCTCAGCTCAGCGGGCAGAACTAATAGCTCTGACACAAGCCTTAAAGTTGGCTGAGGGAAAGAAGCTAAATGTGTATACGGACAGTAGATATGCCTTTGCCACTGCTCATATACACGGGGAAATTTACAGACGGCGAGGGCTACTAACTTCAGATGGGAAAGAAATCAAAAATAAGACTGAAATATTGGCCTTACTTAAAGCTCTATTTCTGCCTAAAAAGTTAAGTATCATGCATTGCCCTGGCCATCAAAGAGGAGATACTCCGGAGGCCAGGGGAAACAGATTGGCGGATGAGACAGCCAGAAAAGCAGCCCAGGGGTCTCAACTCTTGGTAATGACTTTATTGCCCCAACGGGCTAACCCACAACATGATGACTATGAGGATAAATGGGTCTATGAGGACCAAGATCTGGATATCATACAGAAGCTAGACGCCTCTTACAACCCAGAGGACCTCCACATGAAAGACCCTCCGATTCCCTGTCCAAGGAAAAGCACACGAGACACTGGCTGCAAAAGCAAGAGGTGGTTTATTAGGACACAGGCGCCTGCGGGTGCGCAGCAGAACCTCAGCCGGAGCTTCGGTGAACTGGCACACCGGGCTTTGGGGCACAGATCTTTTATGGGGTAAAGGAGCAGGTTTCGCGCGCGCGGCAAGCAACAGGTTTCTTATTGGTCATTTTGAACCTAGCATATAGGTCACCTAAAGAGCAAGGTTGTTTTTCACTGTATGTTCCTGGAAAACCCACAGTTTTACATTCCATTCTTTCTGTTCCCGCTTATCTGTTCCGGTTTGCCCGATGGTGCCCTGGGACACAATTACCCGGTTCTTTCCCAACCATCCTGTTCTTTCCTAATCGGTTACATTTAACTGGTTATCTGAAAAACACATCTGGTGCCTGTGCAGGTTTGTAGCATGCCCTGATGATTTTGTAACTGGGCCTAAAGTTATTGGGCTGGGGTCTCTCAAAGGGAAGGGAGAGCCATTCTAAGACAGTGTTTTTGCTTACAATTTTCTTAGGATCTGGAGTCTCCCATTACTATCACAGAAAAATGTCCTCCGTGATTGTTTTCTAGAATCCAAGAAGTTATCCTTCATGTCTCAGTAACTGACATGGAACTTCCTAAAGTTCATTGAAAAGATGTGATGTGGGCAAAGGAGAGTGTGAGAAATTTGTCCAGAATTTTAAAACCAAACATCTCCTCTGGGAGATGAACCTTCCAGGCAGAGGAAGTGAATTACATACAGCGAGCAAGCTTGACACTCCCAGGAGGACAGAGGAACAGAGAGATTAGGTTTGAGAAGGAAGGTCGTATCTTGGAAGTGTCCTGGATACAATGGTGAGGGCTTGTGTTTTGTTGAGTGAGATGGGAAGCATTGGAGGGCTTTTTGAGTGGTAAAATGTCAGGTTACGACATAGATTTAAAAGGTTCATGTCAAGTTGACGTGAAGATGCATTTTTTTATTCTTGGCCAAGAAAAGAGGGAAGAGAGAACATGAGGGGAGTAAGGCAGGTGTGGAAGTCAGGGAGGGTGGTTGAGAAATTGGATACCTCAATGAAACCGTGAGGGCTAGTGGAACCACCTGAGAAAGCCGAAATTCAAGGAAAGCACAGTCAGAGAGTGTAACAGCTGGATATGAGGTATTGTGAAGGAGCCAGGTGATACAGTAACTGGCGGTGGACACAAGAGTGAAAGGTGAGAATGATGAACAGGATTCCTGTGGCCCAAGGACTGAGAGCTTAGGCTATAGACCCTCAGGTTGCTTATGTAGAGCCTGAAGGCAGCTGGGATTCTGATAGGGTTTGGGGTGGAGAAGATCATGTCCTTAAGTTCCTTGAAGCTCTAGCATCACATCATTTGGATTTATAAAAACAACCAACAATTAAATAAGTGATGACCGGCAGTGACATTTGGCGTGGATACTGAGTAACAATTGGTTAAGAATTCCTTTGTTTGACTAAGGCAATTCAGTGTTCATATCCATCCAAACAGCACTATGTGTCATGTCACAGTGGAAATGGGACAGTTGGATTCAGAAGTGGATCTGACCCACCATTTCTCATCCACGTGGCCTACCTTCTCCAATAGACTTTTTCTTATTTGCCCAGTGGAGACAGTAATGTTGACCTTATATGATTGTTGAAACTGTCACACACCATTGCATATAGAAAATGGCCACCTAAGATGATCTGTTTGGAACCTCTTCTTTCTTTTCAATTTGTGCCTGTCCTTGCCAGATCTATATGGGAACTACCATGTTAATAAAATATGCCTCCCCCACCATAGCCTGCCCTCCATCCTTGGTCCCAGCTGGTTAAGTTCCAATGTGGATGTCTGACCCAAGTAAAGCCAGTATGCTCTTCTTCAGCATTTTGTGTTTCAACCAAAATGAGCACAGTTAGTCTTTCTCCCATGGTTGAAAAATCTCAAAGTGTCAACTAAAAGGGTGTTAGATTCTTTGAGAGAAGTGGAGCTCATTTATACACAGGAACCAGAAATCTCCCCCTCTGCTTGAACAGCAGGGCTGGATTTCTTAAAAGAGTCATCCAACTCTTAACAGCATGAGTTAAGAGCAGAGTACCTGGCAGAGTCTCTAGGTCTCATAATTGCTTTTACTTTTTTCAGGTATGGTTATGTAGGTTAGAAACTGGGCATCACAAATCACCTCTGTGCCAGGCGCGATGGTGCAAACCTGTAATCCCAGCGGCTGGGGAAGCTGAGGCAAGAGGATCGCAAGTTTAAAGCCAGCCTCAGCAACTTAGCAAGGCCCTAAGCAACTCAGTGAGACCCTGTCTTTAAATAAATAAAATAAATAAAAAAGGGCTGGGGAAGTGGTTCAAGGTTAAATGCTCCTGAGTTTCATTCCTGGAACCCCTCCCCTCAAAAAAAAATCACCCCTGTGACTTATTAGACACTAAAGTGGAGTGTCCATGCGACTGTGTGCATGAGCAGAGGGCAGATGGAGAAAGAGATGGGGAGAGAGAACAAGAAAGCAGGCTCAGGGGAAAGGCAAGACAGCAAGAAATAACAAATGAGGTACCGGCCAAAGGATAAACAAGTCCCTCCAGCCCTCCCCAGGGAACCTGAATGTGCTTCTCATCTCTACCCTCTCTTCTCAGAGTTGAAGTCCCAAGTGCTCCTGGGAAGAAACAATGAAAATATCAGATTTCTTAAAGCCAGAAGGAAATGAGCGAAGAAACGTGGTGATCCGGAGCTGGAGCACAGCCACGAGGAGCCGAGGAGCCGGGGACGGGGGAGGGTGGCTGTTCCGCTGAAGAGCGTACCTTATAATTCAGAAACCTTAGTCACCAGCCTCCGAGAACAGATAACGGGAGTGGGAGGAAGTCCCGAGGAGCAGCAGTTGGGGAAGCATTTAATAAAACTCGGCAGTTCTGAAGCATCCACTGCAGAGCTCTCGACAGATTCCGAGCCTCGTGCAACCTCCAGAAAAACCAAAGGACCAGCTCGTGGCAGGAAGCACGCATCTGTCGTGGTCGCGTGCAGCGCCCATAAGATCCACACCCAGCCCAGGGAGGCTTTGAACGTGGGACACTATTTTTAAATTACCTACCCCTGGGCAGGATCATATTCAATCCTCGTACGACATTGTCAAAGGGAGCTCCTCCGTTCTGAGAGTGATCACTGTCTGTCTCCGCAGCCTCCATCCAACCCTGGCTCCCTGTACCCCTCAGCCTCAAGTCCCTCATCGCTCAGACCACGAATTCAAGAAAAAATTGCATTTTTTAAAAAGTGGCTTTCTATGGGGGACACATAACCAAAAACAAATGTGGATGCTGAAATTTCCTGTCCATACTCGGGTTATAAGCACACCTATGATTTAGTGTACATGTGAAATTTATACCTTTTTGTCAAAATAAAGACTCCACGTTTAGAAAATATGTATAGAGAAATTCACGGAGCCTTGAAAATCTACCACCAGACCCCCTCAAGGTTTGTGATCCAGTTTTAAGTTCAGGGAACCGTTGATCATTTTATTTCTTAACCTCATCCTAGTTTCCTGCTCCTACTTAAAAAAAAATTATTAGTGTAGTATAGTTATACATAATAGTGGGGTTCATTTTGACATATTCATAAATGCATGTGACCGTTTATAACACCGCTTATTTCTTGCTGATGCTCTGTAGCATGAACTGGTTGGGTGAGGGTGGAAATAGAAGTAGCCACACTTTAGTATCTAGCACAGTCCCTGAGGCGGAAGGTGAATGTGCCACAGGACCAGGAATGGGAGGGGAGTGAGGGTGAGAAGACCCAGGAAAGGAGGAAGGGAGAATCAGGCAGGTCCTCTTGGCTCCTGGGGAAGGAATTTGAGAATCAAGAGAGAGAAAAGAAACAGTGGTTCCAAATGTAAGCCACTTAAACATTTATGTCTTTAGGTCCCAAGCATCCTAATCAGAACTACTGTAACATGGCAAAAAAGACACTGTATACAGTGGATTAAATGAAAGTCTCTAGAAGGACTGCTTAGCCCTCTTGAATTGGGATTTGTAATTAGAAGCCTTGGGCCCTGTTTGAACCCTTGCAGGCCTGGAAGCCCACATTCTCCTGGCCTTCTGTTTGGTTGTTTATAAACTGACAGGTGGGTCGAGAGGGTGAATTCCACGTTCAAAAACAATCACAGAACAGACTGCCATGAAAGTTCTAGAAAAATAAATGGCACCTGATAAAAATTAATTGGGGAAATCCTTTTACTAATTGTACCAGTTAAAATGAACATAGCTTTTAAAAGAGAAAAAGATGAGGTGAGAGAGAAGATTTTTTAGAAGTAATTTCAAATAGTTTGTATGTTCTCTGCAAACCGAAGTGAATAGCTTGTCTTTCAAAATAAATGGCCATTTACAGCTGTCCTTGCCTAGCAGGACCACCTGCACAATGACCCTGATTGTGTTTGTGGTTTTGCCCCCCACCCACCCACCACCACCTCTGTAGCCCACCCAAAGACACAGGAAGGATTTCCATACAAAGAACCTTTCTTCTGGCCCTGGCTGCATTTCAGTCAGATTGTAACTGAAGATCAACACATTTATGTTATCATCACAGTGAGGTTTGATTTTTCTACTGGCACAAAGTATTCATAAAAAGAATGGAAAATTACCCCTGTTTACTTCAAAGAACCATGCTGATTTCCTCGAAACCCGTTGTACTTCAGGGTTGCCCAGGGCAACTGATTTAATTCACTTAGATCCTGCCTGTGACTGACAGCTTAAGAAAGGTAAAGTTTATTTGCAGCAGATTTGAGATCAGATATAATAGGTTGGTAGGAATAGGTTTGTAGAAAGTCATCAAGCATTTAGGAAAACAACAGCAGACTGTAGATGCGTTGAGCTAGTTGAGAAAAGGCTATTACATAAGTCTGAGTTCTTGTGAGAATCTGCATGCAAGCTATTGGTTAACTTCTAAGAAAAAGATTGACTGGAGACAAAGAGTTCACCAAACAAATCCAGCTAGCACATTCTCACACAGTGAACAGATGTCACTACAACAAATTCGATGCAAACACTTTATAAAAAGGCTCTCAGACTCAGTTAAAAGTCAGTTAGACACAAGTATTCAGTAGGTATTAGCACAACAGAATCTGAAGTGTGCTTTGCAGATTCCACTGTAAAAATATAAACATTTTGTAAAATACATATACAAGTATATGTATATACATACATATTTATGGAGATAGATTATTGGACATGTGTATAATTATTACCATTTTGTTGATTTACTTTCCTTTTGAAGAGAATAAGCTACTGGTGAAGCTTTCACAGATACACATTTTCAACCAAAGTAACATCTCCAAGTGAATTGTTTATTGAACATAGCTTCCGGTGAATACTGATTTGCTAGCTAACTCTGTCATTTGACAGTAATCGCTACTGAGTCACTGTGACTCTGATTTCATGTTTACAGTCAGAGTTGCTCAGAAGCCATGGAAAATAACTGCAATACTCATATTTTCAGAACTGTGTTATATTTATTCTCAGATAAAATTGGTGATTTATCCTATTGTGTTCTTTTGTATCACATACACACGTACTTATACGGCAGAGTTCCTTGGTGCTGTATTTACTTAATCTGCTTCCATATCTGACCCCCAGATCTGGAATACCTTTAAGAGCAGAGAAATGTCTCTATTTTGAGCTTCTGGCCGAGTGCCATGAATGAGTGAATGAACAGCAGCTTTCTTCAGAATCTACTCATCATTACACATCAGAACCTACTATAGATATAGTAAAGATATAGATATAGAAAGCCATTGAGAGGGATTAGATTATGTCACCCCAACCCTTGGCACTTTAGCATACTATTTAGAGCTGAAGGAATCTGAGAATCAAGAGATGGAGGGAGAGTTATTTTTCCTTTCCTGATCCACCTAAGAGTAGAGCATCAATTTCCCCTCATGGAGGCATCCCACCACCAAACCCAGTCCAATACCAGAACTAAATGTGCAATTCTTATCCCTGGAGAAAGGGAGTCAACACCAAGACAAATTTGTATAAGCAGATATTATTAAAATAACTCTTATCTTCCATTAATACCCCCTCTAAATTTCCTAATTCATTCCTCATATTTATTATCTTTTAAAGCGCTAACTACATTTTCTTCATTAAAACAACCTATAAACACAAGTCTGCTTCTTGGAGTTTTACTCCTCTTCTGTGAGCACTCACATGTATAAATATTAATAAAATCAGTCTGCTTTTTCATCTGCTAATGTCTTTTGTTTTTTTACTTTGCAAGCCCCTATAAAAAGAACCCAAGAGGTTAGAGAATGACCTTTTCCTCCTGAACACCATTATGTTTGTTCTTATTTCTTTTTCTATCCATCAAAGAAATCTTTGTCCTGGCTGTATTCACTTTATTTCTTATCCTTTATTTCCTCTTTTAGCATTTTAAAAGTATAGTATTAAAGTAACAAAATTCTACCTTGACCTCATGGGAATCTTTTTAAGGACTTTTCCTTTTTTCTTTTTAATATCAGCTTTCTATCTCCTACACTATTATGTCTTCTATATTCCATACTTTGGGATTACAAAGCACATTTTCACCTTTATGTAACTTTTGTCTGTTGGTTTGTCAATTGTCATTCTCTTGGAAACTCTTTCAATATAGATGTTGAAAAGAAATTTTCTTCTTTCCAAATGACTCCAAATGCTCACATTTTGGTAAGTGCTTGGAGACCAGCATCTGAAAGAGGACCTCTGCAAAAGGGGATTCCTCCATTTGTCACTAGCTTTCCCTGCTAAATTATAATTTTTTAAAGAATTGAAAACATGGCTCGCATTCCCCTGAACCAGGCATCTGGCACAGATCACCAACTAGACCACACAACTGAACCCCATCGCTACAACAGACAGAAATAACTTAGTTGCCTTCAGTGAACAAGGACCAAAGCACTCAAAACAAAAACAAACAAACAAACAAACAAAAAGCAGCAGAGTATGAAAGAACCTAAATAAACAGGAAGTCACAAAGTTAAAAATTTACTGATTTTTGACATTCACTCTGGGAGCCAAATACAGACTCTGAAGAGCATGTCTCAAGAGAGGCATTTTTATCTAGCTTCCATGTAAGTCTACCTGAGCATCTTACCACAATGTAAGTGCTAAACACCTACACATAAAAAATGAATGTATGTGTGAGATTTTATTTGATTTGGTAATCATTATAGAAACCAACAAGTTATGAAGACCTGCCAAAAAGGACTTTGAAGAATAGATGATACACACACACATTTTTTAATAGTTAAAAATTTGTTAAATTTGTGTACAATGAGTTGAAATGCCTTCTGCTGTCCTGTATAAGTAATTAGAACAAATAAGAAAAAATGTTAATAAATGTAATACATGTTAATATCCTGTAGGGCTATAAAATGTAACATTTGACATGATCTTTTATACCAGGAGCAAATATTTCTCTAGTGCAACAAAATCTATTGGCATTGCCTCCCAATTACTTTTGTACCAGTTAGCTCCTGTCTATACCATATTGGACAATAACAAGTCAGCATAGATGCCCAGCACTAGAGAATTCAATAATCCCCAGGGTTTGCCATCTCTGTGCTTTGAGGACACTAAGTAGTTCCTTATGCTCATTTCCAAGTCCTAGACAGTGTTTCTGAATATCTCTTTGGAATTATACAATATTCCTTTCTATTATGGCTTGGATATGAGGCATCCCACAAAGGTTCCTTTGTTAATGCAGGAATATTCAGAAGTGAAATGATGAGGCTATGAGAGCTGTAATCTAATTAGTCTATTCTAATTAGTTGGAATGGACTAACTAGATGGTAACTGTAGGCAGGTGGGGCATGGCTAGAGGAGGTGGGTCATTGGGGGCGTGCCCTGGAAGGGTGCATCTGCCCTGACACCCCTGACCCCTCCCCTCTCTCTGCTTCCTGGCCAGTCATGAATGAAGCATCTCTTCTCCACCAAACCTTGCTGTCATGATGTTCTGTATCACCTAGAGCTCAGAAAAATGGACTTGGCCTACCATGGAGTAAACCTCTGGAAACATTAGCCCAAATAAAATCTCCCTCCTCTAAATTATTCTTTTTTTTTTCAATTTATACACAAATAGGTTTTTAATTCATGAATTTTCTATAAGAGGTGTTCAACTGTGACATTGTTACTATTGAAACAAAACACTATAAAATATTAGCATTGCAAATAAATACATGCACCTATAATAATTTGACTTGTTATTTATAAAGCAATATTATTCAGTAGAATTACATTTCAATTTGGTACTTATTAGGTCCCATTGAAGAAACTCTGAATGAGTAGTTTTGCTTTTTACAGAAATATGCCCAGATTATCTGAACAAAGCCTTTTAAACATGAGCAAAAGAAGGTAGTAATCTATTGGCATATTTTGAGAAATGACATTGCAGAAGAACCCACAGTCCCCTTTTCTTTTGTAAAGAGAACTAAAAGCTGCTAACAAGTCACTTATCATACAACGAAGACCAACAATTGAAAAACCTTCCCCATTTTCAAAGTTATAAAAATTTCTCTTCTTTCTCAATTATAAAACAAAACATTCACATAAACTCATGGTTACAACTGGCTGGTATGTGTTTAATGAGTTAGTGGGTCTTCAGCTCAGTCACCTCAAATGCTCTAGTTGACTCTGATTCAATAAATTGTTATTTACATGGTAGAGATTAGCCTTTGTAAAAGTAGCAAATTGGGAGATTTTCTTTTATCTAAATTGTTCTTGTCAGGTATTTTGCTTATAGCAATGTGAAACTGACTAACAAACATGTCTCCCCTTCTATCCCCCTTCCTCCTTTCTTTCCTTCTCAGTTATTTATTGGTCATTTCCTGTGTTCTACATCAGCACTGATGAACAGAACTTTCTGTGATGGTGGAAATGTCCCATTTGTGGTGCTCACTTACTACCCATGACAATTAAGCACTTGTTAGGTGACTATTGTGATTAAGGAATTTTAAATTTGTCTTAATTTCAATTGATTTAAATCTACATAGCCATGTGCATCAGTGACTCAAGGAAAGGCACAATTCTAGATGCTGTATGATATTCATCAGAATATAAGGTATTGACTCTCCCACCTTCACCTCCTGCCCTTCCCCAACTCATATCTAGATTTGTAGTAAAGAGAAACTCCATATGAAAATGACCTTTGTAGAAGACAGCAGATGAGCAATGCAGCATGCTCCCTGAACCCAGAGGGGAGACCACTTCCAAATGGGGTGAGCTACAAAGGCTTCATACTGTGTTGGATAAGATTCAGACTTGCCACAATGTCAGAGAAAGGCATTTGGGGAGTAGACAGTTAAGTGCAATGTGTATTTAGAAACTGTGGTGTTGTCCTAGTGGCTCAGAGCCCCAAACTCAAACGGGTAGCTGTGAAACTCAAGCTAGAAAGTAAGTTGTTCAAAAATGAGCTGCAAAGACTTTTGAAAATTACTTGGGAATTTGGAACTTTTTCCTAGAAGTGATGGAAAAATCATCGAAAGCTTTATAATGATATCACATGACAATATTTTCATTAAGAAAAATCACCATAGAAAATAAACCAGCTGGGCATCGTGGCACATGCCTGTAATCCCAGTGACTCAGGACGCTGAGGCAGGAGTATCATAAATTCAAAGCCAGCCTTAGCAACTTAGAGAGGCCCTAAGCAACTCATTGAGAACCTGCCTCAAAATAAAGAATTTTAAAAAGGGCTAGAATGTAGCTCAGTGGTAAAGTGACCCTGAATTTAATTCTAGTACCAAAAAAAAAAAAAAGAAAAAGAAAAAAAGAAAGAAAAGAAAAGAAAAAGAAAAAAGAAAGAAAGAAAATAAGCCAGACTTAAAAAATCAAGGGTCAAATGTTTTCTCTCATATGTGGAAACTAAAGCAAAGTAAAGGAAAGAGGCAGTGCGATTGGGAGAGGATTTAATATAGTAAACTATATTTTTATAGCCTAAAAATATAGGAAAGATTGGTGGAGAAGTAAAAGAATGTGAGGGAGGGATAGGGAAAGAAATATAGACTGAATTTAACAGAATCATGTATATAAATAGACATAAATGTACCAAAGGGAATATACCCTTTTTGCATATATAGAAATTACCAATCAAAAAATCAATATATAAAGGAATGAAAGTAATATCAGTAGAAGTAGAATAGATGAGGGAGACAAGCGGGGNGGGGGGGGGGGGTGGGGGTGGTTGTATATAGCCCTTTGCTATCCAGCAATACGACGGCTCCTGCTGCCTCGGGCTCCCGCTACTTTGGAGTTCCCGTTGAGTTCTCGTGGGGGTTCTGAGAGAGTGCGCGCGGAGCCCGGTGGAGGGAAAGAGTGTTCCCGGGGAGCATGTGTGGAGTGTGCTGGTGGAGTTTGGGAATAAAGAGTTGCTGTTTGAACCTACAAGTGCTTCGTGGTGGCTCGGTTATTTGTGCCAAGCCAGACTGTGGCATTTGGTGGCCTGTGCGGGGAACGCCTGAAGCTTGGGGGTAAGTGAAATTGCTCACCCCTGAGGAAGAGCGAGAGAATGGGTGACCATTTCAAAAAACAACATGTTCTTATTTTGATTTGTTTTATTTTTGTTTCAAGCTGCCTGTCCCGAGAACTTTCTCAGGCAAACTGGGGAAAATTATTGGCTCAGGGTTTGAAGTTGTTCGGCCCTGAGGAAGAGATAGAGGTAAAACATGGATCCACATATCAAGAAAATACAAAAATTGATACAATGATATTTTGTTCCATTTTTGTTTCATTCTGTTTCAGTTTTGTTTTGTGTTATCTTGTTGGGTAGCGTTATCCTTGTAGCAGAAATATGGCATCAGAAATTAGCAAAAAACAAACTGAAGAATGTTAAATAAATTGTTAGAAGAAGGAGGCACCCCAGTAAAACCAAGAACAGTCAGGGCATACGTTGATACAATACAAAAATGTAGCCCATGGCTTTTTAAGGAGGAGTTGTTGAATATATCACAATGGGACCATCATGGTGAAGATTTAAGGGAAAAGGAAAAGAAAAACCCAGGAACTCTGCCAGTTGGCACATTACCATTATGGACGTTGGTACGATTTTGTTTGCCTAGTCCAAAGCCTTCAGTTCAGACTATAGTAGAAGATCAAGTAAAAGAGAAGGTTTCTCGAGCTAGTCAGACAGAGGAAGAAAATTTAAAGGAGGAAGGGCTATCAGGGGAAAAGTTACAACAGGAGGCTGCTACTGACACCTTTCTATCACCAGAGGGTGTAAGGGTCCAACCAACAGCTCCACCTATGGAGACAACATATGCTGGGGGGTTCCCAATCCCCGTAGTTGATAGATGGGATCCTGAGATAGGACCTCAAAGATTAGCATGCCCTACATTTGAGCAGACAGGAGGGTAGCGAATTCACCATGCTTTAGATTTCAAAACAGTGAAGCAGTTAAAGGAGGCTGTAACAACCTATGGTCCCCAAGCACCCTTCACTGTAAGCATGGTCAAATCCATTACCAACTTGGACATGATGCCAGCAGATTGGGCTGGCATGTGTAAAGCTGTGCTAAATGGAGGACAATAACTGTTATGGAAGGTTGCCAATGAAGAATTTTGCACGGAGACGGCTAGGTGAAATGCAGCAGCCGGTTATCCTCAGAGAAATCTAGATATGTTGTTAGGAAAGGGACCTTATGAGAATCAGCAGCAACAAATTAGATATGATCCTGCTATATACTCACAAATTGCTGCAGATGCAGTTAGGGAATGGAAGACTTTACAAGGACATGGAGATTTACAAGGTCAATTATCTAAGGTAATACAAGGAATTAATGAACCTTACCCTGAATTTGTAGATGGGCTTATTCAAACAGCTACCAGAGTTTTTGGGGATACAGAGCAAGCAATGCCATTAATTAAACAGCCAGCCTATGAGCAAGCAAACAAATGGAGCAGGGAGGTCATTAGACCATGGAAACATGAAGATTTAAACACATATATTAAATTATGTAGAGACATTGATGAACAGGGGCAAGGCTTGGCAGCTGCAGTACAACAGGCTTTAGATGCCAGGCCAAAAACATGCTACAATTGTGAAAAAACAGGACATTTTAAAAGGAGTTGCCTCATAGGAGGAGGGTTTAACAAAACCAGGTATCAAAGGAGTAGAATACCGGGTATTTGCCTACGATGCTGTAGAGGGAGACATTGGGCTAATGAATGCCGTTCTCAAATCACCATAGAGGGTACTCCATTATCAAAAATGGACAAAGACCAGGTGTTTACCCATGATATCATGGAGAAAAGCATTGGGAGAAAACGGACAGGGGGGCCCATGACCACAAATATACAGGGCACTGGAGGAACCCAGCAACACCATCAGGGTAGTGCCCAGGACACATTATCCATTAAATCCCTCATCAGACAAACCAGAGGGAGTGCAGGGTTGGACATCTGCGCCTCCGCCAGAGCAGTACTAACTCCAGAGATGGGAGTTCAAATCATTCCCACAGGGGTAAAAGGACCTCTTCCCCAAGGAACAGTAGGCTTATTGTTAGGACGCAGTTCTTCTACGCTAAAAGGACTTATGATAAGTCCCGGGGTAATTGATCCCGATTATGAAGGTGAAATAAAAATTATAGCCAGTTCTCCAAAGGGTATATCAGTAATTTCACCAGGAGATAGAATAGCACAGTTACTAATAATACCCAGCCTACATGATAAATTTTCCAGTCGTACTGTAGAAAGAGGTTCCAAGGGATTAGGCTCCACAGGTGTAGATTGGGCTATGCTTTCTTTAAATTTAGATTCTCGCCCCATGCTAAAACTAAATATTCAAGGACATGAATTTAATGGGCTACTGGATACAGGTGCAGACCTTAGCATCATCTCTCGTCAAGAATGGCCAAAACATTGGCCATTACAACAAGCCACTCAAACGCTTCGAGGCCTAGGAGTGGCGACTAATCCCCATAGAAGTGCAATGGTATTAGATTGGAAGGATCCTGAAGGATGTGAAGGAACTATACAGCCATATGTATTGGATCATCTTCCCGTAAATTTATGGGGACGAGATGTCCTAGATCAATTAGGTTTGACATTAACAAATAACATCAACCAAAATGCACCCACTATTATGACTAGACAAGGTTTTAGGAAAGGAAAAAGATTAGAAAAACAAGAACAAGGTATAGCAGCACCAATACAAATAGATCAAGGAACAGACAGACATGGGTTGGATTTTCAGAAAGGGCCACTGAGACAATAAAAATTACTTGGAAATCAGAAAGACCAGTATGGGTTCCTCAGTGGCCCCTGACTAAAGAAAAGATACAAGCAGCCCATGACCTGGTCAAACAACAATTAGCAGAAGGACATATACAACCTTCTGTATCTCCCCATAATACTCCCATTTTTGTCATCAAAAAGAAATCTGGTAAATGGAGATTATTGCAAGATTTAAGAGCCATTAATAATGAGATGGTTATTATGGGACCTGCTCAATCAGGGATTCCTCAATTGTCTGCTTTGCCAAAAACCTGGTATGTTTTAGTTATAGATATTAAAGATTGTTTTTTTTCAATTCCAATTCATCCTGAGGATAGTCCACGTTTTGCATTTACTATCCCTGCACTGAATCATGAAGGTCCTGATCAGAGATATGAATGGAAAGTACTCCCTCAAGGGATGGCTAACAGCCCAACTATGTGTCAAATTTATGTTAACAAAGTAATCCAGCCACTTAGAAATCAAAATCCTGAACTACAAATATTTCACTATATGGATGATGTATTATTAGCACACAAAGATAAAAACACATTGCTAGAATGTTATGCCACACTTACAAACTTATTAAAAAATTATAATCTAGAGATAGCAATAGATAAA
Organism: Marmota marmota marmota; assembly: GCF_001458135.2. Lineage (NCBI taxonomy): Eukaryota > Metazoa > Chordata > Mammalia > Rodentia > Sciuridae > Marmota > Marmota marmota. Next base: position 1,356,194 of record NW_026000016.1, read on the forward strand.
GTACAATTAAATTTTCCAATTAATTATTTAGGAGTTCTATTATCCTCAACCATGGTCCGTCCACCAAAAATTCAAATACGAGTAGATCAACTCAAATCACTTAATGACTTTCAAAAGTTATTAGGAGACATAAATTGGATAAGGCCTTATTTAGGTATACCAACAGGAGAGTTGGGACCTTTATTTGATATCCTAAAAGGTCCATCAGATCCAAATTCACCCCACATGTTAACGCCTGAAGCAAGAAAGGCATTAAAAATCATTGAAACATATATGGAAAATATGCATTTGGATAAAATTGATGTAAGTTTACCTTTATTATTTATTGTACTACCAAAAAAAATATTCCTACAGGAGTATTTCGGCAAGAAGGTCCATTATTATGGATACATTTATCTTATTCTCCTAGCACTATTCTTACTAGGTATCCTGAGGCTGTAGGACAATTGATACTCAAAGGAATGAAAGCAGCAAAGGAAGTGTTTGGAATTTCTCCCAATAAAATTATTACTCCACATACTATGGATCAAATTGATGAGTTAGCTAATGAGTTAAATACTTGGGCAATAATCATGTGCAAATATAATGTTTCATTTGATAACCACTTACCATCCAATCCTTTGTTGTCTTTTTGGTCTTCTCATCCTATAGTTTTTCCAAAAATGACAAGAAATACACCTATCATGAATGCTCCAAATATATTCACTGATGGGTCAAATAATGGTAGAGCAGCAGTAGTTACCCCTGATCAAACTTTTATATTTTTAGTACCCAAACAATCAGCTCAAAAGGTAGAGCTTCATGCAGTATTACAAGTTTTGTGATGTTTAAAGATTCTGTATTTAATTTATTTTCTGATAGTATATAGTTAATGCTATAGTATCCCCTGAAGATGCTGATAGGATTTCTCCTTCCTCTACTGTTTTCTCTTTGTTTTTCACTATACAAAGTCTAATCTGGGACAGAAAAGATCCATTCTTTATAGGAAATATCAGGGCACATACAGGATTGCCTGGAGCCCTTAGTTTGGGCAATGATTTAGCAGATAAAACTACCCATGACATACATATTTTCTCTATACTAGAAGAAGCTACAAATTTTCATAAAAGGTTCCATGTCAATGCTAATACTTTACAACAGCATTTTAAAATAACTAAGGAACAAGCTAGACAAATAATAAAACAATGTCAAAATTGTGTGACCTTTTTACCGCAAGTTAATCTTGGAGTCAATCCTAGAGGACTGATACCTAACCATATTTGGCAGATGGATGTCACACACTTGCCAGAATTTGGAAAATTAAAATATTTGCATGTTACAGTTGATACTTCTTCTGGATTTTTGATGAGCTCCCTTCATGCCAGAGAAAAAACTAAAGATATTTTAATTCATTGCTTACAAAATTTTGCCACTGTGGGCGTTCCAAAACAGTTAAAAACAGATAATGGCCCTGGTTATACTTCTACCTCTTTTAAACAATTTTGCTCATCATTTGGCATTACTCATATAACAGTAATCCCATACAATCCACAGGGACAAGGCATAGTTGAAAGAGTTCATCAAACTATTAAAATGTACTTATTAAAGTAAAAAGAGGGAATTGGGAAGGGGTATATATCCCCCAAAGATAAACTTAAAATAACCCTTTTTACTCTAAACTTTTTAAATTTGGATTCATCAGGGTTTAGTGCTGCGGAAAGGCACATGTGTCCAAAAATGTACATAAGCCCAAGGTACTTTGGAAGGATATTCTAACAGGACAATGGAAAGGTCCTGACCCAGTGATTGTCTGGAGCTGGGGGTCTGTTTGTGTGTTTCCACAGGGAGATCAGCAGCCGATTTGGAATCCAAAGAGATTAACTAAAGTGATTTCTACAGACCAAAAAGAAGTTATGGCTCAAATCCATAACAGCTGATATCCAGAACTCCAGTTTGGCTATCCTTACATCTGCGACAGTGGTTCTCCCACACCTGGAGGCTAATGAAACCAGGATGCTTTTTTCAATATCTATTTTATTATTGCCCTTTCCCACATCATGAAGTTCTATTTTATTTTTTGAGCTCATGAAGACCTAGGTTAATGTTTTTCTGATCAGTTCTATTTTTTGACTGTGGAGTTTTTAAACATTGCAATGGAGATTTCACCTGTGAAAAGCTACAAGGCCTTTACTATTATGTTATGTGTTGTATGTATTGTATTATGTGTGCACACTTGTGTTTTGTGTTGTATGTCTGTATGTGCATATGTCCATATATCATATATGAGGAGCGCTCATGAAAAAATAGATCCAAATATTTTTTTTATTCACGTGATTTAAATGGTTTAATTTAAATTAGGTAAACAGCTGTTGAGGATTGTTTTTAAAGGTGGTTAACAGATCTGTTTGTTTACTTACACCTTTCCTTTTCATTATATCTAATTCTATTCAGGATACTAAATTGTTTAGAAAATTGCTTTCTTTTAGTGCCTGCTGGAATGTTACATAATTTTTTTTTAGCCATCACTGCCAAAATTCCTGTCTTCATCCAAGTGCCGGTGAAAACAAAGATAAAACCAAACTACAGCTTCTGTGATAGCTATCACAACAAACTATATAAACTGATACATCAATGAATAATGTAACTCAACAAGTGATGCTCAATCAAGGAGTCGATTTATTTGGGAGGAAATGGACATATTAATGGATTCCTCTGCTTTGAACTGCTTGCAGAACTTGCCTGGACTATGTATCACTTGTGTGCATTGTGAACTATCTGTTGGTGCAGGGAATTGTGGTAGTGCTGGGGTATCTTTGCTGATGGTGTCATCGGTGGTACAATTTTTCCAAAAAGAGCTGTCATTTGGCTTGGTGTTGTGGCATTTTGCATCCTCCTCCCTTCTGCTTGTGATGGTCTAAAATTTGGGGGCCAACAGAGGTGAGGCAAAGAACCTCACCCCCCACTGGTGCAAAGGCCTATCCACAAGTATGGCTGTATGCTGGACTGGTAGTCAATGACGGGTAAGATCCAATTGCAGTGGTACCAACCTAAGACAGGAGGCTAACGCCTTGAGGTCAGCTCATCCGATGATGGGTAAGGACCATATGTAGTATTGGACAACCTAAGACAGGCACGGTTCCTGAGCCACATGCTTGTTTTTTAATTAAACAGAAGGGGGGAGATATTGAGGGCCACAGCCGAGTTGGGGTGGCACCTGGCATTTTGCCAGAGGGAGTGGTTGAGAGGTGATGCCAGCGAGTCATTGAGATGATGATGGTTAAGTTAAGCTGTGTATTCAGTTGTATATAGACCTTTGCTGTCCAGCAATAGGGCGGCTCCTGCTGCCTTGGGCACCTGCTACTTTGGAGTTCCCGTTGAGTTCTTGTGGGGGTTCTGAGAGAGTGCGCATGGAGCCCGGTGGAGGGAAAGAGTGTTCCCGGGGAGCATGTGTGGAGTGTGCTGGTGGAGTTTGGGAATAAAGAGTTGCTGTTTGAACCTACAAGTGCTTCATGGCGGCTGGGTTACTTGAGCCCAGCCAGACTGTGGCAGCATGTATAATTATATCAAAAGGAACCCAAATATTTTGTACAAATATGATTCTCTAATTAAAATATTAAAAAATCACCATAGAGATGGTTAGAAGATGGGGCTGGGGATGTAGCTCAGTGGGTAGAGTGCCTGCCTACATGCACAAGGCCCTGGGTTGAATTCCCAGCACCACAGCACCACAAAAAGGGGGGGGGGAATTGAGATAGTGTGGAAAATGGATGGAAGGGAGGAGCCCCTAATGGTGAAGATATTTGTTGGAAGGCTGTTGACATCTCTGGTGTGAGAAGTAATGGCGGGGTGCTTTAGAATGGGGGTAACCAGAAAGACAGTCTTACATGTACCTGGAACTGTGTCTAGGAACAGTCTTGATCTTTAATACAGATGCATTATAGTGTATTTTATTAACAAATTTTCGAGTGCTTTTCAGACAGAATGACAGTTAGGTGTGAAAACAGATAGGGCAACCCTGGATCTGGCCATAAATAATTAAGAGAAAAACTATTTTAGGTTTTAAAGCCAGCTCTGGGAATCAGTAGGCCTCTCAGGAGTCTGGACAAAATTGTGAAATAGTAATTGTTTTAGAAGCATTTGACTTCTCCTTTCCCTATCTAGGATGCATGACCAAAATGTATCTCTTTATTGATAATTAACTATGTACCGGGAACCCCATTAAGATCTTTAATACTGCACTAGTTTTCTATTGTTGATGTAACAAATTGTCTCCAATTAGTCACTGAAAATAACATAATTTTATCATCTTACAGTTCTGTAGATTAGAAGTCTGTCATAGTTCTTATAGCACTAAAATCAAAGTGTCAGGTGGGTGTGGTATTTTCTGGAAGCTTTAGAGGAACTTCTTTCTTTTCTTTCTTTTCCAGCTTCCTGAGGCCACCCCTTCCCCCTCCTCAAGGTCCCTTCAGACTTCCAAGTCAGCAATGGCAGGCCAAGTCCCTCTCATACCACCTTCTGACCTCTTCTGCATTCCTCCTCCACTTTTAAAGACCCTTCTGATCTCATTCGGCCCAAACAAGTAATCCAATATTTCCTCTTATTTAAGATCAGCTGATCAGGAATCATGATTCTGTCTGCAAACTTAATTTCCCTGTGTCATCTCCCCAAAGTCTGAGCCTTAAGCAGAATCCCTTTTGACATAAAAGGAAACATTGACAGATTCCTGGATTAGGATGTGGGAATCGATCTTTAGGTGGATGTCATTTTGATTACTACAAATATATTATTTCATTGAATCCTTGCTACAGTATGACTGAAATTATTTCATTTTCCAGAGCCTCACAACCCCAGTACTATCATTCTTCTGTGTTATGGGCAAAGAATGTAATGCTAGAAAGTTAAGTGCAATGTCTACAAATCACATGGGCTGTACGGTGGCAGAGTTAGGATCTGAATCTGTTTCTGTCTCCCATGTTTAATTTCGTAACCGCTAACCTGTACTAATTCTTTCAGATGCTTTTCCCCCTGCCTACTCCTTTTCTCTCTCAGAGCACAGTACTTCCCCTTTGTCCAAAGAGGATATGTTCCAAGAATATTGAATCCTAATTAACTTAAGTAACCTAAATAACTATATTTTTCCTACACATATACTTACGATAAAGTTACAAATATACAAAATAAAAGACTTATAACTTTAAAATAATTATAATTACATACTCTAAGAGTTATGTGTACATAGTATCTCTCTCTCTCAAAGTACCTTACTGTGTTTCACTTACCTCTTCTATGATGATATGAAATGATACTTAAAGGAAACACTTTGAAGATTCTCTTTGGCATATCTGAATTGCCAACATCACTACTTTTATGCTTCAGAGCAATTACTTAATAAAAGAAAGGTCACTTGAAACAAGCATTGTGATACCATGGCAGTCAATCTGAGATGGTTAATAGGTGATTAGCTGGTGGGTAGCATATACAGTGTAGATCACTGGATAAAGGGATAATTTACATTCTAAGCAGAAGGGAGCAAGATAGTGCAAGATTTTATCATGTGGTTCAGAAGGATGTGAAATTTAAAACTTATGAATTGTTTGTGTCTGGAATTTTCCATATAATATTTTCAGATTTTGGTTGACTACAGGTAAAACTGTAGATGATAGAGGGATACTATCATCTCCTCCTCCTCCTCCTCCTCCTCCTCC